>NC_133569.1:4242424-4545454 GCF_048773025.1 Camelus bactrianus
ACGTCTCTCCACATGCTCAGTTCTGAGAGATAATTGTGTGTGAAAGCCGTCCTTCACCTAGCTTGTTGGGAACACAAAGTTTCTCTTCAGTTGCAAACTCCACTCAATACATATATATGGGGAGGTACAAGCTCCATCTCGGTATTACAGTGAAAACTGCAGGAACTTCAAACCGGCACTAGGAAACAGACCGAGAAACCAAAGTAAAAGTTTCTCCTGCAACCCGTTCCCTTTGTGCTAGATGAACGAACGTCTCTCCACATGCTCAGTTCTGAGAGATAAGTGTGTGTGAAAGCCGTCCTTCACCTAGCTTGTTGGGAACACAAAGTTTCTCTTCAGTTGCAAACACCAATTCATACATATATATGGGTAGGTACTAGCTCCAACTCGGTTTTATAGTGAAAACTGCTGGAACTTCAATCCGGCACTAGGAAACAGACAGAGAAACCAGAGTAATAGTTTCTTCCTCAACCCGTTCCCTTTGTGCTAGATGAACGAAGGTCTCTCCACATGCTCAGGTTTGAGAGTTAAGTGTGTGTTAAAGCCGTCCTTCACCTAGCTTGTTGGGAACACAAAGTTTCTCTTCAGTTGCAAACTCCACGCCATACATATATATGGGGTGGTACTAGCTCGAACTCGGTTTTACAGTGAAAACTGCAGGAACTTCATACCGGCACTAGGAAACAGACCGAGACACCGAGTAAAACTTTCTCCTGCAACCCTTTCCCTTTGTGCTAGATGAACGAACGTCTCTCCACATGCTCATTTCTGAGAGATAAGTGTGTGTGAAAGCCGTCCTTCACCTAGCTTGTTGGGAACACAAAGTTTCTCTTCAGTTGCAAACTCCACTCCATACATATATATGGGGAGGTAATAGCTCCAACTCGGTTTTACAGTGAAAACTGCAGGAACTTGAAACAGGCACTAGGAAACAGACCGAGAAACCAGAGTAAAATTTCCCCTGCTATCCGTTCCCTTTGTGCTAGATGCACGAACGTCTCTCCACATGCTCAGTTCTGAGAGATAAGTTTCTGTGAAAGCCGTCCTTCACCTAGCTTGTTGGGAACACAAAGTTTCTCTTAAATTGCAAACTCCAATCCATCCATATATATGGGGAGGTAATATCTCCAACTCGGTTTTACAGTGAAAACTCCAGGAACTTCATCAGGCACTAGGAAAAAGACTGGGAAACCAGAGTAAAATTTCTCCTGCTACTCGTTCCCTTTGTGATAGATGAAGGAACGTCTCTCCACATGCTCAGTTCTGAGAGATAAGTGTGTGTGAAAGCTTCCTTCACCTAGCTTGTTGGGAACACAAAGTTTCTCTTCAGTTGCAAACTCTATTTCATACATATATATGGGGAGGTACTAGCTCCAACTCGGTTTTACAGTGAAAAGTGAAGGAAATTCAAACCGGCACTAGGAAACAGACTGAGAAACCAGAGTAAAAGTTTATCCTGCAACCCGTTCCCTTTATGCTAGATGAACGAACGTCTCTCCACATGCTCAGTTCTGAGAGATAAGTGTGTGTGAAAGCCGTTCTTCACCTAGCTTGTTGGGAACAAAAAGTTTCTCTTCAGTTGCAAACTCCACTCCATACATATATACGGGGAGGTACTGTCTCCAACTCGGTTTTACAGTGAAAACTGCAGGAACTTCAAACCGGCACTAGGAAACAGACCGAGAAACCAGAGTAAAATTTCTCCTGCTACCCGTTCCTTTTGTGCTAGATGAACGAACGTCTCTCCACATGTTCAGTTCTGAGAGATAAGTGTGTGTGAAAGCCGTCCTTCACCTAGCTTGTTGGGAACACAAAGTTTCTCTTCAGTTGCAAACTCCATTCCATACATATATATGGGGAGGTACTAGCTCCAACTCGGTTTTACAGTGAAAACTGCAGGAACTTCAACCCGGCACTAGGAAACAGACCGAGACACCAGAGTAAATTTTTCTCCTGCAATCCTTTCCCTTTGTGCTAGATGAACGAACGTCTCTCCACATGCTCATTTCTGAGAGATAAGTGTGTGTGAAAGCCGTCCTTACCTAGCTTGTTGGGAACACAAACTTTCTCTTCAGTTGCAAACCCCACTCCATACATGTATATTGGGAAGTAATAGCTCCAACTCGGTTTTACAGTGAAAACTGCAGGAACTTCAAACAGGCACTAGGAAACAGACTGGGAAACCAGAGAAAATTTCTCCTGCTACCCGTTCCCTTTGTGCTAGATGAAGGAACGTCTCTCCACATGCTCAGTTCTGAGAGATAAGTGTGTGTGAAAGCCGTCCTTCAACTAGCTTGTTGGGAACACATAGTTTCTCTTCAGTTGCAAACTCCACTCCATACATATATATGGGGAGGTACTAGCTCCAACTCGGTTTTATAGTGAAAACTGCAGGAACTTCAAACCGGCAGTAGGAAACAGACCGAGAAACCAGAGTAATAGTTTCTTCTGCAACCCGTTTCCTTTGTGCTAGATGAACGAACGTCTCTCCACATGCTCAGTTCTGAGAGATAAGTGTGTGTGAAAGCCGTCCTTCACCTAGCTTGTTGGGAACACAAAGTTTCTCTTCAGTTGCAAACTCCACTCCATACATACATATGGGTAGGTAATAGCTCCAAATCGGTTTTACAGTGAAAAGTGCAGGAACTTCAAACCGGCACTAGGAAACAGACCAAGAAACTAGAGTAAAAGTTTCTCCTGCAACCCGTTCCAATTGTGCTAGAAGAAAGAACATCTCTCCACATGCTCAGTTCTGAGAGATAACTGTGTTTGAAAGCCGTCCTTCACCTAGCTTGTTGGGAACACAAAGTTTCTCATCAGTTGCAAATTCCACTGCATACATATATATGGGGAGGTACTAGCTCCAACACTGTTTTACAGTGAAAACTGCAGGAAATTCAAACCGGCACTAGGAAACAGACCGAGAAACCAGAGTAAAATTTCACCTACAACCCGTTCCCTTTGTGCTAGATGAACGAAGGTCTCTCCACATGCTCAGTTTTGAGAGTTAAGTGTGTGTTAAAGCCGTCCTTCACCTAGCTTGTTGGGAACACAAAGTTTCTCTTCAGTTGCAAACTCCACGCCATACATATATATGGGGTGGTACTAGCTCGAACTCGGTTTTACAGTGAAAACTGCAGGAACTTCATACCGGCACTAGGAAACAGACCGAGACACCGAGTAAAACTTTCTCCTGCACCCCTTTCCCTTTGTGCTAGATGAACGAACGTCTCTCCACATGCTCATTTCTGAGAGATAAGTGTGTGTGAATGCCGTCCTTCACCTAGCTTGTTGGGAACACAAAGTTTCTCTTCAGTTGCAAACTCCACTCCATACATATATATGGGGAGGTAATAGCTCCTACTCGGTTTTACAGTGAAAACTGCAGGAACTTGAAACAGGCACTAGGAAACAGACCGAGAAACCAGAGTAAAATTTCCACTGCTATCCGTTCCCTTTGTGCTAGATGAACGAACGTCTCTCCACATGATCAGTTCTGAGAGATAAGTTTCTGTGAAAGCCGTCCTTCACCTAGCTTGTTGGGAACACAAAGTTTCTCTTCAATTGCAAACTCCAATCCATCCATATATATGGGGAGGTAATATCTCCAACTCGGTTTTACAGTGAAAACTCCAGGAACTTCATTAGGCACTAGGAAAAAGACTGGGAAACCAGAGTAAAATTTCTCCTGCTACTCGTTCCCTTTGTGCTAGATGAAGGAACGTCTCTCCACATGCTCAGTTCTGAGAGATAAGTGTGTGTGAAAGCTTCCTTCACCTAGCTTGTTGGGAACACAAAGTTTCTCTTCAGTTGCAAACTCCACTTCATACATATATATGGGGAGGTACTAGCTCCAACACGGTTTTACAGTGAAAAGTGAAGGAAATTCAAACCGGCACTAGGAAACAGACTGAGAAACCAGAGTAAAAGTTTATCCTGCAACCCGTTCCCTTTATGCTAGATGAACGAACGTCTCTCCACATGCTCAGTTCTGAGAGATAAGTGTGTGTGAAAGCCGTTCTTCACCTAGCTTGTTGGGAACAAAAAGTTTCTCTTCAGTTGCAAACTCCACTCCATACATATATACGGGGAGGTACTAGCTCCAACTCGGTTTTACAGTGAAAACTGCAGGAACTTCAAACCGGCACTAGGAAACAGACCGAGAAACCAGAGTAAAAGTTTTTCCTGCATCCCGTTCCCTTTGTGCTAGATGAACGAAGGTCTCTCCACATGCTCAGTTCTGAGAGATAAGTGTGTGTTAAAGCCGTCCTTCACCTAGCTTGTTGGGAACACAAAGTTTCTCTTCAGTTGCAAACTCCACGCCATACATATATATGGGGAGGTACTAGCTCCAACTCGGTTTTACAGTGAAAACTGCAGGAACTTCAAACAGGCACTAGGAAAGAGACCGAGAAACCAGAGTAAAATTTCTCCTGCTATCCGTTCCCTTTGTGCTAGATGAACGAACGTCTCTCCACATGCTCAGTTCTGAGAGATAAGTGTGTGTGAAAGCCGTCCTTCACCTAGCTTGTTGGGAACACAAAGTTTCTCTTCAGTTGCAAACTCCAATCCATACATATATATGGGGAGGTAATAGCTCCTACTCGGTTTTACAGTGAAAACTGCAGGAACTTCAAACAGGCACTAGGAAACAGACCGGGAAACCAGAGTAAAATTTCTCCTGCTAACCGTTCCCTTTGTGCTAGATGAAGGAACGTCTCTCCACATGCTCAGTTCTGAGAGATAAGTGTGTGTGAAAGCCGTCCTTCACCTAGCTTGTTGGGAACCCAAAGTTTCTCTTCAGTTGCAAACTCCACTCCATACAAATATATGGGGAGGTACAAGCTCCAACTCGGTTTTACAGTGAAAAGTGCAGGAACTTCAAACTGGCACTAGGAAACAGACCGAGAAACTAGAGAAAAAGTTTCTCCTGCAACACGTTCCATTTGTGCTAGAAGAAAGAACGTCTCTCCACATGCTCAGTTCTGAGAGATAAGTGTGTTTGAAAGCCGTCCTTCACCTAGCTTGTTGGGAACACAAGTTTCTCATCAGTTGCAAATTCCACTGCATACATATATATGGGGAGGTACTATCTCCAACACTGTTTTACAGTGAAAACTGCAGGAATTTCAAACCGGCACTAGGAAACAGACCGAGAAACCAGAGTAAAAGTTTCTCCTACAACCCGTTCCCTTTGTGCTAGATGAACGAAAGTCTCTCCACATGCTCAGTTCTGAGAGATAATTGTGAGTGAAAGCCGTCCTTCACCTAGCTTGTTGGGAACACAAAGTTTCTCTTCAGTTGCAAACTCCACTCCATACATATATATGGGGAGGTAATAGCTCCAACTCGGTTTTACAGTGAAAACTGCAGGAACTTCAAACAGGCACTAGGAAACAGACCGAGAAACCTGAGTAAAATTTCACCTGCTACCCGTTCCCTTTGTGCTAAATGAACGAACGTCTCTCCACATGCTCAGTTCTGAGAGATAAGTGTGTGTGAAAGCCGTCCTTCACCTAGCTTGTTGGGAACACAAAGTTTCTCTTCAGTTGCAAACTCCACTCCATACATATATATGGGGAGGTAAAAGCTCCAACTCGGTTTTACAGTGAAAACTGCAGGAACTTCAAACAGGCACTAGGAAACAGACCGAGAAACCAGAGTAAAATTTCTCCTGCAAGCCGTTCCCTTTGTGCTAGATGAAGGAACGTCTCTCCACATGCTCATTTCTGAGAGATAAGTGTGTGTGAAAGCCGTCTTTCACCTAGCTTGTTGGGAACACAAAGTTTCTCTTCAGTTGCAAACTCCACTCCATACATATATATGGGGAGGTATTAGCTCCAACACGGTTTTACAGTGAAAACTGCAGGAACTTCAAACCGGCACTATGAAACAGACCGAGAAACCAGAGTAAAACTTTCTCCTGCAACCCGTTCCCTTTGTGCTAGATGAAAGAACGTCTCACCAGATGCTCAGTTCTGAGAGATAAGTGTGTGTGAAAGCCGTCTTTCACCTAGCTTGTTGGGAACACAAAGCTTCTCTTCAGTTGCAAACACCACTCCATACATACATATGGGGAGGTACTAGCTCAAACTCGGTTTTACTGTGAAAACTGCTGGAACTTCAATCTGGTACTAGGAAACAGACCGAGAAACCAGAGTAAAAGTTTCTTCTGCAACCCGTTCCCTTTGTGCTAGATGAACGAAAGTCTCTCCACATGCTCAGTTCTGAGAGATAATTGTGTGTGAAAGCCGTCCTTCACCTAGCTTGTTTGGAACACAAAGTTTCTCTTCAGTTGCAAACTCCACTCCATACATATATATGGGGAGGTACTAGCTCCAACTCGGTTTTACAGTGAAAACTGCAGGAACTTTAAACCGGCACTAGGAAACAGTCTGAGAAACCAGAGTAAAAGTTTCTCCTGCATCCCGTTCCCTATGTGCTAGATGAACGAAGGTCTCTCCACATGCTCAGTTCTGAGAGATAAGTGTGTGTTAAAGCCGTCCTTCACCTAGCTTGTTGGGAACACAAAGTTTCTCTTCAGTTGCAAACTCCACGCCATACATATATATGGGGAGGTACTAGATCCAACTCGGTTTTACAGTGAAAACTGCAGGAACATCATACCGGCACTAGGAAACAGACCGAGACACCGAGTAAAACTTTCTCCTGCAACCCTTTCCCTTTGTGCTAGATGAACGAACGTCTCTCCACATGTTCAATTCTGAGAGGTAAGTGTGTGTGAAAGCCGTCCTTCACCTAGCTTGTTGGGAACACAAAGTTTCTCTTCAGTTGCAAACTCCACTCCATACATATATATGGGGAGGTAATAGCTCCAACTCGGTTTTACAGTGAAAACTGCAGGAACTTCAAACCGGCACTAGGAAACAGACCGGGAAACCAGAGTAAAATTTCTCCTGCTATCAGTTCCCTTTGTGCTAGATGAACGAAAGTCTCTCCACATGCTCATTTCTGAGAGAAAATTGTGTGTGAAAGCCGTCCTTCACCTAGCTTGTTGGGAACACAAAGTTTCTCTTCAGTTGCAAACTCCACTTCATACATATATATGGGGAGGTACTAGCTCCAACTCGGTTTTACAGTGAAAATTGAAGGAAATTCAAACCGGCACTAGGAAACAGACTGAGAAACAAGAGTAAAAGTTTATCCTGCAACCCGTTCCCTTTTTGCTAGATGAACGAACGTCTCTCCACATGCTCAGTTCTGAGAGATAAGTGTGTGTGAATGCCGTCCTTCACCTAGCTTGTTGCGAACACAAAGTTTCTCTTCAGTTGCAAACTCCACTCCATACATATATACGGGGAGGTACTAGCTCCAACTCGGTTTTACAGTGAAAACTGCAGGAACTTCAAACCGGCACTAGGAAACAGACTGAGAAACCAGAGTAAAATTTCTCCTGCTACCCGTTCCCTTTGTGCTAGATGAACGAACGTCTCTCCACATGCTCAGTTCTGAGAGACAATTGTGTGTGAAAGCCGTCCTTCGCCTAGCTTGTTGGGAACACAAAGTTTCTCTTCAGTTGCCAACTCCACTCCATACATATATATGGGGAGGTACTAGCTCCAACTCGGTTTTACAGTGAAAAGTGCAGGAAATTCAAACCGGCACTAGGAAACAGACTGAGAAATAAGAGTAAAATTTTCTCCTGCAACCCGTTCCCTTTGTGCTAGATGAACGAACGTCTCTCCACATGCTCAGTTCTGAGAGATAAGTGTGTGTGAAAGCCGTCCTTCACCTAGCTTGTTGGGAACACAAAGTTTCTCTTCAGTTGCAAACTCCACTCCATACATATATATGGGGAGGTACTAGCTCCAACTCGTTTTACCGTGAAAACTGCAAGAACTTCAAACCGGCACTAAGAAACAGACTGAGAAACCAGAGTAAAATTTCTCCTGCTACCCGTTCCCTTTATGCTAGATGAACGAACTTCTCTCCACATGCTCAGTTCTGAGAGATAAGTGTGTGTGAAAGCCGTCCTTCACCTATCTTGTTGGGAACACAAAGTTTCTCTTCAGTTGCAAACTCCACTCCATACATATATAAGGGGAGGTACTAGCTCCAACTCGGTTTTACAGTGAAAACTGCAGGAACTTCAAACCGGCACTAGGAAACAGACTGAGAAACCAGAGTAAAAGTTTCTCCTGCAAACCGTTCCCTTTGTGCTAGATGAACGAACGTCTCTCCACATGCTCAGTTCTGAGAGATAAGTGTGTGTGAAAGCCGTCCTTCACCTAGCTTGTTGGGAACACAAAGTTCCTCTTAAGTTGCAAACTACACTCCATACATATATATGGGGAGGTACAAGCTCCAACTCGGTTTTACAGTGAAAACTGCAGGAATTTCAAACCGGCACTAGGAAACAGACCGAGAAACCAGAGTAATAGTTTCTCCTGCAACCCGTTCCCTTTGTGCTATATGAACGAAAGTCTCTCCACATGCTCAGTTCTCAGAAATAAGTGTGTGTGAAAGCCGTCCTTCACCTAGCTTGTTGGGAACACAAAGTTTCTCTTCAGTTGCAAACTCCACTCCATACATATATATGGGGAGGTACTAGCTCCAACTCGGTTTTACAGTGAAAACTGCAGGAACTTTAAACCGGCACTAGGAAACATTCTGAGAAACCAGAGTAAAAGTTTCTCCTGCATCCCGCTCCCTATATGCTAGATGAACGAAGGTCTCTCCACATGCTCAGTTCTGAGAGATAAGTGTGTGTTAAAGCCGTCCTTCACCTAGCTTGTTGGGAACACAAAGTTTCTCTTCAGTTGCAAACTCCACGCCATACATATATATGGGGAGGTACTAGCTCCAACTCGGTTTTACAGTGAAAACTGCAGGAACATCATACCGGCACTAGGAAACAGACCGAGACACCGAGTAAAACTTTCTCCTGCAACCCTTTCCCTTTGTGCTAGATGAACGAACGTCTCTCCACATGTTGAATTCTGAGAGATAAGTGTGTGTGAAAGCCGTCCTTCACCTAGCTTGTTGGGAACACAAAGTTTCTCTTCAGTTGCAAACTCCACTCCATACATATATATGGGGAGGTAATAGCTCCAACTCGGTTTTACAGTGAAAACTGCAGGAACTTCAAACAGGCACTAGGAAACAGACCGAGAAACCAGAGTAAAATTTCTCCTGCTATCAGTTCCCTTTGTGCTAGATGAACGAAAGTCTCTCCACATGCTCATTTCTGAGAGAAAAGTGTGTGTGAAAGCCGTCCTTCACCTAGCTTGTTGGGAACACAAAGTTTCTCTTCAGTTGCAAACTCCACTCCATACATATATATGGGGAGGTACTAGCTCCAACTCGGTTTTACAGTGAAAAGTGAAGGAAATTCAAACCGGCACTAGGAAACAGACTGAGAAACCAGAGTAAAAGTTTATCCTGCAACCCGTTCCCTTTTTGCTAGATGAACGAACGTCTCTCCACATGCTCAGTTCTGAGAGATAAGTGTGTGTGAATGCCGTCCTTCACCTAGCTTGTTGCGAACACAAAGTTTCTCTTCAGTTGCAAACTCCACTCCATACATATATACGGGGAGGTACTAGCTCCAACTCGGTTTTACAGTGAAAACTGCAGGAACTTCAAACCAGCACTAGGAAACAGACCGAGAAACCAGAGTAAAATTTCTCCTGCTACCCGTTCCCTTTGTGCTAGATGAACGAACGTCTCTCCACATGCTCAGTTCTGAGAGATAAGTGTGTGTGAAAGCCGTCCTTCACCTAGCTTGTTGGGAACACAAAGTTTCTCTTCAGTTGCAAACTCCACTCCATACATATATATGGGGAGGTACTAGCTCCAACTCGGTTTTACAGTGAAAAGTGAAGGAAATTCAAACCGGCACTAGGAAACAGACTGAGAAACCAGAGTAAAAGTTTATCCTGCAACCCGTTCCCTTTTTGCTAGATGAACGAACGTCTCTCCACATGCTCAGTTCTGAGAGATAAGTGTGTGTGAATGCCGTCCTTCACCTAGCTTGTTGCGAACACAAAGTTTCTCTTCAGTTGCAAACTCCACTCCATACATATATACGGGGAGGTACTAGCTCCAACTCGGTTTTACAGTGAAAACTGCAGGAACTTCAAACCGGCACTAGGAAACAGACCGAGAAACCAGAGTAAAATTTCTCCTGCTACCCGTTCCCTTTGTGCTAGATGAACGAACGTCTCTCCACATGCTCAGTTCTGAGAGATAAGTGTGTGTGAAAGCCGTCCTTCACCTAGCTTGTTGGGAACACAAAGTTTCTCTTCAGTTGCAAACTCCACTCCATAAATATATATGGGGAGGTACTAGCTCCAACTCGGTTTTACAGTGAAAAGTGCAGGAAATTCAAACCGGCACTAGGAAACAGACTGAGAAACCAGAGTAAAATTTTCTCCTGCAACCCGTTCCCTTTGTGCTAGATGAACGAACGTCTCTCCACATGCTCAGTTCTTAGAGATAAGTGTGTGTGAAAGCCGTCCTTCACCTAGCTTGTTGGGAACACAAAGTTTCTCTTCAGTTGCAAACTCCACTCCATACATATATATGGGGAGGTACTAGCTCCAACTCGGTTTTACCGTGAAAACTGCAAGAACTTCAAAACGGCACTAGGAAACAGACTGAGAAACCAGAGTAAAATTTCTCCTGCTACCCGTTCCCTTTGTGCTAGATGAACGAACGTCTCTCCACATGCTCAGTTCTGAGAGATAAGTGTGTGTGAAAGCCGTTCTTCACCTAGCTTGTTGGGAACACAAAGTTTCTCTTCAGTTGCAAACACCACTCCATACATATATAAGGGGAGGTACTAGCTCCAACTCGGTTTTACAGTGAAAAGTGCAGGAACTTCAAACCGGCACTAGGAAACAGACTGAGAAACCAGAGTAAAAGTTTCTCCTGCAACCCGTTCCCTTTGTGCTAGATGAACGAACGTCTCTCCACATGCTCAGTTCTGAGAGATAAGTGTGTGTGAAAGCCGTCCTTCACCTAGCTTGTTGGGAACACAAAGTTTCTCTTCAGTTGCAAACTCCACTCCATACATATATATGGGGAGGTACTAGCTCCAACTCGGTTTTACCGTGAAAACTGCAAGAACTTCAAACCGGCACTAAGAAACAGACTGAGAAACCAGAGTAAAATTTTTCCTGCTACCCGTTCCCTTTGTGCTAGATGAACGAACGTCTCTCCACATGCTCAGTTCTGAGAGATAAGTGTGTGTGAAAGCCGTCCTTCACCTAGCTTGTTGGGAACACAAAGTTTCTCTTCAGTTGCAAACTCCACTCCATACATATATAAGGGGAGGTACTAGCTCCAACTCGGTTTTACCGTGAAAAGTGCAGGAACTTCAAACCGGCACTAGGAAACAGACTGAGAAACCAGAGTAAAAGTTTCTCCTGCAACCCGTTCCCTTTGTGCTAGATGAACGAACGTCTCTCCACATGCTCAGTTCAGAGAGATAAGTGTGTGTGAAAGCCGTCCTTCACCTAGCATGTTGGAAACAGAAAGTTTCTCTTCAGTTGCAAACTCCACTCCATACATATATAAGGGGAGGTACTAGCTCCAACTCGGTTTTACCGTGAAAACTGCAGGAACTTCAAACCGGCACTAGGAAACAGACCGAGAAACCAGAGTAAAAGTTTCTCCTGCAACCCGTTCCCTTTGTGCTAGATGAACGAACGTCTCTCCACATGCTCAGTTCTGAGAGATAAGAGTGTGTGAAAGCCGTCCTTCGCCTAGCTTGTTGGGAACACAAAGTTTCTCTTCAGTTGCAAACTCCACTCCATACATATATATGGGGAGGTACTAGCTCCAATTCGGTTTTACAGTGAAAACTACTGGAACTTCAATCCGTCACTAGGAAACAGAACGAGAAACCAGAGTAAAAGTTTCTTCTTCAATATCTTCCCTTTTTGTTAGATGAACGAACGTCTCTCCACATGCTCAGTTCTGAGAGATAAGTGTGTGTGAATGCCGTCTTTCACCTAGCTTGTTGGGAACACAAAGTTTCTCTTCAGTTGCAAACTCCACTCCATACATATATATGGGGAGGTAATAGCTCCAACTCGGTTTTACAGTGAAAACTGCAGGAAATTTAAACCGGCACTAGGAAACATACTTAGAAACCAGAGTAAAAGTTTCTCCTGCAAACCGTTCCCTTTGTGCTAGATGAACGAACGTCTCTCCACATGCTCAGTTCTGAGAGATAAGTGTGTGTGAAAGCCGTCCTTCACCTAGCTTCTAGGAAACCCAAAATATCTCTTCAGTAGCAAACTCCACTGCATACATATATATGGGGTGGTACTAGCTCCAAATCGGTTTTACAGTGAAAACTGCAGGAACATCAAACCTGCACTAGGAAACAGACTGAGAAACCAGAGTAAAAGTTTCTCCTGCAACCCGTTCCCTTTGTGCTAGATGAACGAACGTCTCTCCACATGCTCAGTTCTGAGAGATAAGTGTGTGTGAAAGCCGTCCTTCACCTATCTTGTTGGGAACACAAAGTTCCTCTTCAGTTGCAAACTCCACTCCATACATATATATGGGGAGGTCCTAGCTCCAACTCGGTTTTACAGTGAAAACTGCAGGAACTTCAAACCTTCACTAGGACACAGACCGAGAAACCAGAGTAAAAGTTTCTCCTGCAACCCGTTCCCTTTGTGCTAGATGAACGAACGTCTCTCCACATGCTCAGTTCTGAGAGATAAGTGTGTGTGAAAGCCGTCCTTCACCTAGCTTGTTGGGAACACAAAGTTTCTCTTCAGTTGCAAACTCCACTCCATACATATATATGGGGAGGTACTAGCTCCAGCTCGGTTTTACAGTGAAAACTGCTGAAACTTCAATCCGGCACTAGGAAACAGACCGAGAAACCAGAGTAAAAGTTTCTTCTGCAAAACGTTCCCTTTGTGCTAGATGAACGAATGTCTCTCCACATGCTCATTTCTGAGAGAAAAGTGTGTGTGAAAGCCGTCTTTCACCTAGCTTGTTGGGAACACAAAATTTCTTTTCAGTTGCAAATTCCACTCCATACATATATCGGGAGGTACTAGCTCCAACTCGGTTTTACAGTGAAAACTGCAGGAACTTCAAACCGGCACTAGGAAACAGACCAAGAAACCTGAGTAAAATTTCTCCTGCTACCCGTTCCCTTTGTGCTAGATGAACGAATGTCTCTCCACATGCTCAGTTCTGAGAGATAAGTGTGTGTGAAAGCCGTCCTTCACCTAGCTTGTTGGGAACACAAAGTTTCTCTTCAGATGCAAACTCAACTGCATATATATATGGGGAGGTACTAGCTCCAACTCGCTTTTACAGTGAAAATTGCAGGAACATCAAACCAGCACAAGGAAACAGACTGAGAAACCAGAGTAAGTTTCTTCTGAAACCCGTTCCCTTTGTGCTAGATGAACGAACGTCTCTCCACATGCTCAGTTCTGAGAGATAAGTTTGTTTGAAAGCCGTCCTTCATCTAGGATGTTGGGAACACAATGTTTCTCTTCAGTTGCAAACTCCACGCCATACATATATATGGGGAGGTACTAGCTCCAACTCGGATTTACAGTGAAAACTGCAGGAACTTCAAACAGGCACTAGGAAACAGACCGAGACACCAGAGTAAAAGTTTCTCCTGCAACCCTTTCCCTATGTGCTAGATGAAGGAACGTCTCTCCACATGCTCAGTTCTGAGAGAAAAGTGTGTGTGAAAGCCGTCCTTCAACTAGCTTGTTGGGAACACAAAATTTCTCTTCAGTTGCAAATTCCAATCCATACATGTATATGGGGATGTACTAGCTCCAACTCGATTTTACCGTGAAATCTGCAGGAAATTCAAACCGGCACTAGGAAACAGACCGAGACACCAGAGTAAAAGTTCTCCTGCTACCCGTTCCCTTTGTGCTAGATGAACGAACGTCTCTCCACATGCTCAGTTCTGAGACATAAGTGTGTGTGAAAGCCGTCCTTCACCTAGCTTGTTGGGAACACAAAGTTTCTCTTCAGTTGCAAACTCCACTCCATACATATATACGGGGAGGTACAAGCTCCAACTCGGTTTTACAGTGATATCTGCAGGAACTTCAAACCGGCACTACGAAACAGACCGAGAAACCAGAGTAAAAGTTTCTCCTCCAACCCGTTCCGTTTGTGCTAGATGAACGAACGTCTCTCCACATGCTCAGTTCTGAGAGATAAGTGTGTGTGAAAGCCGTCCTTCACCAAGCTTGTTGGGAACACAAAGTTTCTCTTCAGTTGCAAACTCCACTCCATACATATATATATAGGGAGGTACTAGCTACAACTCGATTTTACAGTGAAAACTGCAGGAAATTCAAACCGGCACTAGGAAACAGACTGAGAAACCAGAGTAAAAGTTTATCCTGCAACCCGTTCCATTTTTGCTAGATGAACGAACGTCTCTCCACATGCTCAGTTCTGAGAGATAAGTGTTTGTGAAAGCCGTACTTCACCTAGCTTGTTGGGAACACAAAGTTTCTCTTCAGTTGCAAACTCCACTCCATACATATATACGGGGATGTACTAGCTCCAACTAGGTTTTACAGTGAAAACTGCAGGAAATTCAAACCGGCAATAGGAAACAGACCGAGAAACAAGAGTAAAATTTCTCCTGCTACCCGTTCCCTTTGTGCTAGATGAACGAACCTCTCTCCACATGCTCAGTTCTGAGAGATAAGTGTGTGTGAAAGCCGTCCTTCACCTAGCTTGTTGGGAACACAAAGTTTCTCTTCAGTTGCAAACTCCACTGCATACATATATATGGGGAGGTACTAGCTCCAACTCGGTTTTACAGTGAAAAGTGCAGGAAATTCAAACTGGCACTAGGAAACAGACTGAGAAACCAGAGTAAAAGTTTCTCCTGCAACCCGTTCCCTTTGTGCTAGATGAACGAACGTCTCTCCACATGCTCAGTTCTGAGAGATAAGTGTGTGTGAAAGCCGTCCTTCACCTAGCTTGTTGGGAACACAAAGTTTCTCTTCAGTTGCAAACTCCACTCCATACATATATATGGGGAGGTACTAGCTCCAACTCGGTTTTACCGTGAAATCTGCAGGAACTTCAAACCGGCACTAGGAAACAGACTGAGAAACCAGAGTAAATTTTCTCCTGCTACGCGTTCCTTTGTGCTAGATGAACGAACGTCTCTCCACATGCTCAGTTCTGAGAGATAAGTGTGTGTGAAAGCCGTCCATCACCTAGCTTGTTGGGAACAAAAAGTTTCTCTTCAGTTGCAAACTCCACTCCATACATATATAAGGGGAGGTATTAGCTCCAACTCGGTTTTACAGTGAAAACTGCGGGAACTTCAAACCGGCACTAGGAAACAGAACGAGAAACCAGAGTAAAAGTTTCTCCTGCAACCCGTTCCCTTTGTGCTAGATGAACGAACGTCTCTCCACATGCTCAGTTCTGAGAGATAAGTGTGTGTGAAAGCCGTCCTTCACCTAGCTTGTTGGGAACACAAAGCTCCTCTGAAGTTGCAAACTCCACTCCATACATATATATGGGGAGGTACTAGCTCCAACTCGGTTTTACAGTGAAAACTGCAGGAACTTCAAACCGGCCCTAGGAAGCAGACCGAGAAACCAGAGTAAAAGTTGCTCCTTCAACCCGTTCCATTTGTGCTAGATGAACGAACGTCTCTCCACATGCTCAGTTCTGAGAGATAAGTGTGTGTGAAAGCCGTCCTTCACCTAGCTTGTTGGGAACACAAAGTTTCTCTTCAGTTGCAAACTCCACTCCATACATATATATGGGGAGGTAATAGCTCCAACTCGGTTTTACAGTGAAAACTGCTGGAACTTCAATCCGGCAGTAGGAAACAGACCGAGAAACCAGAGTAAAAGTTTCTTCTGCAACCCGTTCCCTTTGTGCTAGATGAACGAACGTCTCTCCACATGCTCAGTTCTGAGAGATAAGTGTGTGTGAAAGCCGTCCTTCACCTAGCTTGTTGGGAACACAAAGTTTCTCTTCAGTTGCAAACTCCAATCCATACATATATATGGGGAGGTACTAGCTCCAACTCGGTTTTACAGTGAAAGTGCAGGAAATTCAAACTGGCACTAGGAAACAGACTGAGAAACCAGAGTAAAAGTTTCTCCTGCAAACCTTTCCATTTGTGCTAGATGAAAGAACGTCTCTCCACATGCTCAGTTCTGAGAGATAAGTGTGTGTGAAAGCCGTCCTTCACCTAGCTTGTTGGGAACAAAAAGTTTCTCTTCAGTTGCAAAATCCACTCCATACATATATAAGTGGAGGTACTAGCTCCAACTCGGTTTTACAGTGAAAACTGCTGGAACTTCAAACCGGCACTAGGAAACAGACCGAGAAACCAGAGTAAAAGTTTCTCCTGCAACCCGTTCCCTTTGTGCTAGATGAACGAAAGTCTCTCCACATGCTCAGTTCTGAGAGATAAGTGTGTGTGAAAGCCTTCCTTCACCTAGCTTGTTGGGAACACAAAGTTCCTCTTAATTTGCAAACTCCACTCCATACATATATATGGGGAGGTACTAGCTCCAACTCGGTTTTACAGTGAAAACTGCAGGAACTTCAAACCAGCACTAGGAAGCAGACCGAGAAACCTGAGTAAAAGTTTCTCCTTCAACCCGTTCCATTCGTGCTAGATGAACGAACGTCTCTCCACATGCTCAGTTCTGAGGGATAAGTGTGTGTGAAAGCCGTCTTTCACCTAGCTTGTTTGGAACACAAAGTTTCTCTTCAGTTGCAAACTCCACTCCATATATATATATGGGGAGGTACTAGATCCAACTCGGTTTTACAGTGAAAACTGCTGGAACTTCAATCCGGCAGTAGGAAACAGACCGAGAAACCAGAGTAAAAGTTTCTTCTGCAACCCGTTCCCTTTGTGCTAGATGAACGAACGTCTCTCCACATGCTCAGTTCTGAGAGATAAGTGTGTGTGAAAACCGTCCTTCACCTACCTTGTTGGGAACACAAAGTATCTCTTCAGTTGCAAACTCCACAGCATACATATATATGGGGAGGTACTACCTCCAACTCGGTTTTACAGTGAAAACTGCAGGAACTTCAAACCGGCACTAGGAAACAGACCGAGACACCAGAGTAAAAGTTTTTCCTGCAACCCTTTCTTTTTGTGCTAGATGAAAGAACGTCTCTCCACATGCTCATTTCTGAGAGAAAAGTGTGTGTGTAAGCCGTCCTTCACCTAGCTTGTTGGGAACACAAAATTTCTCTTCAGTTGCAAATTCCACTCCATACATATATATGGGGAGGTACTAGCTCCAACTCGGTTTTACAGTGAAAACTGCAGGAACTTCAAACAGGCAATAGGAAACAGACCGAGAAACCAGAGTAAAATTTCTCCTGATACCCTTTCCCTTTGTGCTAGATGAACGAACGTCTCTCCACATGCTCAGTTCTGAGAGATAAGTGTGTGTGAAAGCCGTCCTTCACCTAGCATGTTGGAAACACAAAGTTTCTCTTCAGTTGCAAACTCCACTCCATACATATATAAGGGGAGGTAGTAGCTCCAACTCGGTTTTACAGTGAAAACTGCAGGAACTTCAAACCGGCACTAGGAAACAGACCGAGAAACCAGAGTAAATGTTCCTCCTGCAACCCGTTCCCTTTGTGCTAGATGAACGAACGTCTCTCCACATGCTCAGTTCTGAGAGATAATTGTGTGTTAAAGCCGTCCTTCACCTAGCTTGTTGGGAACACAAAGTTTCTCTTCAGTTGCAAATTCCACTCCGTACATATATATGGGGAGGTACTAGCTCCAAATCGGTTTTACAGTGAAAACTGCTGGAACTTCAATCCGGCACTAGGAAACAGACCGAGAAACCAGAGTTAAAGTTTCTTCTGCAACCCGTTCCGTTTGTGCTAGATGAACGAACGTCTCTCCACATGCTCAGTTCTGAGAGATAATTGTGTGTGAAAGCCGTCCTTCAACTAGCTTGTTGGGAACACAAAATACCTCTTCAGTTGCAAACTCCACTGCATACATATATATGGGGAGGTACTAGCTCCAACTCGGTTTTACAGTGAAAACTGCAGGAACATCAAACCGGCACTAGGAAACAGACTGAGAAACCAGAGTATAAGTTTCTCCTGCAACCCGTTACCTTTGTGCTAGATGAACGAACGTCTCTCCACATGCTCATTTCTGAGAGAAAAGTGTGTGTGAAAGCCGTCCTTCACCTAGCTTGTTGGGAACACAAAGTTTCTCTTCAGTTTCAAACTCCACTCCATACATATATATGGGGAGATACTAGCTCCAACTCGGTTTTACAGTGAAAAGTGCAGGAACTTCAAACCGGCACTAGGAAACAGACTGAGAAACCAGAGTAAAAGTTTCTCCTGCAACCCATTCCCTTTTTGCTAGATGAACGAACGTCTCTCCACATGCTCAGTTCTGAGAGATAAGTGTGTGTGAAAGCCGTCTTTCACATAGCTTGTTGGGAACACAAAGTTTCTCTTCAGTTGCAAACACCACTCCATACATATATATGGGGAGGTACTAGCTCCAACTCGGTTTTACAGTGAAATCTGCAGGAACTTCAAACCGGCACTAGGAAACAGGCCGAGAACCCAGAGTAAAATTTCTCCTGCTAACCGTTCCCTTTGTGCTTGATGAACGAACGTCTCTCCACATGCTCAGTTCTGAGAGATAAGTGTGTGTGAAAGCCGTCCTTCACCTAGCTTGTTGGGAACACAAAGTTTCTCTTCAGTTGCAAACTCCAATCCATACATATATAAGGGGAGGTACTAGCTCCAACTCGGTTTTACAGTGAAAACTGCAGGAACTTCAAACCGGCACTAGGAAACAGACAGAGAAACCAGAGTAAAAGTTTCTCCTCCAACCCGTTCCCTTTGTGCTAGATGAACGAACGTCTCTGCACATGCTCAGTTCTGAGAGATAAGTGTGTGTGAAAGCCGTCTTTCACCTAGCTTGTTGGGAACACAAAGTTCCTCTTAAGTTGCAAACTCCACTCCATACATATATATGGGGAGGTACTAGCTCCAACTCGGTTTTACAGTGAAAACTGCAGGAACTTCAAACCGACACTAGGAAACAGACCGAGAAACCAGAGTTAAAGTTTCTTCTGCAACCCGTTCCCTTTGTGCTAGATGAACGAACGTCTCTCCACATGCTCAGTTCTGAGAGATAAGTGTGTGTGAAAGCCGTCCTTCACCTAGCTTGTTGGGAACACAAAGTTTCTCTTCAGTTGCAAACTCCACTCCATACATATATATGGGGAGGTACTAGCTCCAACTCGGTTTTACAGTGAAAACTGCTGGAACTTCAATCAGGCACTAGGAAACAGACCGAGAAACCAGAGTAAAAGTTTCTTCTGCAAAACGTTCCCTTTGTGCTAGATGAACGAATGTCTCTCCACATGCTCATTTCTGAGAGAAAAGTGTGTGTGAAAGCCGTTTTCACCTAGCTTGTTGGGAACACAAAATTTCTTTTCAGTTGCAAATTCCACTCCATACATATATGGGGAGGAACTAGCTCCAACTCGGTTTTACAGTGAAAACTGCAGGAACTTCAAACCGGCACTAGGAAACAGACCGAGAAACCTGAGTAAAATTTCTCCTGCTACCCGTTCCCTTTGTGCTAGATGAACGAACGTCTCTCCACATGCTCAGTTCTGAGAGATAATTGTGTGTGAAAGCCGTCCTTCACCTAGCTTGTTGGGAACACAAAGTTTCTCTTCAGTTGCAAATTCCACTCCGTACATATATATGGGGAGGTACTAGCTCCAAATCGGTTTTACAGTGAAAACTGCTGGAACTTCAATCCGGCACTAGGAAACAGACCGAGAAAACAGAGTAAAAGTTTCTTCTGCAACCCGTTCCCTTTGTGCTAGATGAACGAACGTCTCTCCACATGCTCAGTTCTGAGAGATAATTGTGTGTGAAAGCCGTCCTTCAACTAGCTTGTTGGGAACACAAAATACCTCTTCAGTTGCAAACTCCACTGCATACATATATATGGGGAGGTACTAGCTCCAACTCGGTTTTACAGTGAAAACTGCAGGAACATCAAACCGGCACTAGGAAACAGACTGAGAAACCAGAGTAAAAGTTTCTCCTGCAACCCGTTCCCTTTGTGCTAGATGAACGAACGTCTCTCCACATGCTCATTTCTGAGAGAAAAGTGTGTGTGAAAGCCGTCCTTCACCTAGCTTGTTGGGAACACAAAGTTTCTCTTCAGTTTCAAACTCCACTCCATACATATATATTGGGAGATACTAGCTCCAACTCGGTTTTACAGTGAAAAGTGCAGGAACTTCAAACCGGCACTAGGAAACAGACTGAGAAACCAGAGTAAAAGTTTCTCCTGCAACCCATTCCATTTTTGCTAGATGAACGAACGTCTCTCCACATGCTCAGTTCTGAGAGATAAGTGTGTGTGAAAGCCGTCTTTCACCTAGCTTGTTGGGAACACAAAATTTCTCTTCAGTTGCAAACTCCACTCCATACATATATATGGGGAGGTACTAGCTCCAACTCGGTTTTACAGTGAAATCTGCAGGAACTTCAAACCTGCACTAGGAAACAGGCCGAGAAACCAGAGTAAAATTTCTCCTGCTAACCGTTCCCTTTGTGCTTGATGAACGAACGTCTCTCCACATGCTCAGTTCTGAGAGATAAGTGTGTGTGAAAGCCGTCCTTCACCTAGCTTGTTGGGAACACAAAGTTTCTCTTCAGTTGCAAACTCCAATCCATACATATATAAGGGGAGGTACTAGCTCCAACTCGGTTTTACAGTGAAAACTGCAGGAACATCAAACCGGCACTAGGAAACAGACAGAGAAACCAGAGTAAAAGTTTCTCCTCCAACCCGTTCCCTTTGTGCTAGATGAACGAACGTCTCTGCACATGCTCAGTTCTGAGAGATAAGTGTGTGTGAAAGCCGTCTTTCACCTAGCTTGTTGGGAACACAAAGTTTCTCTTCAGTTGCAAACTCCACTCCATACATATATATGGGGAGGTACTAGCTCCAACTCGGTTTTACAGTGAAAACTGCTGGAACTTCAATCAGGCACTAGGAAACAGACCGAGAAACCAGAGTAAAAGTTTCTTCTGCAAAACGTTCCCTTTGTGCTAGATGAACGAATGTCTCTCCACATGCTCATTTCTGAGAGAAAAGTGTGTGTGAAAGCCGTTTTCACCTAGCTTGTTGGGAACACAAAATTTCTTTTCAGTTGCAAATTCCACTCCATACATATATGGGGAGGTACTAGCTCCAACTCGGTTTTACAGTGAAAACTGCAGGAACTTCAAACCGGCACTAGGAAACAGACCAAGAAACCTGAGTAAAATTTCTCCTGCTACCCGTTCCCTTTGTGCTAGATGAACGAACGTCTCTCCACATGCTCAGTTCTGAGAGATAAGTGTGTGTGAAAGCCGTCCTTCACCTAGCTTGTTGGGAACACAAAGTTTCTCTTCAGATGCAAACTCAACTGCATACATATATATGGGGAGGTACTAGCTCCAACTCGGTTTTACAGTGAAAATTGCAGGAACATCAAACCAGCACAAGGAAACAGACTGAGAAACCAGAGTAAGTTTCTCCTGCAACCCGTTCCCTTTGTGCTAGATGAACGAACGTCTCTCCACATGCTCAGTTCTGAGAGATAAGTGTGTGTTAAAGCCGTCCTTCACCTAGGTTGTTGGGAACACAATGTGTCTCTTCAGTTGCAAACTCCACGCCATACATATATATGGGGAGGTACTAGCTCCAACTCGGTTTTACAGTGAAAACTGCAGGAACTTCAAACAGGCACTAGGAAACAGACCGAGACACCAGAGTAAATGTTTCTCCTGCAACCCTTTCCCTATGTGCTAGATGAAGGAAAGTCTCTCCACATGCTCAGTTCTGAGAGAAAAGTGTGTGTGAAAGCCGTCCTTCAACTAGCTTGTTGGGAACACAAAATACCTCTTCAGTTGCAAATTCCAATCCATACATATATATGGGGAGGTACTAGCTCCAACTCGATTTTACCGTGAAATCTGCAGGAAATTCAAACCGGCACTAGGAAACAGACCGAGAAACCAGAGTAAAAGTTCCCCTGCTACCCGTTCCCTTTGTGCTAGATGAACGAACGTCTCTCCACATGCTCAGTTCTGAGAGATAAGTGTGTGTGAAAGCCGTCCTTCACCTAGCTTGTTGGGAACACAAAGTTTCTCTTCAGTTGCAAACTCCACTCCATACATATATACGGGGAGGTACAAGCTCCAACTCGGTTTTACAGTGATATCTGCAGGAACTTCAAACCGGCACTACGAAACAGACCGAAAAACCAGAGTAAAAGTTTCTCCTCCAACCCGTTCCCTTTGTGCTAGATGAACGAACGTCTCTCCACATGCTCAGTTCTGAGAGATAAGTGTGTGTGAAAGCCGTCCTTCACCTAGCTTGTTGGGAACACAAAGTTTCTCTTCAGTTGCAAACTCCACTCCATACATATATATAGGGAGGTACTAGCTACAACTCGATTTTACAGTGAAAACTGCAGGAAATTCAAACCGGCACTAGGAAACAGACTGAGAAACCAGAGTAAAAGTTTATCCTGCAACCCGTTCCATTTTTGCTAGATGAACGAACGTCTCTCCACATGCTCAGTTCTGAGAGATAAGTGTTTGTGAAAGCCGTCTTTCACCTAGCTTGTTGGGAACACAAAGTTTCTCTTAAGTTGCAAACTCCACTCCATACATATATACGGGGATGTACTAGCTCCAACTAGGTTTTACAGTGAAAACTGCAGGAAATTCAAACCGGCAATAGGAAACAGACCGAGAAACAAGAGTAAAATTTCTCCTGCTACCCGTTCCCTTTGTGCTAGATGAACGAACCTCTCTCCACATGCTCAGTTCTGAGAGATAAGTGTGTGTGAAAGCCGTACTTCACCTAGCTTGTTGGGAACACAAAGTTTCTCTTCAGTTGCAAACTCCACTGCATACATATATATGGGGAGGTACTAGCTCCAACTCGGTTTTACAGTGAAAAGTGCAGGAAATTCAAACTGGCACTAGGAAACAGACTGAGAAACCAGAGTAAAAGTTTCTCCTGCAACCCGTTCCTTTTGTGCTAGATGAACGAACGTCTCTCCACATGCTCAGTTCTGAGAGATAAGTGTGTGTGAAAGCCGTCCTTCACCTAGCTTGTTGGGAACACAAAGTTTCTCTTCAGTTGCAAACTCCACTCCATACATATATATGGGGAGGTACTAGCTCCAACTCGGTTTTACCGTGAAATCTGCAGGAACTTCAAACCGGCACTAGAAAACAGACTGAGAAACCAGAGTAAATTTTCTCCTGCTACGCGTTCCTTTGTGCTAGATGAACGAACGTCTCTCCACATGCTCAGTTCTGAGAGATAAGTGTGTGTGAAAGCCGTCCTTCACATAGCTTGTTGGGAACAAAAAGTTTCTCTTCAGTTGCAAACTCCACTCCATACATATATAAGGGGAGGTATTAGCTCCAACTCGGTTTTACAGTGAAAACTGCGGGAACTTCAAACCGGCACTAGGAAACAGACCGAGAAACCAGAGTAAAAGTTTCTCCTGCAACCCGTTCCCTTTGTGCTAGATGAACGAACGTCTCTCCACATGCTCAGTTCTGAGAGATAAGTGTGTGTGAAAGCCGTCCTTCACCTAGCTTGTTGGGAACACAAAGTTTCTCTTCAGTTGCAAACTCCACTCCATACATATATATGGGGAGGTACTAGCTCCAACTCGGTTTTACAGTGAAAACTGCAGGAACTTCAAACCGGCCCTAGGAAGGAGACCGAGAGACCAGAGTAAAAGTTTCTCCTTCAACCCGTTCCATTTGTGCTAGATGAACGAACGTCTCTCCACATGCTCAGTTCTGAGAGATAAGTGTGTGTGAAAGCCGTCCTTCACCTAGCTTGTTGGAAACACAAAGTTTCTCTCCAGTTGCAAACTCCACTCCATACATATATATGGGGAGGTAATAGCTCCAACTCGGTTTTACAGTGAAAACTGCTGGAACTTCAATCCGGCAGTAGGAAACAGACCGAGGAACCAGAGTAAAAGTTTCTTCTGCAACCAGTTCCCTTTGTGCTAGATGAACGAACGTCTCTCCACATGCTCAGTTCTGAGAGATAAGTGTGTGTGAAAGCCGTCCTTCACCTAGCTTGTTGGGAACACAAAGTATCTCTTCAGTTTCAAACTCCACTGCATACATATATATGGGGAGGTACTAGCTCCAACTCGGTTTTACAGTGAAAACTGCAGGAACTTCAAACCGGCACTAGGAAACAGACCGAGACACCAGAGTAAAAGTTTTTCCTGCAACCCTTTCTTTTTGTGCTAGATGAAAGAACGTCTCTCCACATGCTCATTTCTGAGAGAAAAGTGTGTGTGTAAGCCGTCCTTTACCTAGCTTGTTGGGAACACAAAATTTCTCTTCAGTTGCAAATTCCACTCCATACATATATATGGGGAGGTACTAGCTCCAACTCGGTTTTACAGTGAAAACTGCAGGAACTTCAAACAGGCAATAGGAAACAGACCGAGAAACCAGAGTAAAATTTCTCCTGATAACCTTTCCCTTTGTGCTAGATGAACGAACGTCTCTCCACATGCTCAGTTCTGAGAGATAAGTGTGTGTGAAAGCCGTCCTTCACCTAGCATGTTGGAAACACAAAGTTTCTCTTCAGTTGCAAACTCCACTCCATACATATATAAGGGGAGGTAGTAGCTCCAACTCGGTTTTACAGTGAAAACTGCAGGAACTTCAAACCGGCACTAGGAAACAGACCGAGAAACCAGAGTAATAGTTCCTCCTGCAACCCGTTCCCTTTGTGCTAGATGAACGAACGTCTCTCCACATGCTCAGTTCTGAGAGATAATTGTGTGTTAAAGCCGTCCTTCACCTAGCTTGTTGGGAACACAAAGTTTCTCTTCAGTTGCAAACTCCACTCCATACATATATATGGGGAGGTACTAGCTCCAACTCGGTTTTACAGTGAAATCTGCAGGAACTTCAAACCGGCACTAGGAAACAGGCCGAGAAACCAGAGTAAAATTTCTCCTGCTAACCGTTCCCTTTGGGCTTGATGAACGAACGTCTCTCCACATGCTCAGTTCTGAGAGATAAGTGTGTGTGAAAGCCGTCCTTCACCTAGCTTTTTGGGAACACAAAGTTTCTCTTCAGTTGCAAACTCCAATCCATACATATATAAGGGGAGGTACTAGCTCCAACTCGGTTTTACAGTGAAAACTGCAGGAACTTCAAACCGGCACTAGGAAACAGACAGAGAAACCAGAGTAAAAGATTCTCCTCCAACCCGTTCCCTTTGTGCTAGATGAACGAACGTCTCTGCACATGCTCAGTTCTGAGAGATAAGTGTGTGTGAAAGCCGTCTTTCACCTAGCTTGTTGGGAACACAAAGTTCCTCTTAAGTTGCAAACTCCACTCCATACATATATATGGGGAGGTACTAGCTCCAACTCGGTTTTACAGTGAAAACTGCAGGAACTTCAAACCGACACTAGGAAACAGACCGAGAAACCAGAGTTAAAGTTTCTTCTGCAACCCGTTCCCTTTGTGCTAGATGAACGAACGTCTCTCCACATGCTCAGTTCTGAGAGATAAGTGTGTGTGAAAGCCGTCCTTCACCTAGCTTGTTGGGAACACAAAGTTTCTCTTCAGTTGCAAACTCCACTCCATACATATATATGGGGAGGTACTAGCTCCAACTCGGTTTTACAGTGAAAACTGCTGGAACTTCAATCAGGCACTAGGAAACAGACCGAGAAACCAGAGTAAAAGTTTCTTCTGCAAAACGTTCCCTTTGTGCTAGATGAACGAATGTCTCTCCACATGCTCATTTCTGAGAGAAAAGTGTGTGTGAAAGCCGTTTTCACCTAGCTTGTTGGGAACACAAAATTTCTTTTCAGTTGCAAATTCCACTCCATACATATATGGGGAGGTACTAGCTCCAACTCGGTTTTACAGTGAAAACTGCAGGAACTTCAAACCGGCACTAGGAAACAGACCGAGAAACCTGAGTAAAATTTCTCCTGCTACCCGTTCCCTTTGTGCTAGATGAACGAACGTCTCTCCACATGCTCAGTTCTGAGAGATAATTGTGTGTGAAAGCCGTCCTTCACCTAGCTTGTTGGGAACACAAAGTTTCTCTTCAGTTGCAAATTCCACTCCGTACATATATATGGGGAGGTACTAGCTCCAAATCGGTTTTACAGTGAAAACTGCTGGAACTTCAATCCGGCACTAGGAAACAGACCGAGAAAACAGAGTAAAAGTTTCTTCTGCAACCCGTTCCATTTGTGCTATATGAACGAACGTCTCTCCACATGCTCAGTTCTGAGAGATAAGTGTGTGTGAAAGCCGTCCTTCAACTAGCTTGTTGGGAACACAAAATACCTCTTCAGTTGCAAACTCCACTGCATACATATATATGGGGAGGTACTAGCTCCAACTCGGTTTTACAGTGAAAACTGCAGGAACATCAAACCGGCACTAGGAACAGACTGAGAAACCAGAGTAAAAGTTTCTCCTGCAACCCGTTCCCTTTGTGCTAGATGAACGAACGTCTCTCCACATGCTCATTTCTGAGAGAAAAGTGTGTGTGAAAGCCGTCCTTCACCTAGCTTGTTGGGAACACAAAGTTTCTCTTCAGTTTCAAACTCCACTCCATACATATATATGGGGAGATACTAGCTCCAACTCGGTTTTACAGTGAAAAGTGCAGGAACTTCAAACCGGCACTAGGAAACAGACTGAGAAACCAGAGTAAAAGTTTCTCCTGCAACCCATTCCCTTTTGCTAGATGAACGAACGTCTCTCCACATGCTCAGTTCTGAGAGATAAGTGTGTGTGAAAGCCGTCTTTCACATAGCTTGTTGGGAACACAAAGTTTCTCTTCAGTTGCAAACTCCACTCCATACATATATATGGGGAGGTACTAGCTCCAACTCGGTTTTACAGTGAAATCTGCAGGAACTTCAAACCGGCACTAGGAAACAGGCCGAGAAACCAGAGTAAAATTTCTCCTGCTAACCGTTCCCTTTGTGCTTGATGAACGAACGTCTCTCCACATGCTCAGTTCTGAGAGATAAGTGTGTGTGAAAGCCGTCCTTCACCTAGTTTGTTGGGAACACAAAGTTTCTCTTCAGTTGCAAACTCCAATCCATACATATATAAGGGGAGGTACTAGCTCCAACTCGGTTTTACAGTGAAAACTGCAGGAACTTCAAACCGGCACTAGGAAACAGACAGAGAAACCAGAGTAAAAGTTTCTCCTCCAACCCGTTCCCTTTGTGCTAGATGAACGAACGTCTCTGCACATGCTCAGTTCTGAGAGATAAGTGTGTGTGAAAGCCGTCTTTCACCTAGCTTGTTGGGAACACAAAGTTCCTCTTAAGTTGCAAACTCCACTCCATACATATATATGGGGAGGTACTAGCTCCAACTCGGTTTTACAGTGAAAACTGCAGGAACTTCAAAACGACACTAGGAAACAGACCGAGAAACCAGAGTTAAAGTTTCTTCTGCAACCCGTTCCCTTTGTGCTAGATGAACGAACGTCTCTCCACATGCTCAGTTCTGAGAGATAAGTGTGTGTGAAAGCCGTCCTTCACCTAGCTTGTTGGGAACACAAAGTTTCTCTTCAGTTGCAAACTCCACTCCATACATATATATGGGGAGGTACTAGCTCCAACTCGGTTTTACAGTGAAAACTGCTGGAACTTCAATCAGGCACTAGGAAACATACCGAGAAACCAGAGTAAAAGTTTCTTCTGCAAAACGTTCCCTTTGTGCTAGATGAACGAATGTCTCTCCACATGCTCATTTCTGAGAGAAAAGTGTGTGTGAAAGCCGTTTTCACCTAGCTGGTTGGGAACACAAAATTTCTTTTCAGTTGCAAATTCCACTCCATACATATATGGGGAGGTACTAGCTCCAACTCGGTTTTACAGTGAAAACTGCAGGAACTTCAAACCGGCACTAGGAAACAGACAAAGAAACCTGAGTAAAATTTCTCCTGCTACCTGTTCCCTTTGTGCTAGATGAACGAACGTCTCTCCACATGCTCAGTTCTGAGAGATAAGTGTGTGTGAAAGCCGTCCTTCACCTAGCTTGTTGGGAACACAAAGTTTCTCTTCAGATGCAAACTCAACTGCATACATATATATGGGGAGGTACTAGCTCCAACTCGGTTTTACAGTGAAAATTGCAGGAACATCAAACCAGCACAAGGAAACAGACTGAGAAACCAGAGTAAGTTTCACCTGCAACCCGTTCCCTTTGTGCTAGATGAATGAACGTCTCTCCACATGCTCAGTTCTGAGAGATAAGTGTGTGTGAAAGCCGTCCTTCACCTAGCTTGTTGGGAACACAAAGTTTCTCTTCAGTTGCAAACTCCAATCCATACATATATAAGGGGAGGTACTAGCTCCAACTCGGTTTTACAGTGAAAACTGCAGGAACTTCAAACCGGCACTAGGAAACAGACAGAGAAACCAGAGTAAAAGTTTCTCCTCCAACCCGTTCCCTTTGTGCTAGATGAACGAACGTCTCTCCACATGCTCAGTTCTGAGAGATAAGTGTGTGTGAAAGCCGTCTTTCACCTAGCTTGTTGGGAACACAAAGTTCCTCTTAAGTTGCAAACTCCACTCCATACATATATATGGGGAGGTACTAGCTCCAACTCGGTTTTACAGTGAAAACTGCAGGAACTTCAAACCGACACTAGGAAACAGACCGAGAAACCAGATTTAAAGTTTCTTCTGCAACCCGTTCCCTTTGTGCTAGATGAACGAACGTCTCTCCACATGCTCAGTTCTGAGAGATAAGTGTGTGTGAAAGCCGTCCTTCACCTAGCTTGTTGGGAACACAAAGTTTCTCTTCAGTTGCAAACTCCACTCCATACATATATATGGGGAGGTACTAGCTCCAACTCGGTTTTACAGTGAAAACTGCTGGAACTTCAATCAGGCACTAGGAAACAGACCGAGAAACCAGAGTAAAAGTTTCTTCTGCAAAACGTTCCCTTTGTGCTAGATGAACGAATGTCTCTCCACATGCTCATTTCTGAGAGAAAAGTGTGTGTGAAAGCCGTTTTCACCTAGCTTGTTGGGAACACAAAATTTCTTTTCAGTTGCAAATTCCACTCCATACATATATGGGGAGGTACTAGCTCCAACTCGGTTTTACAGTGAAAACTGCAGGAACTTCAAACCGGCACTAGGAAACAGACCGAGAAACCTGAGTAAAATTTCTCCTGCTACCCGTTCCCTTTGTGCTAGATGAACGAACGTCTCTCCACATGCTCAGTTCTGAGAGATAATTGTGTGTGAAAGCCGTCCTTCACCTAGCTTGTTGGGAACACAAAGTTTCTCTTCAGTTGCAAATTCCACTCCGTACATATATATGGGGAGGTACAAGCTCCAAATCGGTTTTACAGTGAAAACTGCTGGAACTTCAATCCGGCACTAGGAAACAGACCGAGAAAACAGAGTAAAAGTTTCTTCTGCAACCCGTTCCCTTTGTGCTAGATGAACGAACGTCTCTCCACATGCTCAGTTCTGAGAGATAATTGTGTGTGAAAGCCGTCCTTCAACTAGCTTGTTGGGAACACAAAATACCTCTTCAGTTGCAAACTCCACTGCATACATATATATGGGGAGGTACTAGCTCCAACTCGGTTTTACAGTGAAAACTGCAGGAACATCAAACCGGCACTAGGAAACAGACTGAGAAACCAGAGTAAAAGTTTCTCCTGCAACCCGTTCCCTTTGTGCTAGATGAACGAACGTCTCTCCACATGCTCATTTCTGAGAGAAAAGTGTGTGTGAAAGCCGTCCTTCAACTAGCTTGTTGGGAACACAAAGTTTCTCTTCAGTTTCAAACTGCACTCCGTACATATATATGGGGAGATACTAGCTCCAACTCGGTTTTACAGTGAAAAGTGCAGGAACTTCAAACCGGCACTAGGAAACAGACTGAGAAACCAGAGTAAAAGTTTCTCCTGCAACCCATTCCCTTTTTGCTAGATGAACGAACGTCTCTCCACATGCTCAGTTCTGAGAGATAAGTGTGTGTGAAAGCCGTCTTTCACCTAGCTTGTTGGGAACACAAAGTTTCTCTTCAGTTGCAAACTCCACTCCATACATATATATGGGGAGGTACTAGCTCCAACTCGGTTTTACAGTGAAATCTGCAGGAACTTCAAACCGGCACTAGGAAACAGGCCGAGAAACCAGAGTAAAATTTCTCCTGCTAACCGTTCCCTTTGTGCTTGATGAACGAACGTCTCTCCACATGCTCAGTTCTGAGAGATAAGTGTGTGTGAAAGCCGTCCTTCACCTAGCTTGTTGGGAACACAAAGTTTCTCTTCAGTTGCAAACTCCAATCCATACATATATAAGGGGAGGTACTAGCTCCAACTCGGTTTTACAGTGAAAACTGCAGGAACTTCAAACCGGCACTAGGAAACAGACAGAGAAACCAGAGTAAAAGTTTCTCCTCCAACCCGTTCCCTTTGTGCTAGATGAACGAACGTCTCTGCACATGCTCAGTTCTGAGAGATAAGTGTGTGTGAAAGCCGTCTTTCACCTAGCATGTTGGGAACACAAAGTTCCTCTTAAGTTGCAAACTCCACTCCATACATATATATGGGGAGGTACTAGCTCCAACTCGGTTTTACAGTGAAAACTGCAGGAACTTCAAACCGACACTAGGAAACAGACCGAGAAACCAGAGTTAAAGTTTCTTCTGCAACCCGTTCCCTTTGTGCTAGATGAACGAACGTCTCTCCACATGCTCAGTTCTGAGAGATAAGTGTGTGTGAAAGCCGTCCTTCACCTAGCTTGTTGGGAACACAAAGTTTCTCTTCAGTTGCAAACTCCACTCCATACATATATATGGGGAGGTACTAGCTCCAACTCGGTTTTACAGTGAAAACTGCTGGAACTTCAATCAGGCACTAGGAAACAGACCGAGAAACCAGAGTAAAAGTTTCTTCTGCAAAACGTTCCCTGTGTGCTAGATGAACGAATGTCTCTCCACATGCTCATTTCTGAGAGAAAAGTGTGTGTGAAAGCCGTTTTCACCTAGCTTGTTGGGAACACAAAATTTCTTTTCAGTTGCAAATTCCACTCCATACATATATGGGGAGGTACTAGCTCCAACTCGGTTTTACAGTGAAAACTGCAGGAACTTCAAACCGGCACTAGGAAACAGACCAAGAAACCTGAGTAAAATTTCTCCTGCTACCTGTTCCCTTTGTGCTAGATGAACGAACGTCTCTCCACATGCTCAGTTCTGAGAGAAAAGTGTGTGTGAAAGCCGTCCTTCACCTAGCTTGTTGGGAACACAAAGTTTCTCTTCAGATGCAAACTCAACTGCATAAATATATATGGGGAGGTACTAGCTCCAACTCGGTTTTACAGTGAAAATTGCAGGAACATCAAACCAGCAAAAGGAAACAGACTGAGAAACCAGAGTAAGTTTCTCCTGCAACCCGTTCCCTTTGTGCTAGATGAACGAACGTCTCTCCACATGCTCAGTTCTGAGAGATAAGTGTGTGTTAAAGCCGTCCTTCACCTAGGTTGTTGGGAACACAATGTTTCTCTTCAGTTGCAAACTCCACGCCATACATATATATGGGGAGGTACTAGCTCCAACTCGGTTTTACAGTGAAAACTGCAGGAACTTCAAACAGGCACTAGGAAACAGACCGAGACACCAGAGTAAAAGTTTCTCCTGCAAACCTTTCCCTATGTGCTAGATGAAGGAACGTCTCTCCACATGCTCAGTTCTGAGAGATAAGTGTGTGTGAAAGCCGTCCTTCACCTAGCTTGTTGGGAACACAAAGTTTCTCTTCAGTTGCAAACTCCAATCCATACATATATAAGGGGAGGTACTAGCTCCAACTCGGTTTTACAGTGAAAACTGCAGGAACTTCAAACCGGCACTAGGAAACAGACAGAGAACCAGAGTAAAAGTTTCTCCTCCAACCCGTTCCCTTTGTGCTAGATGAACGAACGTCTCTGCACATGCTCAGTTCTGAGAGATAAGTGTGTGTGAAAGCCGTCTTTCACCTAGCTTGTTGGGAACACAAAGTTCCTCTTAAGTTGCAAACTCCACTCCATACATATATATGGGGAGGTACTAGCTCCAACTCGGTTTTACAGTGAAAACTGCAGGAACTTCAAACCGACACTAGGAAACAGACCGAGAAACCAGAGTTAAAGTTTCTTCTGCAACCCGTTCCCTTTGTGCTAGATGAACGAACGTCTCTCCACATGCTCAGTTCTGAGAGATAAGTGTGTGTGAAAGCCGTCCTTCACCTAGCTTGTTGGGAACACAAAGTTTCTCTTCAGTTGCAAACTCCACTCCATACATATATATGGGGAGGTACTAGCTCCAACTCGGTTTTACAGTGAAAACTGCTGGAACTTCAAACCGGTACTAGGAAACAGACCGAGAAACCAGAGTAAAAGTTTCTTCTGCAAAACGTTCCCTTTGTGCTAGATGAACGAATGTCTCTCCACATGCTCATTTCTGAGAGAAAAGTGTGTGTGAAAGCCGTTTTCACCTAGCTTGTTGGGAACACAAAATTTCTTTTCAGTTGCAAATTCCACTCCATACATATATGGGGAGGTACTAGCTCCAACTCGGTTTTACAGTGAAAACTGCAGGAACTTCAAACCGGCACTAGGAAACAGACCGAGAAACCTGAGTAAAATTTCTCCTGCTACCCGTTCCCTTTGTGCTAGATGAACGAACGTCTCTCCACATGCTCAGTTCTGAGAGATAATTGTGTGTGAAAGCCGTCCTTCACCAAGCTTGTTGGGAACACAAAGTTTCTCTTCAGTTGCAAATTCCACTCCGTACATATATATGGGGAGGTACTAGCTCCAAATCTGTTTTACAGTGAAAACTGCTGGAACTTCAATCCGGCACTAGGAAACAGACCGAGAAAACAGAGTAAAAGTTTCTTCTGCAACCCGTTCCATTTGTGCTAGATGAACGAACGTCTCTCCACATGCTCAGTTCTGAGAGATAATTGTGTGTGAAAGCCGTCCTTCAACTAGCTTGTTGGGAACACAAAATACCTCTTCAGTTGCAAACTCCACTGCATACATATATATGGGGAGGTACTAGCTCCAACTCGGTTTTACAGTGAAAACTGCAGGAACATCAAACCGGCACTAGGAAACAGACTGAGAAACCAGAGTAAAAGTTTCTCCTGCAACCCGTTCCCTTTGTGCTAGATGAACGAACGTCTCTCCACATGCTCATTTCTGAGAGAAAAGTGGGTGTGAAAGCCGTCCTTCACCTAGCTTGTTGGGAACACAAAGTTTCTCTTCAGTTTCAAACTCCACTCCGTACATATATATGGGGAGATACTAGCTCCAACTCGGTTTTACAGTGAAAAGTGCAGGAACTTCAAACCGGCACTAGGAAACAGACAGAGAAACCAGAGTAAAAGTTTCTCCTGCAACCCATTCCCTTTTTGCTAGATGAACGAACGTCTCTCCACATGCTCAGTTCTGAGAGATAAGTGTGTGTGAAAGCCTTCCTTCACCTAGCTTGTTGGGAACACAAAGTTTCTCTTCAGTTGCAAACTCCAATCCATACATATATAAGGGGAGGTACTAGCTCCAACTCGGTTTTACAGTGAAAACTGCAGGAACTTCAAACCGGCACTAGGAAACAGACAGAGAAACCAGAGTAAAAGTTTCTCCTCCAACCCGTTCCCTTTGTGCTAGATGAACGAACGTCTCTCCACATGCTCAGTTCTGAGATATAAGTGTGTGTGAAAGCCGTCTTTCACCTAGCTTGTTGGGAACACAAAGTTCCTCTTAAGTTGCAAACTCCACTCCATACATATATATGGGGAGGTACTAGCTCCAACTCGGTTTTACAGTGAAAACTGCAGGAACTTCAAACCGACACTAGGAAACAGACCGAGAAACCAGAGTTAAAGTTTCTTCTGCAACCCGTTCCCTTTGTGCTAGATGAACGAACGTCTCTCCACATGCTCAGTTCTGAGAGATAAGTGTGTGTGAAAGCCGTCCTTCACCTAGCTTGTTGGGAACACAAAGTTTCTCTTCAGTTGCAAACTCCACTCCATACATATATATGGGGAGGTACTAGCTCCAACTCGGTTTTACAGTGAAAACTGCTGGAACTTCAATCAGGCACTAGGAAACAGACCGAGAAACCAGAGTAAAAGTTTCTTCTGCAAAACGTTCCCTTTGTGCTAGATGAACGAATGTCTCTCCACATGCTCATTTCTGAGAGAAAAGTGTGTGTGAAAGCCGATTTCACCTAGCTTGTTGGGAACACAAAATTTCTTTTCAGTTGCAAATTCCACTCCATACATATATGGGGAGGTACTAGCTCCAACTCGGTTTTACAGTGAAAACTGCAGGAACTTCAAACCGGCACTAGGAAACAGACCAAGAAACCTGAGTAAAATTTCTCCTGCTACCTGTTCCCTTTGTGCTAGATGAACGAACGTCTCTCCACATGCTCAGTTCTGAGAGATAATTGTGTGTTAAAGCCGTCCTTCACCTAGCTTGTTGGGAACACAAAGTTTCTCTTCAGTTGCAAATTCCACTCCGTACATATATATGGGGAGGTACTAGCTCCAAATCGGTTTTACAGTGAAAACTGCTGGAACTTCAATCCGGCACTAGGAAACAGACCGAGAAAACAGAGTAAAAGTTTCTTCTGCAACCCGTTCCTTTTGTGCTAGAAGAACGAACGTCTCTCCACATGCTCAGTTCTGAGAGATAATTGTGTGTGAAAGCCGTCCTTCAACTAGCTTGTTGGGAACACAAAGTTTCTCTTCAGTTGCAAACTCCACTGCATACATATATATGGGGAGGTACTAGCTCCAACTCGGTTTTACAGTGAAAAGTGCAGGAAATTCAAACTGGCACTAGGAAACAGACTGAGAAACCAGAGTAAAAGTTTCTCCTGCAACCCGTTCCTTTTGTGCTAGATGAACGAACGTCTCTCCACATGCTCAGTTCCGAGAGATAAGTGTGTGTGAAAGCCGTCCTTCACCTAGCTTGTTGGGAACACAAAGTTTCTCTTCAGTTGCAAACTCCACTCCATACATATATATGGGGAGGTACTAGCTCCAACTCGGTTTTACCGTGAAATCTGCAGGAACTTCAAACCGGCACTAGGAAACAGACCGCGAAACCAGAGTAAAAGTTTCTCCTGCAACCCGTTCCCTTTGTGCTAGATGAACGAACGTCTCTCCACATGCTCAGTTCTGAGAGATAAGTGTGTGTGAAAGCCGTCCTTCACCTAGCTTGTTGTGAACACAAAGTTCCTCTGAAGTTGCAAATTCCACTCCATACATATATATGGGGAGGTACAAGCTCCAACTCGGTTTTACAGTGAAAACTGCAGGAACTTCAAACAGGCAATAGGAAACAGACCGAGAAACCAGAGTAAAATTTCTCCTGATACCCTTTCCCTTTGTGCTAGATGAACGAACGTCTCTCCACATGCTCAGTTCTGAGAGATAAGTGTGTGTGAAAGCCGTCCTTCACCTAGCATGTTGGAAACACAAAGTTTCTCTTCAGTTGCAAACTCCACTCCATACATATATAAGGGGAGGTAGTAGCTCCAACTCGGTTTTACAGTGAAAACTGCAGGAACTTCAAACCGGCACTAGGAAACAGACCGAGAAACCAGAGTAAAAGTTCCTCCTGCAACCCGTTCCCTTTGTGCTAGATGAACGAACGTCTCTCCACATGCTCAGTTCTGAGAGATAATTGTGTGTTAAAGCGGTCCTTCACCTAGCTTGTTGGGAACACAAAGTTTCTCTTCAGTTGCAAATTCCACTCCGTACATATATATGGGGAGGTACTAGCTCCAAATCTGTTTTACAGTGAAAACTGCTGGAACTTCAATCCGGCACTAGGAAACAGACCGAGAAAACAGAGTAAAAGTTTCTTCTGCAACCCGTTCCCTTTGTGCTAGATGAACGAACGTCTCTCCACATGCTCAGTTCTGAGAGATAATTGTGTGTGAAAGCCGTCCTTCAACTAGCTTGTTGGGAACACAAAATACCTCTTCAGTTGCAAACTCCACTGCATACATATATATGGGGAGGTACTAGCTCCAACTCGGTTTTACAGTGAAAACTGCAGGAACATCAAACCGGCACTAGGAAACAGACTGAGAAACCAGAGTAAAAGTTTCTCCTGCAACCCGTTCCCTTTGTGCTAGATGAACGAACGTCTCTCCACATGCTCATTTCTGAGAGAAAAGTGTGTGTGAAAGCCGTCCTTCACCTAGCTTGTTGGGAACACAAAGTTTCTCTTCAGTTTCAAACTCCACTCCATACATATATATGGGGAGATACTAGCTCCAACTCGGTTTTACAGTGAAAAGTGCAGGAACTTCAAACCGGCACTAGGAAACAGACTGAGAAACCAGAGTAAAAGTTTCTCATGCAACCCATTCCCTTTTTGCTAGATGAACGAACGTCTCTCCACATGCTCAGTTCTGAGAGATAAGTGTGTGTAAAAGCCGTCTTTCACCTAGCTTGTTGGGAACACAAAGTTTCTCTTCAGTTGCAAACTCCACTCCATACATATATATGGGGAGGTACTAGCTACAAATCGGTTTTACAGTGAAATCTGCAGGAACTTCAAACCGGCACTAATAAACAGGCCGAGAAACCAGAGTAAAATTTCTCCTGCTAACCGTTCCCTTTGTGCTTGATGAACGAACGTCTCTCCACATGCTCAGTTCTGAGAGATAAGTGTGTGTGAAAGCCGTCCTTCACCTAGCTTGTTGGGAACACAAAGTATCTCTTCAGTTGCAAACTCCACTGCATACATATATATGGGGAGGTACTAGCTCCAACTCGGTTTTACAGTGAAAACTGCAGGAACTTCAAACCGGCACTAGGAAACAGACCGAGACACCAGAGTAAAAGTTTTTCCTGCAACCCTTTCTTTTTGTGATAGATGAAAGTACGTCTCTCCACATGCTCATTTCTGAGAGAAAAGTGTGTGTGTAAGCCGTCCTTCACCTAGCTTGTTGGGAACACAAAATTTCTCTTCAGTTGCAAATTCCACTCCATACATATATATGGGGAGGTACTAGCTCCAACTCGGTTTTACAGTGAAAACTGCTGGAACTTCAATCTGGCAGTAGGAAACAGACCGAGAAACCAGAGAAAAAGTTTCTTCTGCAACCAGTTCCCTTTTTGCTAGATGAACGAACGTCTCTCCACATGCTCAGTTCTGAGAGATAAGTGTGTGTGAAAGCCGTCCTTCACCTAGCTTGTTGGGAACACAAAGTATCTCTTCAGTTGCAAACTCCATTGCATACATATATATGGGGAAGTACTAGCTCCAACTCGGTTTTACAGTGAAAACTGCAGGAACTTCAAACCGGCACTAGGAAACAGACCGAGACACCAGAGTAAAAGTTTTTCCTGCAACCCTTTCTTTTTGTGCTAGATGAAAGAACGTCTCTCCACATGCTCATTTCTGAGAGAAAAGTGTGTGTGTAAGCCGTCCTTCACCTAGCTTGTTGGGAACACAAAATTTCTCTTCAGTTGCAAATTCCACTCCATACATATATATGGGGAGGTACTAGCTCCAACTCGGTTTTACAGTGAAAACTGCAGGAACTTCAAACAGGCAATAGGAAACAGACCGAGAAACCAGAGTAAAATTTCCCCTGATACCCTTTCCCTTTGTGCTAGATGAACGAACGTCTCTCCACATGCTCAGTTCTGAGAGATAAGTGTGTGTGAAAGCCGTCCTTCACCTAGCATGTTGGAAACACAAAGTTTCTCTTCAGTTGCAAACTCCACTCCATACATATATAAGGGGAGGTAGTAGCTCCAACTCGGTTTTACAGTGAAAACTGCAGGAACTTCAAACCGGCACTAGGAAACAGACCGAGAAACCAGAGTAAAAGTTCCTCCTGCAACCCGTTCCCTTTGTGCTAGATGAACGAACGTCTCTCCACATGCTCAGTTCTGAGAGATAATTGTGTGTTAAAGCCGTCCTTCACCTAGCTTGTTGGGAACACAAAGTTTCTCTTCAGTTGCAAATTCCACTCCGTACATATATATGGGGAGGTACTAGCTCCAAATCGGTTTTACAGTGAAAACTGCTGGAACTTCAATCCGGCACTAGGAAACAGATCGAGAAAACAGAGTAAAAGTTTCTTCTGCAACCCGTTCCCTTTGTGCTAGATGAACGAACGTCTCTCCACATGCTCAGTTCTGAGAGATAATTGTGTGTGAAAGCCGTCCTTCAACTAGCTTGTTGGGAACACAAAATACCTCTTCAGTTGCAAACTCCACTGCATACATATATATGGGGAGGTACTAGCTCCAACTCGGTTTTACAGTGAAAACTGCAGGAACTTCAAACCGGCACTAGGAAACAGACTGAGAAACCAGAATTAAAGTTTCCCATGCAACCCGTTCCCTTTGTGCTAGATGAACGAACGTCTCTCCACATGCTCATTTCTGAGAGAAAAGTGTGTGTGAAAGCCGTCCTTCACCTAGCTTGTTGGGAACACAAAGTTTCTCTTCAGTTTCAAACTCCACTCCATACATATATATGGGGAGATACTAGCTCCAACTCGGTTTTACAGTGAAAAGTGCAGGAACTTCAAACCGGCACTAGGAAACAGACTGAGAAACCAGAGTAAAAGTTTCTCATGCAACCCATTCCCTTTTTGCTAGATGAACGAACGTCTCTCCACATGCTCAGTTCTGAGAGATAAGTGTGTGTGAAAGCCGTCTTTCACCTAGCTTGTTGGGAACACAAAGTTTCTCTTCAGTTGCAAACGCCACTCCATACATATATATGGGGGGGTACTAGCTCCAACTCGGTTTTACAGTGAAATCTGCAGGAACTTCAAACCGGCACTAGGAAACAGGCCGAGAAACCAGAGTAAAATTTCTCCTGCTAACCGTTCCCTTTGTGCTTGATGAACGAACGTCTCTCCACATGCTCAGTTCTGAGAGATAAGTGTGTGTGAAAGCCGTCCTTCAGCTAGTTTGTTGGGAACACAAAGTTTCTCTTCAGTTGCAAACTCCAATCCATACATATATAATGGGAGGTTCTAGCTCCAACTCGGTTTTACAGTGAAAACTGCAGGAACTTCAAACCGGCACTAGGAAACAGACAGAGAAACCAGAGTAAAAGTTTCTCCTCCAACCCGTTCCATTTGTGCTAGATGAACGAACGTCTCTGCACATGCTCAGTTCTGAGAGATAATTGTGTGTGAAAGCCGTCTTTCACCTAGCTTGTTGGGAACACAAAGTTCCTCTTAAGTTGCAAACCCCGCTCCATACATATATATGGGGAGGTACTAGCTCCAACTCGGTTTTACAGTGAAAACTGCAGGAACTTCAAACAGGCACTAGGAAACAGACCGAGAAACCAGAGTAAAAGTTTCTCCTGCAACCCGTTCCCTTTGTGCTAGATGAACGAACGTCCCTCCACATGCTCAGTTCTGAGAGATAAGTGTGTGTGAAAGCCGTCCTTCACCTAGCTTGTTGGGGACACAAAGTTTCTCTTCAGTTGCAAACTCCACTCCATACATATATATGGGGCGGTACTAGCTCCAACTCGGTTTTACAGTGAAAACTGCTGGAACTTCAATCCGGCACTAGGAAACAGACTGAGAAACCAGAGTAAAAGTTTCTCCTGCAACACGTTCCCTTTGTGCTAGATGAACGAACGTCTCTCCACATGCTCAGTTCTGAGAGAAAAGTGTGTGTGAAAGCCGTCCTTCACCTAGCTTGTTGGGAACACAAAATTTCTCTTCAGTTGCAAATTCCACTCCATACATATATATGGGGAGGTACTAGCTCCAACTCGGTTTTACAGTGAAAACTGAAGGAACTTCAAACCGGCACTAGGAAACAGACCGAGAAACCAGAGTAAAATTTTCCTGCTACCCGTTCCCTTTGTGCTAGATGAACGAACGTCTCTCCACATGCTCAGTTCTGAGAGATAAGTGTGTGTGAAAGCCGTCCTTCACCTAGCTTGTTGGGAACACAAAGTTTCTCTTCAGTTGCAAACTCCACTGCATACATATATATGGGGAGGTACTAGCTCCAACTCGGTTTTACAGTGAAAACTGCAGGAACATCAAACCAGCACAAGGAAACAGACTGAGAAACCAGAGTAAGTTTCTCCTGCAACCCGTTCCCTTTGTGCTAGATGAACGAACGTCTCTCCACATGCTCAGTTCTGAGAGATAAGTGTGTGTGAAAGCCGTCCTTCACCTAGCTTGTTGGGAACACAAACTTTCTCTTCAGTTGCAAACTCCAATCCATACATATATACGGGGAGGTACTAGCTCCAACTCGGTTTTACAGTGAAAACTGCAGGAACTTCAAACCGACACTAGGAAACAGACCGAGAAACCAGAGTAAAATTTCTCCTGCTACCCATTCCCTTTGTGCTAGATGAACGGACGTCTCTCCACATGCTCAGTTCTGAGAGATAAGTGTGTGTGAAAGCCGTCCTTCACCTAGCTTGTTGGGAACACAAAGTTTCTCTTCAGTTGCAAACTCCACTCCATACATATATAAGGGAATGTACTAGCTCCAACACGGATTTACAGTGAAAACTGCAGGAACTTCAAACCGGCACTAGGAAACAAACCGAGAAACCAGAGTAAAAGTTTCTCCTGCAACCCGTTCCCTTTTTGCTAGATGAACGAACGTCTCTCCACATGCTCAGTTCTGAGAGATAAGTGTGTGTGAAAGCCGTCCTTCACCTAGCTTGTTGGGAACACAAAGTTCCTCTTAAGTTGCAAACTCCACTCCATACATATATATGGGGAGGTACAAGCTCCAACTCGGTTTTACAGTGAAAACTGCAGGAACTTCAAACCGGCACTAGGAAACAGACTGAGAATCCAGAGTAAAAGTTTCTCCTGCAACCCGTTCCATTTGTGCTAGATGAACGAACGTCTCTCCACATGCTCAGTTCTGAGAGATAAGTGTGTGTGAAAGCCATCCTTCACCTTGCTTGTTGGGAACACAAAGTTTCTCTTCAGTTGCAAACTCCACTCCATACATATATATGGGGAGGTACTAGCTCCAACTCGGTTTTACAGTGAAAACTGCTGGAACATCAATCCGGCACTAGGAAACAGAACGGGAAACCAGAGTAAAAGTTTCTTCTTCAACATCTTCCCTTTGTGCTAGATTAACGAATGTCTCTCCACATGCTCAGTTCTGAGAGATAAGTGTGTGTGAAAGCCGTCCTTCACCTACCTTGTTGGGAACACAAAGTTTCTCTTCAGTTGCAAATTCCACTCATACATATATATGGGGAGGTACTAGCTCCAACTCGGTTTTACAGTGAAAAGTGCAGAAATTTCAAACCGGCACTAGGAAACAGACTGAGAAACCAGAGTAAAAGTTTCTCCTGCAACCCGTTCCCTTTGTGCTAGATGAACGAACTTCTCTCCACATGCTCAGTTCTGAGAGATAAGTGTGTGTGAAAGCCGTCCTTCACCTAGCTTGTTGAGAACACAAAGTTTCTCTTCAGTTGCAAACTCCACTCCATACATATATATGGGGAGGTACTAGCTCCAACTCTGTTTTACAGTAAAAACTTCAGGAACTTCAAACCGGCACTAGGTAACAGACCGAGACACCAGAGTAAAAGTTTCTCCTGCAACACTTTCCCTTTGTCCTAGATGAACGAACGTCTCCCCACATGCTCAGTTCTGAGAGATAAGTGTGTGTGAAAGCCGTCCTTCACCTAGCTTGTTGGGAACACAAAGTATCTCCTCAGTTGCAAACTCCACTGCATACATATATATGGGGAGGTACTAGCTACAACTCGGTTTTACAGAGAAAACTGCAGGAACATCAAACCGGCACTAGGAAACAGACTGAGAAACCAGAGTAAAATTTCTCCTGCAACACGTTCCCTTTGTGCTAGATGAACGAACGTCTCTCCACATGCTCAGTTCTGAGAGATAAGTGTGTGTGAAAGCCGTCCTTCACCTAGCTTGTTGGGAGCACAAAGTTTCTCTTCAGTTGCAAACTCCACGCCATACATATATATGTGGAGGTACTAGCTCCAACTCGGTTTTACAGTGAAAACTGCAGGAACTTCAAACCGGCACTAGGAAACAGACTGAGACACCAGAGTAAAAGTTTCTCCTGCAACCCTTTCCCATTGTGCTAGATGAACGAACGTCTCTCCACATGCTCATTTCTGAGAGAAAAGGGTATGTGAAAGCCGTCCTTCACCTAGCTTGTTGGGAACACAAAGTTTCTCTTCAGTTGCAAACTCCACTCCATAAATATATAAGGGGAGGTACTAGCTCCAACTCGGTTTTACAGTGAAAAGTGCAGGAAATTCAAACCGGCACTAGGAAACAGACTGAGAAACCAGAGTAAAAGTTTCTCCTGCAACCCGTTCCCTTTGTGCTAGATGAACGAACGTCTCTCCACATGCTCAGTTCTGAGAGATATGTGTGTGTGAAAGCCGTCCTTCACCTAGCTTGTTGGGAACACAAAGTTTCTCTTCAGTTGTAAACTCCACTCCATACATTTATACGGGGAGGTACTAGCTCCAACTCGTTTTTACAGTGAAAACTGCAGGAACTTCAAAACGGCACTAGTAAACAGACCGAGAAACCAGAGTAAAATTTCTCCTGCTAACCGTTCCCGTTGTGCTAGATGAACGAACGTCTCTCCACATAATCAGTTCTGAGAGATAAGTGTATGTGAAAGCCGTCCTTCACCTACCTTGTTGGGAACACAAAGTTTTTCTTCAGTTGCAAACTCCACTCCATACATATTTAAGGAGGGGTACTAGCTCCAACTCGGTTTTACAGTGAAAACTGCAGGAACTTCAAACCGGCACTAGGAAACAGACCGATAAACCAGAGTAAAAGTTTCTCCTGCAAACCGTTCCCTTTTTGCTAGATGAACGAACGTCTCTCCACATGCTCAGTTCTGAGAGATAAGTGTGTGTGAATGCCGTCCTTCACCTAGCTTGTTGGGAACACAAAGTTCCTCTTAAGTTGCAAACTCCACTCCATACATATATATGGGGAGGTACTAGCTCCAACTCGGTTTTACAGTGAAAACTGCTGGAACTTCAATCCGGCACTAGGAAACAGAACGGGAAACCAGAGTAAAAGTTTCTTCTTCAACATGTTCCCTTTGTGCTAGATTAACGAATGTCTCTCCACATGCTCAGTTCTGAGAGATAAGTGTGTGTGAAAGCCGTCCTTCACCTACCTTGTTGGGAACACAAAGTTTCTCTTCAGTTGCAAACTCCACTCCATACATATATATGGGGAGGTACTAGCTCCAACTCGGTTTTACAGTGAAAACTGCAGGAACTTTAAACAGGCACTAGGAAACAGACTGAGAAACCAGAGTAAAATTTTCTCCTGCAAACCGTTCCTTTGTGCTAGATGAACGAAAGTCTCTCCACATGCTCAGTTCTGAGAGATAAGTGTGTGTGAAAGCCGTCCTTCAACTAGCTTGTTGGGAACACAAAGTATCTCCTCAGTTGCAAACTCCACAGCATACATATATATGGGGAGGTACTAGCTACAACTCGGTTTTACAGAGAAAACTGCAGGAACATCAAACCGGCACTAGGAAACAGACTGAGAAACCAGAGTAAAAGTTTCTCCTGCAACACGTTCCCTTTGTGCTAGATGAACGAACGTCTCTCCACATGCTCATTTCTGAGAGATAAGTGTGTGTGAATGCCGTCCTTCACCTAGCTTGTTGGGAACACAAAGTTTCTCTTCAGTTGCAAACTCCACGCCATACATATACATGGGGAGGTACTAGCTCCAACTCGGTTTTACAGTGAAAACTGCAGGAACTTCAAACCGGCACTAGGAAACAGACCGAGACACCAGAGTAAAAGTTCCTCCTGCAACACTTTCCCTTTGTGCTAGATGAACGAACGTCTCTCCACGTGCTCATTTCTGAGAGAAAAGTGTGTGTGAAAGCCATCCTTCACCTAGCTTGTTGGGAACACAAAGTTTCTCTTCAGTTGCAAACTCCACTCCATACATATATATGGGGAGATACTAGCTCGAACTCGGTTTTACAGTGAAAAGTGCAGGAAATTCAAACCGGCACTAGGAAACAGACTGAGAAACCAGAGTAAAAGTTTCTCCTGCAACACGTTCCCTTTGTGCTAGATGAACGAACGTCTCTCCACATGCTCAGTTCTGAGAGATAAGTGTGTGTGAATGCCGTCCTTCACCTAGCTTGTTGGGAACACAAAGTTTCTCTTCAGTTGCAAACTCCACTCCATACATATATACGGGGAGGTAAAAGCTCCAACTCGGTTTTACATTGAAAACTGTAGGAACTTCAAAACGGCACTAGGAAACAGACGGAAAAACCAGAGTAAAATTTCTCCTGCTACCCGTTCCCTTTGTGCTAGATGAACGAACGTCTCTCCACATGCTCAGTTCTGAGAGAAAAGTGTGTGTGAAAGCCGTCCTTCACCTAGCTTGTTGGGAACACAAAGTTTCTCTTCAGTTGCAAACTCCACTCCATACATATATATGGGGAGGTGCTAGCTCCAACTCGGTTTTACAGTGAAAACTGCTGGAACTTCAAACCGGCACTAGGAAACAGACTGAGAAACCAGAGTAAAAGTTTCTCCTGCAACCCGTTCCCTTTGTGCTAGATGAACGAACGTCTCTCCACATGCTCATTTCTGAGAGAAAAGTGTGTGTGAAAGCCGTACTTCACCTAGCTTGTTGGGAACACAAAGTTTCTCTTCAGTTGCAAATTCCAGTCCATACATATATATGGGGAGGTACTAGCTCCAACTCGGTTTTACAGTGAAAACTGCAGGAACTTCAAACAGGCACTAGGAAACAGACTATGAAAACAGAGTAAAAGTTTCTCCTGCAACCAGTTCCCTTTGTGCTAGATGAACGAACGTCTCCCCACATGCTCAGTTCTGAGAGATAAGTTTGTTAGAAAGCCGTCCTTCACCTAGATTGTTGGGAACACAAAGTATCTCCTCAGTTGCAAACTCCACTGCATACATATATATGGGGAGGTACTAGCTCCAACTCGGTTTTACAGTGAAAACTGCAGGAACTTCAAACCAGCACAAGGAAACAGACTGAGAAACCAGAGTAAGTTTCTCCTGCAACCCGTTCCCTTTGTGCTAGATGAACGAACGTCTCTCCACATGCTCAGTTCTGAGAGATAAGTGTGTGTGAAAGTGTCCTTCACCTAGCTTGCTGGGAACACAAAGTTTCTCTTCAGTTGCAAACTCCACTCCATACATATATATGGGGAGGTACTAGCTCCAACTCGGTTTTACAGTGAAACTGCTGGAACTTCAAACCGGCACTAGGAAACAGACCGAGAAACCAGAGTAAAATTTCTCCTGCTACCCGTTCCCTTTGTGCTAGATGAACGAACGTCTCTCCACATGCTCAGTTCTGAGAGATAAGTGTGTGTGAAAGCCGTCCTTCACCTATCTTGTTGTGAACACAAAGTTTCTCTTAAGTTGCAAACTCCACTGCATACATATATATGGGGAGGTACTAGCTCCAACTCGGTTTAACAGTGAAAACTGCAGGAACTTCAAACCAGCACAAGGAAACAGACTGAGAAACCAGAGTAAGTTTCTCCTGCAACCCGTTCCCTTTGTGCTAGATGAACGAACGTCTCTTCACATGCTCAGTTTTGAGAGATAAGTGTGTGTTAAAGCCGTCCTTCACCTAGCTTGTTGGGAACACAAAGTTTCTCTTCAGTTGCAAACTCCAAGCCATACATATATATGGGGAGTTACTAGCTCCAACTCGGTTTTACAGTGAAAACTGCAGGAACTTCAAACCGGCACTAGGAAACAGACCAAGACACCAGAGTAAAAGTTTCTCCTGCAACCCTTTCCCTTTGTGCTAGATGAAGGAACTTCTCTCCACATGCTCATTTCTGAGAGAAAGTGTGTGTGAAAACCGTCCTTCACCTAACTTGTTGGGAACACAAAATTTCTCTTCAGTTGCAAATTCCATTCCATACATATATATGGGAAGGTACTAGCTCCAAAAGAGTTTTACAGTGAAAACTGCAGGAACTTCAAACAGGCACTAGGAAACAGACTGAGAAACCAGAGTAAAAGTTTCTCCTGCAACCCGTTCCCTTTGTGCTAGATGAACGAACGTCTCTCCACATGCTTAGTTCTGACAGATAAGTGTGTGTGAAAGCCGTCCTTCAACTAGCTTGTTCGGAACACAAAGTTTCTCTTCAGTTGCAAACTCCACTCCATACATATATAAGGGTAGGTACCAGCTCCAAATCTGTTTTACAGTGAAAACTGCTGGAACTTCAATCCGTCACTAGGAAACAGAACGAGAAACCAGAGTAAAAGTTTCTTCTGCAACCCGTTCCCTTTGTGCTAGATGAACGAACGTCTCTCCACATGCTCAGTTCTGAGAGATAAGTGTGTGTGAAAGCCGTCATTCACCTACCTTGTTGGGAACACAAAGTTTCTCTTCAGTTGCAAACTCCACTCCATACATATATATGGGGAGGTACTAGCTCCAACTCGGTTTTACTGTGAAAACTGCAGGAACTTTAAACTGGCACTAGGAAACAGACTGAGAAACCAGAGTAAAAGTTTCTCCTGAAACCCGTTCCCTTTGTGCTAGATGAACGAACGTCTCTCCACATGTTCAGTTCTGAGAGATAAGTGTGTGTGAAAGCCGCCTTCACCTAGCTTGTTGGGAACACAAAGATTCTCTTCAGTTGCAAACACCACTCCATACATATATATGGGGAGGTACTAGCTCCAACTCGGTTTTACAGTGAAAACTGCAGGAACTTTAAACCGGCACTAAGAATCAGACCGAGAAACCAGAGTAAAAGTTTCTCCTGCAACCCGTTCCCTTTGTGCTAGATGAACGAACGTCTCTCCACATGCTCAGTTCTGAGAGATAATTGTGTTTTAAAGCCGTCCTTCACCTAGCTTGTTGGGAACACAAAGTTTCTTTTCAGTTGCAAATTCCACTCCATATATATATATGGGGAGGTACTAGCTCCAACTCGGTTTTACAGTGAAAACTGCTGGAAATTCAATCCGGCACTAGGAAACAGACCGAGAAAACAGAGTAAAAGTTTCTTCTGCAACCCGTTCCCATTGTGCTAGATGAACGAACGTCTCTCCACATGCTCAGTTCTGAGAGATAAGTGTGTGTGAAAGCCGTCCTTCACCTAGCTTGTTGGGAACACAAAATATCTCTTCAGTTGCAAACTCCACTGCATACATATATATGGGGAGGTACTAGCTCCAACTCGGTTTTACAGTGAAAACTGCAGGAACATAAAACCGGCACTAGGAAACAGACTGAGAAACCAGAGTAAAAGTTTCTCCTGAAACCCGTTCCCTTTGTGCTAGATGAATGAACGTCTCCCACATGCTCAGTTCAGAGAGATAAGTGTGTGTGAAAGCCGTCCTTCACCTATCTTGTTGGGAACACAAAGTTTCTCTTCAGTTGAAAACTCCTCGCCATACATATATATGGGGAGGTACAAGCTCCAACTCGGTTTTACAGTGAAAACTGCAGGAACTTCAAACCGGCACTAGGAAACAGACCGAGACACCAGAGTAAAAGTTTCTCCTGCAACCCTTTCCCTTTGTGCTATATGAACGAACGTCTCTCCACATGCTGATTTCTGAGAGAAAATTGTGTGTGAAAGCCGTCCTTCACCTAGCTTGTTGGGAACACAAAGTTTCTCTTCAGTTGCAAACTCCACTCCATACATAAATATGGGGAGGTACTAGCTCCAACTCGGTTTTACAGTGAAAAGTGCAGGAACATCAAACCGGCACTAGGAAACAGACTGAGAAACCAGAGTAAAAGTTTCTCCTGCAACCCGTTCCCTTTTTGCTAGATGAACGAACGTCTCTCCACATGCTCAGTTCTGAGAGATAATTGTGTGTGAAAGCCGTCTTTCACCTAGCTTGTTGGGAACACAAAGTTCCTCTTAAGTTGCAAACCCCGCTCCATACATATATATGGGGAGGTACTAGCTCCAACTCGGTTTTACAGTGAAAACTGAAGGAACTTCAAACCGGCACTAGGAAACAGACCGAGAAACCAGAGTAAAATTTTCCTGCTACCCGTTCCCTTTGTGCTAGATGAACGAACGTCTCTCCACATGCTCAGTTCTGAGAGATAAGTGTGTGTGAAAGCCGTCCTTCACCTAGCTTGTTGGGAACACAAAGTTTCTCTTCAGTTGCAAACTCCACTGCATACATATATATGGGGAGGTACTAGCTCCAACTCGGTTTTACAGTGAAAACTGCAGGAACATCAAACCAGCACAAGGAAACAGACTGAGAAACCAGAGTAAGTTTCTCCTGCAACCCGTTCCCTTTGTGCTAGATGAACGAACGTCTCTCCACATGCTCAGTTCTGAGAGATAAGTGTGTGTGAAAGCCGTCCTTCACCTAGCTTGTTGGGAACACAAACTTTCTCTTCAGTTGCAAACTCCAATCCATACATATATACGGGGAGGTACTAGCTCCAACTCGGTTTTACAGTGAAAACTGCAGGAACTTCAAACCGACACTAGGAAACAGACCGAGAAACCAGAGTAAAATTTCTCCTGCTACCCATTCCCTTTGTGCTAGATGAACGGACGTCTCTCCACATGCTCAGTTCTGAGAGATAAGTGTGTGTGAAAGCCGTCCTTCACCTAGCTTGTTGAGAACACAAAGTTTCTCTTCAGTTGCAAACTCCACTCCATACATATATATGGGGAGGTACTAGCTCCAACTCTGTTTTACAGTAAAAACTTCAGGAACTTCAAACCGGCACTAGGTAACAGACCGAGACAGCAGAGTAAAAGTTTCTCCTGCAACACTTTCCCTTTCTCCTAGATGAACGAACGTCTCCCCACATGCTCAGTTCTGAGAGATAAGTGTGTGTGAAAGCCGTCCTTCACCTAGCTTGTTGGGAACACAAAGTATCTCCTCAGTTGCAAACTCCACTGCATACATATATATGGGGAGGTACTAGCTACAACTCGGTTTTACAGAGAAAACTGCAGGAACATCAAACCGGCACTAGGAAACAGACTGAGAAACCAGAGTAAAAGTTTCTCCTGCAACAAGTTCCCTTTGTGCTAGATGAACGAACGTCTCTCCACATGCTCAGTTCTGAGAGATAAGTGTGTGTGAAAGCCGTCCTTCACCTAGCTTGTTGGGAGCACAAAGTTTCTCTTCAGTTGCAAACTCCACGCCATACATATATATGTGGAGGTACTAGCTCCAACTCGGATTTACAGTGAAAACTGCAGGAACTTCAAACCGGCACTAGGAAACAGACTGAGACACCAGAGTAAAAGTTTCTCCTGGAACCCTTTCCCATTGTGCTAGATGAACGAACGTCTCTCCACATGCTCATTTCTGAGAGAAAAGGGTATGTGAAAGCCGTCCTTCACCTAGCTTGTTGGGAACACAAAGTTTCTCTTCAGTTGCAAAATCCACTCCATAAATATATAAGGGGAGGTACTAGCTCCAACTCGGTTTTACAGTGAAAAGTGCAGGAAATTCAAACCGGCACTAGGAAACAGACTGAGAAACCAGAGTAAAAGTTTCTCCTGCAACCCGTTCACTTTGTGCTAGATGAACGAACGTCTCTCCACATGCTCAGTTCTGAGAGATATGTGTGTGTGAAAGCCGTCCTTCACCTAGCTTGTTGGGAACACAAAGTTTCTCTTCAGTTGTAAACTCCAATCCATACATATATACGGGGAGGTACTAGCTCCAACTCGTTTTTACAGTGAAAACTGCAGGAACTTCAAAACGGCACTAGTAAACAGACCGAGAAACCAGAGTAAAATTTCTCCTGCTAACCGTTCCCGTTGTGCTAGATGAACGAACGTCTCTCCACATAATCAGTTCTGAGAGATAAGTGTATGTGAAAGCCGTCCTTCACCTACCTTATTGGGAACACAAAGTTTTTCTTCAGTTGCAAACTCCACTCCATACATATATAAGGAGGGGTACTAGCTCCAACTCGGTTTTACAGTGAAAACTGCAGGAACTTCAAACCGGCACTAGGAAACAGACCGATAAACCAGAGTAAAAGTTTCTCCTGCAAACCGTTCCCTTTTTGCTAGATGAACGAACGTCTCTCCACATGCTCAGTTCTGAGAGATAAGTGTGTGTGAATGCCGTCCTTCACCTAGCTTGTTGGGAACACAAAGTTCCTCTTAAGTTGCAAACTCCACTCCATACATATATATGGGGAGGTACTAGCTCCAACTCGGTTTTACAGTGAAAACTGCTGGAACTTCAATCCGGCACTAGGAAACAGAACGGGAAACCAGAGTAAAAGTTTCTTCTTCAACATGTTCACTTTGTGCTAGATTAACGAATGTCTGTCCACATGCTCAGTTCTGAGAGATAAGTGTGTGTGAAAGCCGTCCTTCACCTACCTTGTTGGGAACACAAAGTTTCTCTTCAGTTGCAAACTCCACTCCATACATATATATGGGGAGGTACTAGCTCCAACTCGGTTTTACAGTGAAAACTGCAGGAACTTTAAACAGGCACTAGGAAACAGACTGAGAAACCAGAGTAAAATTTTCTCCTGCAAACCGTTCCCTTTGTGCTAGATGAACGAAAGTCTCTCCACATGCTCAGTTCTGAGAGATAAGTGTGTGTGAAAGCCGTCCTTCAACTAGCTTGTTGGGAACACAAAGTATCTCCTCAGTTGCAAACTCCACTGCATACATATATATGGGGAGGTACTAGCTACAACTCGGTTTTACAGAGAAAACTGCAGGAACATCAAACCGGCACTAGGAAACAGACTGAGAAACCAGAGTAAAAGTTTCTCCTGCAACACGTTCCCTTTGTGCTAGATGAACGAACGTCTCTCCACATGCTCAGTTCTGAGAGATAAGTGTGTGTGAAAGCCGTCCTTCACCTAGCTTGTTGGAAACACAAAGTTTCTCTTCAGTTGCAAACTCCACGCCATACATATACATGGGGAGGTACTACTTCCAACTCGGTTTTACAGTGAAAACTGCAGGAACTTCAAACCGGCACTAGGAAACAGACCGAGACACCAGAGTAAAAGTTCCTCCTGCAACACTTTCCCTTTGTGCTAGATGAACGAACGTCTCTCCACGTGCTCATTTCTGAGAGAAAAGTGTGTGTGAAAGCCGTCCTTCACCTAGCTTGTTGGGAACACAAAGTTTCTCTTCAGTTGCAAACTCCACTCCATACATATATATGGGGAGATACTAGCTCGAACTCGGTTTTACAGTGAAAAGTGCAGGAAATTCAAACCGGCACTAGGAAACAGACTGAGAAACCAGAGTAAAAGTTTCTCCTGCAACCCTTTCCCTTTGTGCTAGATGAACGAACGTCTCTCCACATGCTCATTTCTGAGAGAAAAGTGTGTGTGAAAGCCGTACTTCACCTAGCTTGTTGGGAACACAAAGTTTCTCTTCAGTTGCAAATTCCAGTCCATACATATATATGGGGAGGTAATAGCTCCAACTCGGTTTTACAGTGAAAACTGCAGGAACTTCAAACAGGCACTAGGAAACAGACTATGAAAACAGAGTAAAAGTTTCTCCTGCAACCAGTTCCCTTTGTGCTAGATGAACGAACGTCTCCCCACATGCTCAGTTCTGAGAGATAAGTTTGTTAGAAAGCCGTCCTTCACCTAGCTTGTTGGGAACACAAAGTATCTCCTCAGTTGCAAACTCCACTGCATACATATATATGGGGAGGTACTAGCTACAACTCGGTTTTACAGTGAAAATTGCAGGAACTTTAAACCGGCACTAGGAAACAGACTGAGAAACCAGAGTAAAAGTTTCTCCTGCAACACGTTCCCTTTGTGCTAGATGAACGAACGTCTCTCCACATGCTCAGTTCTGAGAGATAAGTGTGTGTGAAAGCCGTCCTTCACCTAGCTTGTTGGGAACACAAAGTTTCTCTTCAGTTGCCAACTCCACTCCATACATATATATGGGGAGGTACTAGCTCCAACTCGGTTTTACAGTGAAAACTGCAGGAACTTTAAAGCGGCACTAGGAAACAGACCGAGACTCCAGAGTAAAAGTTTCTCCTGCAAACCTTTCCATTTGTGCTAGATGAACGAAAGACTCTCCACATGCTCATTTCTGAGAGAAAAGTGTGTGTGAAAGCCGTCCTTCACCTAGCTTGTTGGGAACACAAATTTTCTCTTCAGTTGCAAATTCCACTCATACATATATATGGGGAGGTACTAGCTCCAACTCGGTTTTACAGTGAAAAGTGCAGGAATTTCAAACCGGCACTAGGAAACAGACTGAGAAACCAGAGTAAAAGTTTCTCCTGCAACCCGTTCCCTTTGTGCTAGATGAACGAACGTCTCTCCACATGCTCAGTTCTGAGAGATAAGTGTGTGTGAAAGCCGTCCTTCACCTAGCTTGTTGGGAACACAAAGTTTCTCTTCAGTTGCAAACTCCACTCCATACATATATAAGGGGAGGTACTAGCTCCAAATCGGTTTTACAGTGAAAACTGCAGGAACTTCAAACCGGCACTAGGAAACAGACCGAGAAACCAGAGTAAAAGTTTCTCCTGCAACCCGTTCCATTTGTGCTAGATGAACGAACGTCTCTCCACATGCCCAGGTCTGAGAGATAAGTGTGTGTGAATGCCGTCCTTCGCCTAGCTTGTTGGGAACACAAAGTTTCTCTTCAGTTGCAAACTCCACTCCATACATATATATGGGGAGGTACTAGCTCCAACTCGTTTTTACAGTGAAAACTGCAGGAAGTTCAAACCGGCACTAGGAAAAAGACCGAGAAACCAGAGCAAAATTTCTCCTGCAACCCGTTCCCTTTGTGCTAGATGAACGAACGTCTCTCCACATGCTCAGTTCTGAGAGATAAGTGTGTGTGAAAGCCGTCCTTCACCTAGCTTGTTGTGAACACAAAATTTCTCTTCAGTTGCAAACTCCACTCCATACATATATATGGGGAGGTACTATCTTCAACTCGGTTTTACAGTGAAAACTGCAGGAAATTCAAACCGGCACTAGGAAACAGACCGAGAAACCAGAGTAAAATTTCTCCTGCTACCCGTTCCCTTTGTGCTAGATGAACGAACGTCTCTCCACATGCTCAGTTCTGAGAGATAATTGTGTGTGAAAGCCGTCCTTCACCTAGCTTGTTGGGAACTCAAAGTTTCTCTTCAGTTGCAAACTCCAATCCATACATATATAAGGGGAGGTACTAGCTCCAACTCGGTTTTACAGTGAAAACTGCAGGAACTTCAAACCGGTACTAGGAAACAGACCGAGAAACCAGAGTAAAAGTTTCTACTGCAACGCGTTCCCTTTGTGCTAGATGAACGAACGTCTCTTCACATGCTCAGTTCTGAGAGATAAGTGAGTGTGAAAGCCGTCCTTCACCTAGCTTGTTGGGAACACAAAGTTTCTCTTCAGTTGCAAATTCCACTCCATACATATATATGGGGAGGTAGTAGCTCCAACTCGGTTTTACAGTGAAAAGTGCAGGAATTTCAAACCGGCACTAGGAAACAGACTGAGAAACCAGAGTAAAAGTTTCTCCTGCAACCCATTCCCTTTGTGCTAGATGAACGAACGTCTCTCCACATGCTCAGTTCTGAGAGATAAGTGTGTGTGAAAGCCGTCCTTCACCTAGCTTGTTGAGAACACAAAGTTTCTCTTCAGTTGCAAACTCCACTCCATACATATATATGGGGAGGTACTAGCTCCAACTCGGTTTTACAGTAAAAACTGCAGGAACTTCAAACCGGCACTAGGAAACAGACCGAGACACCAGAGTAAAAGTTTCTCCTGCAAACCTTTCCCTTTGTGCTAGATGAACGAACGTCTCCCCACATGCTCAGATCTGAGAGATAAGTGTGTGTGAAAGCCGTCCTTCACCTAGCTTGTTGGGAACACAAAGTATCTCCTCAGTTGCAAACTCCACTGCATACATATATATGGGGAGGTACTAGCTACAACTCGGTTTTACAGAGAAAACTGCAGGAACATCAAACCGGCACTAGGAAACAGACTGAGAAACCAGAGTAAAAGTTTCTCCTGCAACACGTTCCCTTTGTGCTAGATGAACGAACGTCTCTCCACATGCTCAGTTCTGAGAGATAAGTGTGTGTTAAAGCCGTCCTTCACCTAGCTTGTTGGGAACACAAAATTTCTCTTCAGTTGCAAACTCCACGCCATACATATATATGGGGAGGTACTAGCTCCAACTCGGTTTTACAGTGAAAACTGTAGGAACTTCAAACCGGCACTAGGAAACATACCGAGACAACAGAGTAAAAGTTTCTCCTGCAACCCTTTCCCTTTGTGCTAGATGAACGAACGTCTCTCCACATGCTCATTTCTGAGGGAAAAGTGTGTGTGAAAGCCGTCCTTCACCTAGCTTGTTGGGAACACAAAGTTTCTCTTCAGTTGCAAACTCCACTCCATAAATATATAAGGTGAGGTACTAGCTCCAACTCGGTTTTACAGTGAAAAGTGCAGGAAATTCAAACGGGCACTAGGAAACAGACTGAGAAACCAGAGAAAAGTTTCTCCTGCAACCCGTTCCCTTTGTGCTAGATGAACGAACGTCTCTCCACATGCTCAGTTCTGAGAGATAAGTGTGTGTGAAAGCCGTCCTTCACCTAGCTTGTTGGGAACACAAAGTTTCTCTTCAGTTGCAAACTCCATTCCATACATATATACGGGGAGGTACAAGCTCCAACTCGATTTTACATTGAAAACTGCAAGAACTTCAAAACGGCACTAGGAAACAGACGGAGAAACCAGAGTAAAATTTCTCCTGCTACCCGTTCCCTTTGTGCTAGATGAACGAACGTCTCTCCACATGCTCAGTTCTGAGAGATAAGTGTGTGTGAAAGCCGTCCTTCACCTAGCTTGTTGGGAACACAAAGTTTCTCTTCAGTTGCAAACTCCACTCCATACATATATATGGGGAGGTACTAGCTCCAACTCGGTTTTACAGTGAAAACTGCAGAATATTCAAACCGGCACTGGGAAACAGACTGAGAAACCAGAGTAAAAGTTTCTCCTGCAACCCGTTCCCTTTGTGCTAGATGAACGAATGTCTCTCCACATGCTCAGTTCTGAGAGATAAGTGTGTGTGAAAGCCGTCCTTCAACTAACTTGTTGGGAACACAAAATTTCTCTTCAGTTGCAAATTCCACTCCATACATATATATGGGTAGGTACTAGCTCCAAATCGGTTTTACAGTGAAAACTGCAGGAACTTCAAACAGGCACTAGGAAACAGACCGAGAAAACAGAGTAAAAGTTTCTTCTGCAACCCGTTCCCTTTGTGCTAGATGAACGAACGTCTCTCCACATGCTCAGTTCTGAGAGATAAGTGTGTGTGAAAGCCGTCCTTCACCTCGCTTGTTGGGAACACAAAATATCTCTTCAGTTGCAAACTCCACTGCATATATATATATGGGGAGGTACTAGCTCCAACTCGGTTTTACAGTGAAAACTGCAGGAAAATCAAACCGGCACTAGGAAACAGACTGAGAAACCAGAGTAAAAGTTTCTCCTGCAACCCGTTCCCTTTGTGCTAGATGAACGAACGTCTCTCCACATGCTCAGTTCTGAGAGATAAGTGTGTGTGAAAGTCGTCCTTCACCTAGCTTGTTGGGAACACAATGTTTCTCTTCAGTTGCAAACTCCACGCCATACATATATATGGGGAGGTACTAGCTCCAACTCGGTTTTACAGTGAAAACTGCAGGAACTTCAAACCGGCACTAGGAAACAGACCGAGAAACCAGAGTAAAAGTTTCTCCTGCAACCCTTTCCCTTTGTGCTAGATGAACGAACGTCTCTCCACATGCTCATTTCTGAGAGAAAAGTGTGTGTGAAAGCCGTCCTTCACCTAGCTTGTTGGGAACACAAAGTTTCTCTTCAGTTGCAAACTCCACTCCATACATATATATGGGGAGGTACTAGCTCCAACTCGGTTTTACAGTGAAAACTGCTGGAACTTCAATCCGGCACTAGGAAACAGACCGAGAAACAAGAGTAAAAGTTTCTTCTGCAACCCGTTCCCTTTGTGCTATATGAACGAACGCCTCTCCACATGCTCAGTTCTGAGAGATAAGTTTGTGTGAAAGCCGTCCTTCACCTAGCTTGTTGGGAACACAAAGTATCTCTTCAGTTGCAAACTCCACTCCATACGTATATATGGGGAGGTACTAGCTCCAACTCGGATTTACAGTGAAAACTGCAGGAACATCAATCCGGCACTAGGAAACCGACCGAGACACCAGAGTAAAAGTTTCTCCTGCAACCCGTTCCCGTTGTGCTAGATGAACGAACGTCTCTCCACATGCTCAGTTCTGAGAGATAAGTGTGTGTTAAAGCCGTACTTCACCTAGCTTGTTGGGAACACAAAGTTTCTCTTCAGTTGCAAACTCCACGCCATACATATATATGGGGAGGTACTAGCTCCAACTCTGTTTTACAGTGAAAACTGCAGGAACTTCAACCCGGCACTAGGAAACAGACCGAGACACCAGAGTAAATGTTTCTCCTGCAACAGTTTCCCTTTGTGCTAGATGAACGAACGTCTCTCCACTTGCTCATTTCTGAGAGAAAATTGTGTGTGAAAGCCGTCCTTCACCAAGCTTGTTGGGAACACAAAATATCTCTTCAGTTGCAAATTCCACTCCATACATATATATGGGGAGGTACTAGCTCCAACTCGTTTTTACAGTGAAAACTGCAGTAACTTTAAACCGGCACTAGGAAACAGACTGAGAAACCAGAGTAAAAGTTTCTCCTGCAACCCGTTCCCTTTGTGCTAGATAAACGAACGTCTCTCCACATGCTCAGTTCTGAGAGATAAGTGTGTGTTAAAGCCGTCCTTCACCTAGCTTGTTGGGAACACAAAGTTTCTCTTCAGTTGCAAACACCACTCCATACATATATATGGGGTGGTACTAGCTCCAACTCGGTTTCACAGTGAAAACTGCTGGAACTTCAATCCGGCACTAGGAAACAGACCGAGAAAACAGAGTAAAAGTTTCTTCTGCCAACCGTTCACTTTGTGCTAGATGAACGAACGTCTCTCCACATGCTCAGTTCTGAGAGATAAGAGTGTGTGGAAGCCGTCCTTCACCTAGCTTTTTGGGAACACAAAATATCTCTTCAGTTGCAAACTCCACTGCATACATATATAAGGGGAGGTACTAGCTCCAACTCGGTTTTACAGTGAAAACTGCAGGAACATCAAACCGGCACTAGGAAACATACTGAGAAACCAGAGTAAAAGTTTCTCCTGCAACCCGTTCCCTTTGTGCTAGATGAACGAACGTCTCTCCACATGCTCAGTTCTGAGAGATAAGTGTGTGTGAAAGCCGTCCTTCACCTTGCTTGTTGGGAACACAAAGTTTCTCTTCAGTTGCAAACTCCACGCCATACATATATATGGGGAGGTACTAGCTCCAACTCGGTTTTACAGTGAAAACTGCAGGAACTTCAAACCGGCACTAGGAATCAGACCGAGACACCAGAGTAAAAGTTTCCTCTTCAACCCTTTCCCTTTGTGCTAGATGAACAAACGTCTCTCCACATGCTCATTTCTTAGAGAAATGTGTGTTTGAAAGCCGTCCTTCACCTAGCTTGTTGGGAACACAAAGTTTCTCTTCAGTTGCAAACTCCACGCCATACATATATATGGGGAGGTACTAGCTCCAACTCGGTTTTACAGTGAAAACTGCAGGAACTTCAAACCGGCACTAGGAAACAGACCGAGAAACCAGAGTAAAAGTTTCTCCTGCAACCCTTTCCCTTTGTGCTAGATGAACGAACGTCTCTCCACATGCTCATTTCTGAGAGAAAAGTGTGTGTGAAAGCCATCCTTCACCTAGCTTGTTGGGAACACAAAGTTTCTCTTCAGTTGCAAACTCCACTCCATACATATATATGGGGAGGTACTAGCTCCAACTCGGTTTTACAGTGAAAACTGCTGGAACTTCAATCCGGCACTAGGAAACAGACCGAGAAACCAGAGTAAAAGTTTCTTCTGCAACCCGTTCCCTTTGTGCTATATGAACGAACGCCTCTCCACATGCTCAGTTCTGAGAGATAAGTGTGTGTGAAAGCCGTCCTTCACCTAGCTTGTTGGGAACACAAAGTATCTCTTCAGTTGCAAACTCCACTCCATACGTATATATGGGGAGGTACTAGCTCCAACTCGGTTTTACAGTGAAAACTGCAGGAACATCAAACCGGCACTAGGAAACAGACCGAGACACCAGAGTAAATGTTTCTCCTGCAATATTTTCCCTTTGTGCTAGATGAACGAACGTCTCTCCACTTGCTCATTTCTGAGAGAAAAGTGTGTGTGAAAGCCGTCCTTCACCTAGCTTGTTGGGAACACAAAATTTCTCTTCAGTTGCAAATTCCACTCCATACATATATATGGGGAGGTACTAGCTCCAACTCGGTTTTACAGTGAAAACTGCAGGAACTTCAAACAGGCACTAGGAAACAGACTGAGAAACCAGAGTAAAAGTTTCCCCTGCAACAAGTTCCCTTTGTGCTAGATGAACGAACGTCTCTCCACATGCTCAGTTCTGAGAGATAAGTGTGTGTGAAAGCCATCCTTCACCTAGCTTGTTGGGAACACAAAATATCTCTTCAGTTGCAAACTCCACTGCATATATATATATGGGGAGGTACTAGCTCCAACTCGTTTTTACAGTGAAAACTGCGGGAAAATCAAACCGGCACTAGGAAACAGACTAAGAAACCAGAGTAAAAGTTTCTCCTGCAACCCGTTCCCTTTGTGCTAGATGAACGAACGTCTCTCCACATGCTCAGTTCTGAGAGATAAGTGTGTGTGAAAGCCGTCCTTCAACTAGCTTGTTGGGAACACAAAGTTTCTCTTCAGTTGCAAACTCCACGCCATACATATATATGGGGAGGTACTAGCTCCAACTCGGTTTTACAGTGAAAACTGCAGGAACTTCATACCGGCACTAGGAAACAGACCGAGAAACCAGAGTAAAAGTTTCTCCTGCAACCCTTTCCCTTTGTGCTAGATGAACGAACGTCTCTCCACATGCTCATTTCTGAGAGAAAAGTGTGTGTGAAAGCCGTCCTTCACCTAGCTTGTTGGGAACACAAAGTTTCTCTTCAGTTGCAAACTCCACTCCATACATATATATGGGTAGGTACTAGCTCCAACTCGGTTTTACAGTGAAAACTGCTGGAACTTCAATCCGGCACTAGGAAACAGACAGAGAAACCAGAGTAAAAGTTTCTTCTGCAACCCGTTCTCTTTGTGCTATATGAACGAACGCCTCTCCACATGCTCAGTTCTGAGAGATAAGTGTGTGTGAAAGCCGTCCTTCACCTAGCTTGTTGGGAACACAAAGTATCTCTTCAGTTGCAAACTCCACTCCATACGTATATATGGGGAGGTACTAGCTCCAACTCTGTTTTACAGTGAAAACTGCAGGAACTTCTACCCGGCACTAGGAAACAGACCGAGACACCAGAGTAAATGTTTCTCCTGCAACATTTTCCCTTTGTGCTAGATGAACGAACGTCTCTCCACTTGCTCATTTCTGAGAGAAAAGTGTGTGTGAAAGCCGTCCTTCACCTAGCTTGTTGGGAACACAAAATTTCTCTTCAGTTGCAAATTCCACTCCATACATATATATGGGGAGGTACTAGCTCCAACTCGGATTTACAGTGAAAACTGCAGGAACTTCAAACAGGCACTAGGAAACAGACTGAGAAACCAGAGTAAAAGTTTCTCCTGCAACAAGTTCCCTTTGTGCAAGATGAACGAACGTCTCTCCACATGCTCAGTTCTGAGAGATAAGTGTGTGTGAAAGCCGTCCTTCACCTAGCTTGTTGGGAACACAAAGTTTCTCTTCAGTTGCAAACTCCACTCCATACATATATATGGGGAGGTACTAGCTCCAACTCGGTTTTACAGTGAAAACTGCAGGAACTTCAAACCGGCACTAGGAAACAGACCGAGAAACCAGAGTAAAATTTCTCCTGCTACCCGTTCCCTTTGTGCTAGATGAACGAACGTCTCTCCACATGCTTAGTTCTGACAGATAAGTGTGTGTGAAAGCCGTCCTTCAACTAGCTTGTTGGGAACACATAGTTACTCTTCAGTTGCAAACTCCACTCCATACATATATAAGGGGAAATACTAGCTCCAACTCGGTTTTACAGTGAAAACTGCAGGAACTTCAAACCGGCACTAGGAAACAGACCGAGAAACCAGAGTAAAAGTTTCTTCTGCAACCCGTTCACTTTGTGCTAGATGAACGAACGTCTCTCCACATGCTCAGTTCTGAGAGATAAGTGTGTGTGAAAGCCGTCCTTCGCCTAGCTTGTTGGGAACACAAAGATTCTCTTAAGTTGCAAACTCCACTCCATACATATATATGGGGAGGTACTAGCTCCAACTCTTTTTTACAGTGAAAACTGCAGGAACTTTAAACCGGCACTAGGAAACAGACTGAGAAACCAGAGTAAAAGTTTCTCCTGCAACCCGTTCCATTTGTGCTAGATGAACGAACGTCTCTCCACATGCTCAGTTCTGAGAGATAAGTGTGTGTTAAAGCCGTCCTTCACCTAGCTTGTTGGGAACACAAAGTTTCTCTTCAGTTGCAAACACCACTCCATACATATATATGGGGTGGTACTAGCTCCAACTCGGTTTCACAGTGAAAACTGCTGGAACTTCAATCCGGCACTAGGAAACAGACCGAGAAAACAGAGTAAAAGTTTCTTCTGCCAACCGTTCACTTTGTGCTAGATGAACGAACGTCTCTCCACATGCTCTGTTCTGAGAGATAAGAGTGTGTGGAAGCCGTCCTTCACCTAGCTTTTTGGGAACACAAAATATCTCTTCAGTTGCAAACTCCACTGCATACATATATAAGGGGAGGTACTAGCTCCAACTCGGTTTTACAGTGAAAACTGCAGGAACTTCAAACCGGCACTAGGAAACAGACTGAGATACCAGAGTAAAAGTTTCTCCTGCAACCCGTTCCATTTGTGCAAGATGAACGAACGTCTCTCCACATGCTCAGTTCTGAGAGATAAGTGTGTGTGAAAGCCGTCCTTCACCTTGCTTGTTGGGAACACAAAGTTTCTCTTCAGTTGCAAACTCCACGCCATACATATATATGGGGAGGTACTAGCTCCAACTCGGTTTTACAGTGAAAACTGCAGGAACTTCAAACCGGCACTAGGAATCAGACCGAGACACCAGAGTAAAAGTTTCCTCTTCAACCCTTTCCCTTTGTGCTAGATGAACAAACGTCTCTCCACATGCTCATTTCTTAGAGAAATGTGTGTTTGAAAGCCGTCCTTCACCTAGCTTGTTGGGAACACAAAGTTTCTCTTCAGTTGCAAACTCCACGCCATACATATATATGGGGAGGTACTAGCTCCAACTCGGTTTTACAGTGAAAACTGCAGGAACTTCATACCGGCACTAGGAAACAGACCGAGAAACCAGAGTAAAAGTTTCTCCTGCAACCCTTTCCCTTTGTGCTAGATGAACGAACGTCTCTCCACATGCTCATTTCTGAGAGAAAAGTGTGTGTGAAAGCCGTCCTTCACCTAGCTTGTTGGGAACACAAAGTTTCTCTTCAGTTGCAAACTCCACTCCATACATATATATGGGTAGGTACTAGCTCCAACTCGGTTTTACAGTGAAAACTGCTGGAACTTCAATCCGGCACTAGGAAACAGACAGAGAAACCAGAGTAAAAGTTTCTTCTGCAACCCGTTCTCTTTGTGCTATATGAACGAACGCCTCTCCACATGCTCAGTTCTGAGAGATAAGTGTGTGTGAAAGCCGTCCTTCACCTAGCTTGTTGGGAACACAAAGTATCTCTTCAGTTGCAAACTCCACTCCATACGTATATATGGGGAGGTACTAGCTCCAACTCGGTTTTACAGTGAAAACTGCAGGAAAATCAAACCGGCACTAGGAAACAGACCGAGACACCAGAGTAAAAGTTTCTCCTGCAACACGTTCCCGTTGTGCTAGATGAACGAACGTCTCTCCACATGCTCAGTTCTGAGAGATAAGTGTGTGTTAAAGCCGTACTTCACCTAGCTTGTTGGGAACACAAAGTTTCTCTTTAGTTACAAACTCCACGCCATACATATATATGGGGAGGTACTAGCTCCAACTCTGTTTTACAGTGAAAACTGCAGGAACTTCAACCCGGCACTAGGAAACAGACCGAGACACCAGAGTAAATGTTTCTCCTGCAACATTTTCCCTTTGTGCTAGATGAACGAACGTCTCTCCACTTGCTCATTTCTGAGAGAAAAGTGTGTGTGAAAGCCGTCCTTCACCTAGCTTGTTGGGAACACAAAATTTCTCTTCAGTTGCAAATTCCACTCCATACATATATATGGGGAGGTACTAGCTCCAACTCGGATTTACAGTGAAAACTGCAGGAACTTCAAACAGGCACTAGGAAACAGACTGAGAAACCAGAGTAAAAGTTTCTCCTGCAACAAGTTCCCTTTGTGCAAGATGAACGAACGTCTCTCCACATGCTCAGTTCTGAGAGATAAGTGTGTGTGAAAGCCGTCCTTCACCTAGCTTGTTGGGAACACAAAGTTTCTCTTCAGTTGCAAACTCCACTCCATACATATATATGGGGAGGTACTAGCTCCAACTCGGTTTTACAGTGAAAACTGCAGGAACTTCAAACCGGCACTAGGAAACAGACCGAGAAACCAGAGTAAAATTTCTCCTGCTACCCGTTCCCTTTGTGCTAGATGAACGAACGTCTCTCCACATGCTTAGTTCTGACAGATAAGTGTGTGTGAAAGCCGTCCTTCAACTAGCTTGTTGGGAACACATAGTTACTCTTCAGTTGCAAACTCCACTCCATACATATATAAGGGGAAATACTAGCTCCAACTCGGTTTTACAGTGAAAACTGCAGGAACTTCAAACCGGCACTAGGAAACAGACCGAGAAACCAGAGTAAAAGTTTCTTCTGCAACCCGTTCACTTTGTGCTAGATGAACGAACGTCTCTCCACATGCTCAGTTCTGAGAGATAAGTGTGTGTGAAAGCCTTCCTTCGCCTAGCTTGTTGGGAACACAAAGATTCTCTTAAGTTGCAAACTCCACTCCATACATATATATGGGGAGGTACTAGCTCCAACTCTTTTTTACAGTGAAAACTGCAGGAACTTTAAACCGGCACTAGGAAACAGACTGAGAAACCAGAGTAAAAGTTTCTCCTGCAACCCGTTCCATTTGTGCTAGATGAACGAACGTCTCTCCACATGCTCAGTTCTGAGAGATAAGTGTGTGTTAAAGCCGTCCTTCACCTAGCTTGTTGGGAACACAAAGTTTCTCTTCAGTTGCAAACACCACTCCATACATATATATGGGGTGGTACTAGCTCCAACTCGGTTTCACAGTGAAAACTGCTGGAACTTCAATCCGGCACTAGGAAACAGACCGAGAAAACAGAGTAAAAGTTTCTTCTGCCAACCGTTCACTTTGTGCTAGATGAACGAACGTCTCTCCACATGCTCAGTTCTGAGAGATAAGTGTGTGTGAAAGCCGTCCTTCACCTAGCTTTTTGGGAACACAAAATATCTCTTCAGTTGCAAACTCCACTGCATACATGTATAAGGGGAGGTACTAGCTCCAACTCTGTTTTACAGTGAAAACTGCAGGAACATCAAACCGGCACTAGGAAACATACTGAGAAACCAGAGTAAAAGTTTCTCCTGCAACCCGTTCCCTTTGTGCTGGATGAACGAACGTCTCTCCACATGCTCAGTTCTGAGAGATAAGTGTGTGTGAAAGCCGTCCTTCACCTAGCTTGTTGGGAACACAAAGTATCTCTTCAGTTGCAAACTCCACGCCATACATATATATGGGGAGGTACTAGCTCCAACTCGGTTTTACAGTGAAAACTGCAGGAACTTCAAACCGGCACTAGGAAACAGACCGAGACACCAGAGTAAAAGTTTCCCCTTCAACCCTTTCCCTTTGTGCTAGATGAACAAACGTCTCTCCACATGCTCATTTCTGAGAGAAATGTGTGTGTGAAAGCCGTCCTTCACCTAGCTTGTTGGGAACACAAAGTTTTTCTTCAGTTGCAAACTCCAATCCATACATATATATGGGGAGGTACTAGCTCCAACTCGGTTTTACAGTGAAAACTGCAGGAACTTCAAACCGGCACTAGGAAACAGAATGAGAAACCAGAGAAAAGTTTCTCCTGCAACCCGTTCCCTTTGTGCTAGATGAACGAACGTCTCTCCACATGCTCAGTTCTGAGAGATAAGTGTGTGTGAAAGCCGTCCTTCACCTAGCTTGTTGGGAACACAAAATATCTCTTCAGTTGCAAACTCCACTGCACATATATATATGGGGAGGTACTAGCTCCAACTCGGTTTTACAGTGAAAACTGCAGGAAAATCAAACCGGCACTAGGAAACAGACTGAGAAACCAGAGTAAAAGTTTCTCCTGCAACCCGTTCCCTTTGTGCTAGATGAACGAACGTCTCTCCACATGCTCAGTTCTGAGAGATAAGTGTGTGTGAAAGCCGTCCTTCACCTAGCTTGTTGGGAACACAAAGTTTCTCTTCAGTTGCAAACTCCACGCCATACATATATATGGGGAGGTACTAGCTCCAACTCGGTTTTACAGTGAAAACTGCAGGAACTTCAAACCGGCACTAGGAAACAGACCGAGAAACCAGAGTAAAAGTTTCTCCTGCAACCCTTTCCCTTTGTGCTAGATGAACGAACGTCTCTCCACATGCTCATTTCTGAGAGAAAAGTGTGTGTGAAAGCCGTCCTTCACCTAGCTTGTTGGGAACACAAAGTTTCTCTTCAGTTGCAAACTCTACTCCATACATATATATGGGGAGGTACTAGCTCCAACTCGGTTTTACAGTGAAAACTGCAGGAAATTCAAACCGGCACTAGGAAACAGACCGAGAAACCAGAGTAAAATTTCTCCTGCAACCCGTTCCCTTTGTGCTAGATGAACGAACGTCTCTCCACATGCTCAGTTCTGAGAGATAAGTGTGTGTGAAAGCCGTCCTTCACCTAGCTTGTTGGGAACACAAAGTTTCTCTTCAGTTGCAAATTCCACTCCATACATATATATGGGGAGGTACTAGCTCCAACTCGGTTTTACAGTGAAAAATGCAGGAACTTCAAACAGGCACTAGGAAACAGACTATGAAAACAGAGTAAAAGTTTCTCCTGCAACCCGTTCCCTTTGTGCTAGATGAACGAACGTCTCTCCACATGCTCAGTTCTGAGAGATATGTGTGTGTGAAAGCCGTCCTTCGCCAAGCTTGTTGGGAACACAAAGTTTCTCTTCAGTTGCAAACTCCACTCCATACATATATAAGGGGAGGTACTAGCTCCAACTCGGTTTTACAGTGAAAACTGCAGGAACTTCAAACCGGCACTAGGAAACAGACCGAGAAACCAGAGTAAAATTTCTCCTGCTACCCGTTCCCTTTGTGCTAGATGAACGAACGTCTCTCCACATGCTCAGTTCTGAGAGATAAGTGTGTGTGAAAGCCGTCCTTCACCTAGCTTGTTGGGAACACAAAGTTTCTCTTCAGTTGCAAACTCCACTCGATACATATATAAGGGGAGGTACTAGCCCCAACTCGTTTTTACAGTGAAAACTGCAGGAACTTCAAACCGGCACTAGGAAACAGACCGAGAAACCAGAGTAAAAGTTTCTCCTGCAACCCGTCCTTTTGTGCTAGATGAACGAACGTCTCTCCACATGCTCAGTTCTGAGAGATAAGTGTGTTTGAAAGCCGTCCTTCACCTAGCTTGTTGGGAACACAAAATTTCTCTTAAGTTGCAAACTCCACTCCATACATATATATGGGGAGGTACTAGCCCCAACTCGGTTTTACAGTGAAAACTGCTGGAAATTCAATCCGTCACTAGGAAACAGAACGAGAAACCAGAGTAAAAGTTTCTTCTTCAACATCTTCCCTTTGTGCTAGATGAACGAACGTCTCTCCACATGCTAAGTTCTGAGAGATAAGTGTGTGTGAAAGCCGTCCTTCACCTAGCTTGTTGGGAACACAAAATTTCTCTTCAGTTGCAAATTCCACTCCATACATATATATGGGGAGGTACTAGCTCCAACTCGGTTTTACAGTGAAAACTGCAGGAAAATCAAACCGGCACTAGGAAACAGACTGAGAAACCAGAGTAAAAGTTTCTCCTGCAACCAGTTCCCTTTGTGCTAGATGAACGAACGTCTCTCCACATGCTCAGTTCTGAGAGATAAGTGTGTGTGAAAGCCGTCCTTCACCTAGCTTGTTGGGAACACAAAGTTTCTCTTCAGTTGCAAACTCCACTCGATACATATATAAGGGGAGGTACTAGCCCCAACTCGTTTTTACAGTGAAAACTGCAGGAACTTCAAACCGGCACTAGGAAACAGACCGAGAAACCAGAGTAAAAGTTTCTCCTGCAACCCGTTCCTTTTGTGCTAGATGAACGAACGTCTCTCCACATGCTCAGTTCTGAGAGATAAGTGTGTGTGAATGCCGTCCTTCGCCTAGTTTGTTGGGAACACAAAGTTTCACTTCAGTTGCAAACTCCACTCCATACATATATATGGGGAGGTACTAGCTCCAACTCGGTTTTACAGTGAAAACTGCAGGAACTTCAAACCGGCACTAGGAAACAGACCGAGAAACCAGAGTAAAATTTCCCCTGCTACACGTTCCCTTTGTGCTAGATGAACGAACGTCTCTCCACATGCTCAATTCTGAGAGATAAGTGTGTGTGAAAGCCGTCCTTCACCTAGCTTGTTGGGAACACAAAGTTTCTCTTCAGTTGCAAACTCCACTCCATACATATATAAGGGGAGGTACTAGCTCCAACTCGGTTTTACAGTGAAAACTGCAGGAACTTCAAACCGGTACTAGGAAACAGACCGAGAAACCAGAGTAAAAGTTTCTACTGCAACCCGTTCCCTTTGTGCTAGATGAACGAACGTCTCTCCACATGCTCAGTTCTGAGAGATAAGTGAGTGTGAAAGCCGTTCTTCGCCTAGCTTGTTGGGAACACAAAGTTTCTCTTAAGTTGCAAACTCCACTCCATACATATATATGGGGAGGTACTAGCTCCAACTCGGTTTTACAGTGAAAACTGCTGGAACTTCAATCCGTCACTAGGAAACAGAACGAGAAACCAGAGTAAAAGTTTCTTCTTCAAAATCTTCCCTTTGTGCTAGATGAACGAACGTCTCTCCACATGCTAAGTTCTGAGAGATAAGTGTGTGTGAAAGCCGTCCTTCACCTAGCTTGTTGGGAACACAAAATTTCTCTTCAGTTGCAAATTCCACTCCATACATATATATGGGGAGGTACTAGCTCCAACTCGGTTTTACAGTGAAAACTGCAGGAAAATCAAACCGGCACTAGGAAACAGACTGAGAAACCAGAGTAAAAGTTTCTCCTGCAACCAGTTCCCTTTGTGCTAGATGAACGAACGTCTCTCCACATGCTCAGTTCTGAGAGATAATTGTGTGTGAAAGCCGTCCTTCACCTAGCTTGTTGGGAACACAAAGTTTCTCTTCAGTTGCAAACTCCACTCCTTACATATATATGGGGAGGTACTAGCTACAACTCGGTTTTACAGTGAAAACTGCAGGAACTTCAAACCGGCACTAGGAAACAGACCGAGAAACCAGAGTAAAATTTCTCCTGCTACCCGTTCCCTTTGTGCTAGATGAACGAAAGTCTCTCCACATGCTCAGTTCTGACAGATAAGCGTGTGTGAAAGCCGTCCTTCAACTAGCTTGTTGGGAACACATAGTTACTCTTCAGTTGCAAACTCCACTCCATACATATATAAGGGGAAGTACTAGCTCCAACTCGGTTTTACAGTGAAAACTGCAGGAACTTCAAACCGGCACTAGGAAACAGACCGAGAAACCAGAGTAAAAGTTTCTCCTGCAACCCGTTCCCTTTGTGCTAGATGAACGAACGTCTCTCCACATGCTCAGTTCTGAGAGATAAGTGTGTGTGAAAGCCGTCCTTCACCTAGCTTGTTGGGAACACAAAGTTTCTCTTCAGTTGCAAACTCCACTCCATACATATATAAGGGGAGGTACTAGCCCCAACACGGTTTTACAGTGAAAACTGCAGGAACTTCAAACCGGCACTAGGAAACAGACCGAGAAACCAGAGTAAAAGTTTCTCCTGCAACCCGTTCCCTTTGTGCTAGATGAACGAACGTCTCTCCACATGCTCAGTTCTGAGAGATAAGTGTGTGTGAAAGCCGTCCTTCAACCAGCTTGTTGGGAACACAAAATTTCTCTTCAGTTGCTAATTCCACTCCATACATATATATGGGGAGGTACTAGCTCCAAATCGGTTTTACAGTGAAAACTGCAGGAACTTCGAACAGGCACTAGGAAACAGACCGAGGAAACAGAGTAAAAGTTTCTTCTGCAACCCGTTCCCTTTGTGCTAGATGAACGAACGTCTCTCCACATGCTCAGTTCTGAGAGATAAGTGTGTGTGAAAGCCGTCCTTCACCTAGCTTGTTGGGAACACAAAATATCTCTTCAGTTGCAAACTCCACTGCATATATATATATGGGGAGGTACTAGCTCCAACTCGGTTTTACAGTGAAAACTGCAGGAAAATCAAACCGGCACTAGGAAACAGACTGAGAAACCAGAGTAAAAGTTTCTCCTGCAACCCGTTCCCTTTGTGCTAGATGAACGAACGTCTCTCCACATGCTCAGTTCTGAGAGATAAGTGTGTGTGAAAGCCGTCCTTCACCTAGCTTGTTGGGAACACAAAGTTTCTCTTCAGTTGCAAACTCCACGCCATACATATATATGGGGAGGTACTAGCTCCAACTCGGTTTTACAGTGAAAACTGCAGGAACTTCAAACCGGCACTAGGAAACAGACCGAGAAACCAGAGTAAAAGTTTCTCCTGCAACCCTTTCCCTTTGTGCTAGATGAACGAACGTCTCTCCACATGCTCATTTCTGAGAGAAAATTGTGTGTGAAAGCCGTCCTTCACCTAGCCTGTTGGGAACACAAAGTTTCTCTTCAGTTGCAAACTCCACTCCATACATATATATGGGGAGGTACTAGCTCCAACTCGGTTTTACAGTGAAAACTGCTGGAACTTCAATCCGGCACTAGGAAGCAGACCGAGAAACCAGAGTAAAAGTTTTTTCTGCAACCCGTTCCCTTTGTGCTATATGAACGAACGCCTCTCCACATGCTCAGTTCTGAGAGATAAGTGTGTGTGAAAGCCGTCCTTCACCTAGCTTGTTGGGAACACAAAGTATCTCTTCAGTTGCAAACTCCACTCCATACGTATATATGGGGAGGTACTAGCTCCAACTCGGTTTTACAGTGAAAACTGCAGGAACATCAAACCGGCACTAGGAAACAGACCGAGACACCAGAGTAAAAGTTTCTCCTGCAACCCGTTCCCGTTGTGCTAGATGAACGAACGTCTCTCCACATGCTCAGTTCTGAGAGATAAGTGTGTGTTAAAGCCGTACTTCACCTAGCTTGTTGGGAACACAAAGTTTCTCTTCAGTTGCAAACTCCACGCCATACATATATAAGGGGAGGTACTAGCTCCAACTCTGTTTTACAGTGAAAACTGCAGGAACTTCAAACCGGCACTAGGAAACAGACCGAGACACCAGAGTAAATGTTTCTCCTGCAACATTTTCCCTTTGTGCTAGAAGAACGAACGTCTCTCCACTTGCTCATTTCTGAGAGTAAAGTGTGTGTGAAAGCCGTCCTTCACCTAGCTTGTTGGGAACACAAAATTTCTCTTCAGTTGCAAATTCCACTCCATACATATATATGGGGAGGTACTAGCTCCAACTAGGTTTTACAGTGAAAACTGCAGGAACTTCAAACAGGCACTAGGAAACAGACTATGAAACCAGAGTAAAAGTTTCTCCTGCAACAAGTTCCCTTTGTGCTAGATGAACGAACGTCTCTCCACATGCTCAGTTCTGAGAGATAAGTGTGTGTGAAAGCCGTCCTTCACCTAGCTTGTAGGGAACACAAAATATCTCTTCAGTTGCAAACTCCACTGCATATATATTTATGGGGAGGTACTAGCTCCAACTCGGTTTTACAGTGAAAACTGCAGGAATATCAAACCGGCACTAGGAAACAGACTGAGAAACCAGAGTAAAAGTTTCTCCTGCAACCCGTTCCATTTGTGCTAGATGAACGAACGTCTCTCCACATGCTCAGTTCTGAGAGATAAGTGTGTGTGAAAGCCGTCCTTCACCTAGCTTGTTGGGAACACAAAGTTTCTCTTAAGTTGCAAACTCCACGCCATACATATATATGGGGAGGTACTAGCTCCAACTCGGTTTTACAGTGAAAACTGCAGGAACTTCAAACCGGCACTAGGAAACAGACCGAGAAACCAGAGTAAAAGTTTCTCCTGCAACCATTTCCCTTTGTGCTAGATGAACGAACGTCTCTCCACATGCTCATTTCTGAGAGAAAAATGTGTGTGAAAGCCGTCCTTCACCTAGCTTGTTGGGAACACAAAGTTTCTCTTCAGTTGCAAACTCCACTCCATACATATATATGGGGAGGTACTAGCTCCAACTCGGTTTTACAGTGAAAACTGCTGGAACTTCAATCCGGCACTAGGAAACAGACCGAGAAACCAGAGTAAAAGTTTCTTCTGCAACCCGTTCCCTTTGTGCTATATGAACGAACGCCTCTCCACATGCTCAGTTCTGAGAGATAAGTGTGTGTGAAAGCCGTCCTTCACCTAGCTTGTTGGGAACACAAAGTTTCTCTTCAGTTGCAAACTCCACTCCATACGTATATATGGGGAAGTACTAGCTCCAACTCGGTTTTACAGTGAAAACTGCAGGAACATCAAACCGGCACTAGGAAACAGACCGAGACACCAGAGTAAAAGTTTCCCCTGCAACCCGTTCCCGTTGTGCTAGATGAACGAACGTCTCTCCACATGCTCAGTTCTGAGAGATAGTGTGTGTTAAAGCCGTACTTCACCTAGCTTGTTGGGAACACAAAGTTTCTCTTCAGTTGCAAACTCCACGCCATACATATATATGGGGAGTTACTAGCTCCAACTCTGTTTTACAGTGAAAACTGCAGGAACTTCAAACCGGCACTAGGAAACAGACCGAGAAAGCAGAGTAAAATTTCTCCTGCTACCCGTTCCCTTTGTGCTAGATGAACGAACGTCTCTCCACATGCTCAGTTCTGACAGATAAGTGTGTGTGAAAGCCGTCCTTCAACTAGCTTGTTGGGAACACATAGTTACTCTTCAGTTGCAAACTCCACTCCATACATATATAAGGGGAAGTACTAGCTCCAACTCGGTTTTACAGTGAAAACTGCAGGAACTTCAATCCGGCACTAGGAAACAGACCGAGAAACCAGAGTAAAAGTTTCTTCTGAAACCCGTTCCCTTTGTGCTAGATGAACGAACGTCTCTCCACATGCTCAGTTCTGAGAGATAAGTGTGTGTGAAAGCCGTCCTTCGCCTAGCTTGTTGGGAACACAAAGTTTCTCTTAAGTTGCAAACTCCACTCCATACATATATATGGGGAGGTACTAGCTCCAACTCGTTTTTACAGTGAAAACTGCAGGAACTTTAAACCGGCACTAGGAAACAGACTGAGAAACCAGAGTAAAAATTTCACCTGCAACCCGTTCCATTTGTGCTAGATGAACGAACGTCTCTCCACATGCTCAGTTCTGAGAGATAAGTGTGTGTTAAAGCCGTCCTTCACCTAGCTTGTTGGGAACACAAAGTTTCTCTTCAGTTGCAAATTCCACTCCGTACATATATATGGGGAGGTACTAGCTCCAAATCGGTTTTACAGTGAAAACTGCTGGAACTTCAATCCGGCACTAGGAAACAGACCGAGGAAACAGAGTAAAAGTTTCTTCTGCAACCCGTTCCCTTTGTGCTAGATGAACGAACGTCTCTCCACATGCTCAGTTCTGAGAGATAATTGTGTGTGAAAGCCGTCCTTCAACTAGCTTGTTGGGAACACAAAATACCTCTTCAGTTGCAAATTCCACTGCATACATATATATGGGGAGGTACTAGCTCCAACTCGGTTTTACAGTGAAAACTGCAGGAACATCAAACCGGCACTAGGAAACAGACTGAGAAACCAGAGTAAAAGTTTCTCCTGCAACCCGTTCCCTTTGTGCTAGATGAACGAACGTCTCTCCACATGCTCATTTCTGAGAGAAAAGTGTGTGTGAAAGCCGTCCTTCACCTAGCATGTTGGAAACACAAAGTTTCTCTTCAGTTTCAAACTCCACTCCATACATATATATGGGGAGATACTAGCTCCAACTCGGTTTTACAGTGAAAAGTGCAGGAACTTCAAACCGGCACTAGGAAACAGACTGAGAAACCAGAGTAAAAGTTTCTCATGCAACCCATTCCCTTTTTGCTAGATGAACGAACGTCTCTCCACATGCTCAGTTCTGAGAGATAAGTGTGTGTGAAAGCCGTCTTTCACCTAGCTTGTTGGGAACACAAAGTTTCTCTTCAGTTGCAAACTCCACTCCATACATATATATGGGGAGGTACTAGCTCCAAATCGGTTTTACAGTGAAATCTGCAGGAACTTCAAACCGGCACTAATAAACAGGCCGAGAAACCAGAGTAAAATTTCTCCTGCTAACCGTTCCCTTTGTGCTTGATGAACGAACGTCTCTCCACATGCTCAGTTCTGAGAGATAAGTGTGTGTGAAAGCCGTCATTCACCTAGCTTGTTGGGAACACAAAGTATCTCTTCAGTTGCAAACTCCACTGCATACATATATATGGGGAGGTACTAGCTCCAACTCGGTTTTACAGTGAAAACTGCAGGAACTTCAAACCGGCACTAGGAAACAGACCGAGACACCAGAGTAAAAGTTTTTCCTGCAACCCTTTCTTTTTGTGATAGATGAAAGAACGTCTCTCCACATGCTCATTTCTGAGAGAAAAGTGTGTGTGTAAGCCGTCCTTCACCTAGCTTGTTGGGAACACAAAATTTCTCTTCAGTTGCAAATTCCACTCCATACATATATATGGGGAGGTACTAGCTCCAACTCGGTTTTACAGTGAAAACTGCTGGAACTTCAATCCGGCAGTAGGAAACAGACCGAGAAACCAGAGTAAAAGTTTCTTCTGCAACCAGTTCCCTTTGTGCTAGATGAACGAACGTCTCTCCACATGCTCATTTCTGAGAGAAAAGTGTGTGTGTAAGCCGTTCTTCACCTAGCTTGTTGGGAACACAAAATTTCTCTACAGTTGCAAATTCCACTCCATACATATATATGGGGAGGTACTAGCTCCAACTCGGTTTTACAGTGAAAACTGCAGGAACTTCAAACAGGCAATAGGAAACAGACCGAGAAACCAGAGTAAAATTTCCCCTGATACCCTTTCCCTTTGTGCTAGATGAACGAACGTCTCTCCACATGCTCAGTTCTGAGAGATAAGTGTGTGTGAAAGCCGTCCTTCACCTAGCATGTTGGAAACACAAAGTTTCTCTTCAGTTGCAAACTCCACTCCATACATATATAAGGGGAGGTAGTAGCTCCAACTCGGTTTTACAGTGAAAACTGCAGGAACTTCAAACCGGCACTAGGAAACAGACCGAGAAACCAGAGTAAAAGTTCCTCCTGCAACCCGTTCCCTTTGTGCTAGATGAACGAACGTCTCTCCACATGCTCAGTTCTGAGAGATAATTGTGTGTTAAAGCCGTCCTTCACCTAGCTTGTTGGGAACACAAAGTTTCTCTTCAGTTGCAAATTCCACTCCGTACATATATATGGGGAGGTACTAGCTCAAAATCGGTTTTACAGTGAAAACTGCTGGAACTTCAATCCGGCACTAGGAAACAGACCGAGAAAACAGAGTAAAAGTTTCTTCTGCAACCCGTTCCCTTTGTGCTAGATGAACGAACGTCTCTCCACATGCTCAGTTCTGAGAGATAATTGTGTGTGAAAGCCGTCCTTCAACTAGCTTGTTGGGAACACAAAATACCTCTTCAGTTGCAAACTCCAGTGCATACATATATATGGGGAGGTACTAGCTCCAACTCGGTTTTACAGTGAAAACTGCAGGAACATCAAACCGGCACTAGGAAACAGACTGAGAAACCAGAGTAAAAGTTTCTCCTGCAACACGTTCCCTTTGTGCTAGATGAACGAACGTCTCTCCACATGCTCATTTCTGAGAGAAAAGTGTGTGTGAAAGCCGTCCTTAACCTAGCTTGTTGGGAACACAAAGTTTCTCTTCAGTTTCAAACTCCACTCCATACATATATATGGGGAGATACTAGCTCCAACTCGGTTTTACAGTGAAAAGTGCAGGAACTTCAAACCGGCACTAGGAAACAGACTGAGAAACCAGAGTAAAAGTTTCTCATGCAACCCATTCCCTTTTTGCTAGATGAACGAACGTCTCTCCACATGCTCAGTTCTGAGAGATAAGTGTGTGTGAAAGCCGTCTTTCACCTAGCTTGTTGGGAACACAAAGTTTCTCTTCAGTTGCAAACGCCACTCCATACATATATATGGGGAGGTACTAGCTCCAACTCGGTTTTACAGTGAAATCTGCAGGAACTTCAAACCGGCACTAGGAAACAGGCCGAGAAACCAGAGTAAAATTTCTCCTGCTAACCGTTCCCTTTGTGCTTGATGAACGAACGTCTCTCCACATGCTCAGTTCTGAGAGATAAGTGTGTGTGAAAGCCGTCCTTCAGCTAGTTTGTTGGGAACACAAAGTTTCTCTTCAGTTGCAAACTCCAATCCATACATATATAATGGGAGGTTCTAGCTCCAACTCGGTTTACAGTGAAAACTGCAGGAACTTCAAACCGGCACTAGGAAACAGACAGAGAAACCAGAGTAAAAGTTTCTCCTCCAACCCGTTCCCTTTGTGCTAGATGAACGAACGTCTCTGCACATGCTCAGTTCTGAGAGATAAGTGTGTGTGAAAGCCGTCTTTCACCTAGCTTGTTGGGAACACAAAGTTCCTCTTAAGTTGCAAACTCCACTCCATACATATATATGGGGAGGTACTAGCTCCAACTCGGTTTTACAGTGAAAACTGCAGGAACTTCAAACCGACACTAGGAAACAGACCGAGAAACCAGAGTTAAAGTTTCTTCTGCAACCAGTTCCCTTTGTGCTAGATGAACGAACGTCTCTCCACATGCTCATTTCTGAGAGATAAGTGTGTGTGAAAGCCGTCCTTCACCTAGCTTGTTGGGAACACAAAGTTTCTCTTCAGTTGCAAACTCCACTCCATACATATATATGGGGAGGTACTAGCTCCAACTCGGTTTTACAGTGAAAACTGCTGGAACTTCAATCAGGCACTAGGAAACAGACCGAGAAACCAGAGTAAAAGTTTCTTCTGCAACCCGTTCCCTTTGTGCTAGATGAACGAACGTCTCTCCACATGCTCATTTCTGAGAGAAAAGTGTGTGTGGAAGCCGTCCTTCACCTAGCTTGTTGGGAACACAAAGTTTCTCTTCAGTTGCAAATTCCACTCCGTACATATATATGGGGAGGTACTAGCTCCAAATCGATTTTACAGTGAAAACTGCTGGAACTTCAATCCGGCACTAGGAAACAGACCGAGAAAACAGAGTAAAAGTTTCTTCTGCAACCCGTTCCATTTGTGCTAGATGAACGAACGTCTCTCCACATGCTCAGTTCTGAGAGATAAGTGTGTGTGAAAGCCGTCCTTCACCTAGCTTGTTGGGAACACAAAATATCTCTTCAGTTGCAAACTCCACTGCATACATATATATGGGGAGGTACTAGCTCCAACTCGGTTTTACAGTGAAAACTGCAGGAACATCAAACCGGCACTAGGAAACAGACTGAGAAACCAGAGTAAAAGTTTCTCCTGCAACTCGTTCCCTTTGTGCTAGATGAACGAACGTCTCTCCACATGCTCTTTTCTGAGAGAAAAGTGTGTGTGAAAGCCGACCTTCACCTAGCTTGTTGGGAACACAAAGTTTCTCTTCAGTTTCAAAAACCACTCCATACATATATATGGGGAGGTAATAGCTCCAACTCGGTTTTACAGTGAAAAGTGCAGGAACTTCAAACCGGCACTAGGAAACAGACTGAGAAACCAGAGTAAAAGTTTCTCCTGCAACCCGTTCCCTTTTTGCTAGATGAACGAACGTCTCTCCACATGCTCATTTCTGAGAGATAAGTGTGTGTGAAAGCCGTATTTCACCTAGCTTGTTGGGAACACAAAGTTTCTCTTCAGTTGCAAACTCCACTCCATACATATATATGGGGAGGTACTAGCTCCAACTCGGTTTTACAGTGAAATCTGCAGGAACTTCAAACCGGCACTAGGAAACAGACCGAGAAACCAGAGTATAATTTCTCCTGCTAACCGTTCCCTTTGTGCTAGATGAACGAACGTCTCTCCACATGTTCAGTTCTGAGAGATAAGTGTGTGTGAAAGCCGCCTTCACCTAGCTTGTTGGGAACACAAAGATTCTCTTCAGTTGCAAACACCACTCCATACATATATATGGGGAGGTACTAGCTCCAACTCGTTTTTACAGTGAAAACTGCAGGAACTTTAAACCGGCACTAAGAATCAGACCGAGAAACCAGAGTAAAAGTTTCTCCTGCAACCCGTTCCCTTTGTGCTAGATGAACGAACGTCTCTCCACATGCTCAGTTCTGAGAGATAATTGTGTGTGAAAGCCGTCCTTCACCTAGCTTGTTGGGAACACAAAGTTTCTTTTCAGTTGCAAATTCCACTCCATATATATATATGGGGAGGTACTAGCTCCAACTCGGTTTTACAGTGAAAACTGCTGGAAATTCAATCCGGCACTAGGAAACAGACCGAGAAAACAGAGTAAAAGTTTCTTCTGCAACCCGTTCCCATTGTGCTAGATGAACGAACGTCTCTCCACATGCTCAGTTCTGAGAGATAAGTGTGTGTGAAAGCCGTCCTTCACCTAGCTTGTTGGGAACACAAAATATCTCTTCAGTTGCAAACTCCACTGCATACATATATATGGGGAGGTACTAGCTCCAACTCGATTTTACAGTGAAAACTGCAGGAACATAAAACCGGCACTAGGAAACAGACTGAGAAACCAGAGTAAAAGTTTCTCCTGAAACCCGTTCCCTTTGTGCTAGATGAATGAACGTCTCCCACATGCTCAGTTCTGAGAGATAAGTGTGTGTGAAAGCCGTCCTTCACCTAGCTTGTTGGGAACACAAAGTTTCTCTTCAGTTGAAAACTCCTCGCCATACATATATATGGGGAGGTACAAGCTCCAACTCGGTTTTACAGTGAAAACTGCAGGAACTTCAAACCGGCACTAGGAAACAGACCGAGACACCAGAGTAAAAGTTTCTCCTGCAACCCTTTCCCTTTGTGCTATATGAACGAACGTCTCTCCACATGCTCATTTCTGAGAGAAAAGTGTGTGTGAAAGCCGTCCTTCACCTAGCTTGTTGGGAACACAAAGTTTCTCTTCAGTTGCAAACTCCACTCCATACATAAATATGGGGAGGTACTAGCTCCAACTCGGTTTTACAGTGAAAAGTGCAGGAACATCAAACCGGCACTAGGAAACAGACTGAGAAAACAGAGTAAAAGTTTCTCCTGCAACCCGTTCCCTTTTTGCTAGATGAACGAACGTCTCTCCACATGCTCAGTTCTGAGAGATAATTGTGTGTGAAAGCCGTCTTTCACCTAGCTTGTTGGGAACACAAAGTTCCTCTTAAGTTGCAAACCCCGCTCCATACATATATATGGGGAGGTACTAGCTCCAACTCGGTTTTACAGTGAAAACTGCAGGAACTTCAAACAGGCACTAGGAAACAGACCGAGAAACCAGAGTAAAAGTTTCTCCTGCAACCCGTTCCCTTTGTGCTAGATGAACGAACGTCCCTCCACATGCTCAGTTCTGAGAGATAAGTGTGTGTGAAAGCCGTCCTTCACCTAGCTTGTTGGGGACACAAAGTTTCTCTTCAGTTGCAAACTCCACTCCATACATATATATGGGGAGGTACTAGCTCCAACTCGGTTTTACAGTGAAAACTGCTGGAACTTCAATCCGGCACTAGGAAACAGACCGAGAAACCAGAGTAAAAGTTTCTTCTGAAACCCGTTCCCTTTGTGCTAGATGAACGAACGTCTCTCCACATGCTCATTTCTGAGAGAAAAGTGTGTGTGAAAGCCGTCCTTCACCTAGCTTGTTGGGAACACAAATATTCTCTTCAGTTGCAAATTACACTCCATACATATATATGGGGAAGTACTAGCTCCAACTCGGTTTTACAGTGAAAACTGCAGGAACTTCAAACAGGCACTAGGAAACAGACTGAGAAACCAGAGTAAAAGTTTCTCCTGCAACACGTTCCCTTTGTGCTAGATGAACGAACGTCTCCCACATGCTCAGTTCTGAGAGAAAAGTTTGTGTGAAAGCCGTCCTTCACCTAGCTTGTTGGGAACACAAAATTTCTCTTCAATTGCAAATTCCACTCCATACATATATATGGGGTGGTACTAGCTCCAACTCGGTTTTACAGTGAAAACTGAAGGAACTTCAAAACGGCACTAGGAAACAGACCGAGAAACCAGAGTAAAATTTTCCTGCTACCCGTTCCCTTTGTGCTAGATGAACGAACGTCTCTCCACATGCTCAGTTCTGAGAGATAAGTGTGTGTGAAAGCCGTCCTTCACCTAGCTTGTTGGGAACACAAAGTTTCTCTTCAGTTGCAAACTCCACTGCATACATATATATGGGGAGGTACTAGCTCCAACTCGGTTTTACAGTGAAAACTGCAGGAACATCAAACCAGCACAAGGAAACAGACTGAGAAACCAGAGTAAGTTTCTCCTGCAACCCGTTCCCTTTGTGCTAGATGAACGAACGTCTCTCCACATGCTCAGTTCTGAGAGATAAGTGTGTGTGAAAGCCGTCCTTCACCTAGCTTGTTGGGAACACAAACTTTCTCTTCAGTTGCAAACTCCAATCCATACATATATACGGGGAGGTACTAGCTCCAACACGGTTTTACAGTGAAAACTGCAGGAACTTCAAACCGACACTAGGAAACAGACCGAGAAACCAGAGTAAAATTTCTCCTGCTACCCATTCCCTTTGTGCTAGATGAACGGACGTCTCTCCACATGCTCAGTTCTGAGAGATAAGTGTGTGTGAAACCGTCCTTCACCTAGCTTGTTGGGAACACAAAGTTTCTCTTCAGTTGCAAACTCCACTCCATACATATATAAGGGAATGTACTAGCTCCAACACGGATTTACAGTGAAAACTGCAGGAACTTCAAACCGGCACTAGGAAACAAACCGAGAAACCAGAGTAAAAGTTTCTCCTGCAACCCGTTCCCTTTTTGCTAGATGAACGAACGTCTCTCCACATGCTCAGTTCTGAGAGATAAGTGTGTGTGAAAGCCGTCCTTCACCTAGCTTGTTGGGAACACAAAGTTCCTCTTAAGTTGCAAACTCCACTCCATACATATATATGGGGAGGTACAAGCTCCAACTCGGTTTTACAGTGAAAACTGCAGGAACTTCAAACCGGCACTAGGAAACAGACCGAGAAACCAGAGAAAAAGTTTCTCCTGCAACCCGTTCCATTTGTGCTAGATGAACGAACGTCTCTCCACATGCTCAGTTCTGAGAGATAAGTGTGTGTGAAAGCCATCCTTCACCTAGCTTGTTGGGAACACAAAGTTTCTCTTCAGTTGCAAACTCCACTCCATACATATATATGGGGAGGTACTAGCTCCAACTCGGTTTTACAGTGAAAACTGCTGGAACATCAATCCGGCACTAGGAAACAGAACGGGAAACCAGAGTAAAAGTTTCTTCTTCAAAATCTTCCCTTTGTGCTAGATTAACGAATGTCTCTCCACATGCTCAGTTCTGAGAGATAAGTGTGTGTGAAAGCCGTCCTTCACCTACCTTGTTGGGAACACAAAGTTTCTCTTCAGTTGCAAATTCCACTCATACATATATATGGGGAGGTACTAGCTCCAACTCGGTTTTACAGTGAAAAGTGCAGAAATTTCAAACCGGCACTAGGAAACAGACTGAGAAACCAGAGTAAAAGTTTCTCCTGCAACCCGTTCCCTTTGTGCTAGATGAACGAACTTCTCTCCACATGCTCAGTTCTGAGAGATAAGTGTGTGTGAAAGCCGTCCTTCACCTAGCTTGTTGAGAACACAAAGTTTCTCTTCAGTTGCAAACTCCACTCCATACATATATATGGGGAGGTACTAGCTCCAACTCTGTTTTACAGTAAAAACTTCAGGAACTTCAAACCGGCACTAGGTAACAGACCGAGACACCAGAGTAAAAGTTTCTCCTGCAACACTTTCCCTTTGTCCTAGATGAACGAACGTCTCCCCACATGCTCAGTTCTGAGAGATAAGTGTGTGTGAAAGCCGTACTTAACCTAGCTTGTTGGGAACACAAAGTATCTCCTCAGTTGCAAACTCCACTGCATACATATATATGGGGAGGTACTAGCTACAACTCGGTTTTACAGAGAAAACTGCAGGAACATCAAACCGGCACTAAGAAACAGACTGAGAAACCAGAGTAAAAGTTTCTCCTGCAACACGTTCCTTTTGTGCTAGATGAACGAACGTCTCTCCACATGCTCAGTTCTGAGAGATAAGTGTGTGTGAAAGCCGTCCTTCACCTAGCTTGTTGGGAGCACAAAGTTTCTCTTCAGTTGCAAACTCCACGCCATACATATATATGTGGAGGTACTAGCTCCAACTCGGTTTTACAGTGAAAACTGCAGGAACTTCAAACCGGCACTAGGAAACAGACTGAGACACCAGAGTAAAAGTTTCTCCTGCAACCCTTTCCGATTGTGCTAGATGAACGAACGTCTCTCCACATGCTCATTTCTGAGAGAAAAGGGTATGTGAAAGCCGTCCTTCACCTAGCTTGTTGGGAACACAAATTTTCTCTTCAGTTGCAAACTCCACTCCATAAATATATAAGGGGAGGTACTAGCTCCAACTCGGTTTTACAGTGAAAAGTGCAGGAAATTCAAACCAGCACTAGGAAACAGACTGAGAAACCAGAGTAAAAGTTTCTCCTGCAACCCGTTCCCTTTGTGCTAGATGAACGAACGTCTCTCCACATGCTCAGTTCTGAGAGATATGTGTGTGTGAAAGCCGTCCTTCACCTAGCTTGTTGGGAACACAAAGTTTCTCTTCAGTTGTAAACTCCACTCCATACATATATACGGGGAGGTACTAGCTCCAACTCGTTTTTACAGTGAAAACTGCAGGAACTTCAAAACGGCACTAGTAAACAGACCGAGAAACCAGAGTAAAATTTCTCCTGCTAACCGTTCCCGTTGTGCTAGATGAACGAACGTCTCTCCACATAATCAGTTCTGAGAGATAAGTGTATGTGAAAGCCGTCCTTCACCTACCTTGTTGGGAACACAAAGTTTTTCTTCAGTTGCAAACTCCACTCCATATATATATAAGGAGGGGTAGTAGCTCCAACTCGGGTTTACAGTGAAAACTGCAGGAACTTCAAACCGGCACTAGGAAACAGACCGATAAACCAGAGTAAAACTTTCTCCTGCAAACCGTTCCCTTTTTGCTAGATGAACGAACGTCTCTCCACATGCTCAGTTCTGAGAGATAAGTGTGTGTGAATGCCGTCCTTCACCTAGCTTGTTGGGAACACAAAGTTCCTCTTAAGTTGTAAACTCCACTCCATACATATATATGGGGAGGTACTAGCTCCAACTCGGTTTTACAGTGAAAACTGCTGGAACTTCAATCCGGCACTAGGAAACAGAACGGGAAACCAGAGTAAAAGTTTCTTCTTCAACATGTTCCCTTTGTGCTAGATTAACGAATGTCTCTCCACATGCTCAGTTCTGAGAGATAAGTGTGTGTGAAAGCCGTCCTTCACCTACCTTGTTGGGAACACAAAGTTTCTCTTCAGTTGCAAACTCCACTCCATACATATATATGGGGAGGTACTAGCTCCAACTCGGTTTTACAGTGAAAACTGCAGGAACTTTAAACAGGCACTAGGAAACAGACTGAGAAACCAGAGTAAAATTTTCTCCTGCAAACCGTTCCCTTTGTGCTAGATGAACGAACGTCTCTCCACATGCTCAGTTCTGAGAGATAAGTGTGTGTGAAAGCCGTCCTTCAACTAGCTTGTTGGGAACACAAAGTATCTCCTCAGTTGCAAACTCCACTGCATACATATATATGGGGAGGTACTAGCTACAACTCGGTTTTACAGAGAAAACTGCAGGAACATCAAACCGGCACTAGGAAACAGACTGAGAAACCAGAGTAAAAGTTTCTCCTGCAACACGTTCCCTTTGTGCTAGATGAACGAACGTCTCTCCACATGCTCATTTCTGAGAGATAAGTGTGTGTGAATGCCGTCCTTCACCTAGCTTGTTGGGAACACAAAGTTTCTCTTCAGTTGCAAACTCCACGCCATACATATACATGGGGAGGTACTAGCTCCAACTCGGTTTTACAGTGAAAACTGCAGGAACTTCAAACCGGCACTAGGAAACAGACCGAGACACCAGAGTAAAAGTTCCTCCTGCAACACTTTCCCTTTGTGCTAGATGAACGAACGTCTCTCCACGTGTTCATTTCTGAGAGAAAAGTGTGTGTGAAAGCCGTCCTTCACCTAGCTTGTTGGGAACACAAAGTTTCTCTTCAGTTGCAAACTCCACTCCATATATATATATGGGGAGATACTAGCTCGAACTCGGTTTTACAGTGAAAAGTGCAGGAAATTCAAACCGGCACTAGGAAACAGACTGAGAAACCAGAGTAAAAGTTTCTCCTGCAACACGTTCCCTTTGTGCTAGATGAACGAACGTCTCTCCACATGCTCAGTTCTGAGAGATAAGTGTGTGTGAATGCCGTCCTTCACCTAGCTTGTTGGGAACACAAAGTTTCTCTTCAGTTGCAAACTCCACTCCATACATATATACGGGGAGGTAAAAGCTCCAACTCGGTTTTACATTGAAAACTGTAGGAACTTCAAAACGGCACTAGGAAACAGACGGAAAAACCAGAGTAAAATTTCTCCTGCTACCCGTTCCCTTTGTGCTAGATGAACGAACGTCTCTCCACATGCTCAGTTCTGAGAGAAAAGTGTGTGTGAAAGCCGTCCTTCACCTAGCTTGTTGGGAACACAAAGTTTCTCTTCAGTTGCAAACTCCACTCCATACATATATATGGGGAGGTGCTAGCTCCAACTCGGTTTTACAGTGAAAACTGCTGGAACTTCAAACCGGCACTAGGAAACAGACCGAGACACCAGAGTAAAAGTTTCTCCTGCAACCCTTTCCCTTTGAGCTAGATGAACGAACGTCTCTCCACATGCTCATTTCTGAGAGAAAAGTGTGTGTGAAAGCCGTACTTCACCTAGCTTGTTGGGAACACAAAGTTTCTCTTCAGTTGCAAATTCCAGTCCATACATATATATGGGGAGGTACTAGCTCCAACTCGGTTTTACTGTGAAAACTGCAGGAACTTCAAACAGGCACTAGGAAACAGACTATGAAAACAGAGTAAAAGTTTCTCCTGCAACCAGTTCCCTTTGTGCTAGATGAACGAACGTCTCCCCACATGCTCAGTTCTGAGAGAGAAGTTTGTTAGAAAGCCGTCCTTCACCTAGCTTGTTGGGAACACAAAGTATCTCCTCAGTTGCAAACTCCACTGCATACATATATATGGGGAGGTACTAGCTACAACTCGGTTTTACAGTGAAAATTGCAGGAACTTTAAACCGGCACTAGGAAACAGACTTAGAAACCAGAGTAAAAGTTTCTCCTGCAACACGTTCCCTTTGTGCTAGATGAACGAACGTCTCTCCACATGCTCAGTTCTGAGAGATAAGTGTGTGTGAAAGCCGTCCTTCACCTAGCTTGTTGGGAACACAAAGTTTCTCTTCAGTTGCCAACTCCACTCCATACATATATATGGGGAGGTACTAGCTCCAACTCGGTTTTACAGTGAAAACTGCAGGAACTTTAAAGCGGCACTAGGAAACAGACCGAGACTCCAGAGTAAAAGTTTCTCCTGCAAACCTTTCCATTTGTGCTAGATGAACGAAAGTCTCTCCACATGCTCATTTCTGAGAGAAAAGTGTGTGTGAAAGCCGTCCTTCACCTAGCTTGTTGGGAACACAAATTTTCTCTTCAGTTGCAAATTCCACTCATACATATATATGGGGAGGTACTAGCTCCAACTCGGTTTTACAGTGAAAAGTTCAGGAATTTCAAACCGGCACTAGGAAACAGACTGAGAAACCAGAGTAAAAGTTTCTCCTGCAACCCGTTCCCTTTGTGCTAGATGAACGAACGTCTCTCCACATGCTCAGTTCTGAGAGATAAGTGTGTGTGAAAGCCGTCCTTCACCTAGCTTGTTGGGAACACAAAGTTTCTCTTCAGTTGCAAACTCCACTCCATACATATATAAGGGGAGGTACTAGCTCCAAATCGGTTTTACAGTGAAAACTGCAGGAACTTCAAACCGGCACTAGGAAACAGACCGAGAAACCAGAGTAAAAGTTTCTCCTGCAACCCGTTCCTTTTGTGCTAGATGAACGAACGTCTCTCCACATGCCCAGGTCTGAGAGATAAGTGTGTGTGAATGCCGTCCTTCGCCTAGCTTGTTGGGAACACAAAGTTTCTCTTCAGTTGCAAACTCCACTCCATACATATATATGGGGAGGTACTAGCTCCAACTCGTTTTTACAGTGAAAACTGCAGGAAGTTCAAACCGGCACTAGGAAAAAGACCGAGAAACCAGAGTAAAATTTCTCCTGCAACCCGTTCCCTTTGTGCTAGATGAACGAACGTCTCTCCACATGCTCAGTTCTGAGAGATAATTGTGTGTGAAAGCCGTCCTTCACCTAGCTTGTTGGGAACTCAAAGTTTCTCTTCAGTTGCAAACTCCAATCCATACATATATAAGGGGAGGTACTAGCTCCAACTCGGTTTTACAGTGAAAATTGCAGGAACTTCAAACCGGTACTAGGAAACAGACCGAGAAACCAGAGTAAAAGTTTCTACTGCAACGCGTTCCCTTTGTGCTAGATGAACGAACGTCTCTTCACATGCTCAGTTCTGAGAGATAAGTGAGTGTGAAAGCCGTCCTTCACCTAGCTTGTTGGGAACACAAAGTTTCTCTTCAGTTGCAAATTCCACTCCATACATATATATGGGGAGGTAGTAGCTCCAACTCGGTTTTACAGTGAAAACTGCAGGAATTTCAAACCGGCACTAGGAAACAGACTGAGAAACCAGAGTAAAAGTTTCTCCTGCAACCCATTCCCTTTGTGCTAGATGAACGAACGTCTCTCCACATGCTCAGTTCTGAGAGATAAGTGTGTGTGAAAGCCGTCCTTCACGTAGCTTGTTGAGAACACAAAGTTTCTCTTCAGTTGCAAACTCCACTCCATACATATATATGGGGAGGTACTAGCTCCAACTCGGTTTTACAGTAAAAACTGCAGGAACTTCAAACCGGCACTAGGAAACAGACCGAGACACCAGAGTAAAAGTTTCTCCTGCAACCCTTTCCCTTTGTGCTAGATGAACGAACGTCTCCCCACATGCTCAGATCTGAGAGATAAGTGTGTGTGAAAGCCGTCCTTCACCTAGCTTGTTGGGAACACAAAGTATCTCCTCAGTTGCAAACTCCACTGCATACATATATATGGGGAGGTACTAGCTACAACTCGGTTTTACAGAGAAAACTGCAGGAACATCAAACCGGCACTAGGAAACAGACTGAGAAACCAGAGTAAAAGTTTCTCCTGCAACACGTTCCCTTTGTGCTAGATGAACGAACGTCTCTCCACATGCTCAGTTCTGAGAGATAAGTGTGTGTTAAAGCCGTCCTTCACCTAGCTTGTTGGGAACACAAAGTTTCTCTTCAGTTGCAAACTCCACGCCATACATATATATGGGGAGGTACTAGCTCCAACTCGGTTTTACAGTGAAAACTGTAGGAACTTCAAACCGGCACTAGGAAACATACCGAGACAACAGAGTAAAAGTTTCTCCTGCAACCCTTTCCCTTTGTGCTAGATGAACGAACGTCTCTCCACATGCTCATTTCTGAGGGAAAAGTGTGTGTGAAAGCCGTCCTTCACCTAGCTTCTTGGGAACACAAAGTTTCTCTTCAGTTGCAAACTCCACTCCATAAATATATAAGGTGAGGTACTAGCTCCAACTCGGTTTTACAGTGAAAAGTGCAGGAAATTCAAACGGGCTCTAGGAAACAGACTGAGAAACCAGAGTAAAATTTTCTCCTGCAACCCGTTCCCTTTGTGCTAGATGAACGAACGTCTCTCCACATGCTCAGTTCTGAGAGATAAGTGTGTGTGAAAGCCGTCCTTCACCTAGCTTGTTGGGAACACAAAGTTTCTCTTCAGTTGCAAACTCCATTCCATACATATATACGGGGAGGTACAAGCTCCAACTCGATTTTACATTGAAAACTGCAAGAACTTCAAAACGGCACTAGGAAACAGACGGAGAAACCAGAGTAAAATTTCTCCTGCTACCCGTTCCCTTTGTGCTAGATGAACGAACGTCTCTCCACATGCTCAGTTCTGAGAGAAAAGTGTGTGTGAAAGCCGTCCTTCACCTAGCTTGTTGGGAACACAAAGTTTCTCTTCAGTTGCAAACTCCACTCCATACATATATATGGGGAGGTACTAGCTCCAACTCGGTTTTACAGTGAAAACTGCAGAATATTCAAACCGGCACTGGGAAACAGACTGAGAAACCAGAGTAAAAGTTTCTCCTGCAACCCGTTCCCTTTGTGCTAGATGAACGAATGTCTCTCCACATGCTCAGTTCTGAGAGATAAGTGTGTGTGAAAGCCGTCCTTCAACTAACTTGTTGGGAACACAAAATTTCTCTTCAGTTGCAAATTCCACTCCATACATATATATGGGTAGGTACTAGCTCCAAATCGGTTTTACAGTGAAAACTGCAGGAATTCAAACAGGCACTAGGAAACAGACCGAGAAAACAGAGTAAAAGTTTCTTCTGCAACCCGTTCCCTTTGTGCTAGATGAACGAACGTCTCTCCACATGCTCAGTTCTGAGAGATAAGTGTGTGTGAAAGCCGTCCTTCACCTAGCTTGTTGGGAACACAAAATATCTCTTCAGTTGCAAACTCCACTGCATATATATATATGGGGAGGTACTAGCTCCAACTCGGTTTTACAGTGAAAACTGCAGGAAAATCAAACCGGCACTAGGAAACAGACTGAGAAACCAGAGTAAAAGTTTCTCCTGCAACCCGTTCCCTTTGTGCTAGATGAACGAACGTCTCTCCACATGCTCAGTTCTGAGAGATAAGTGTGTGTGAAAGTCGTCCTTCACCTAGCTTGTTGGGAACACAATGTTTCTCTTCAGTTGCAAACTCCACGCCATACATATATATGGGGAGGTACTAGCTCCAACTCGGTTTTACAGTGAAAACTGCAGGAACTTCAAACCGGCACTAGGAAACAGACCGAGAAACCAGAGTAAAAGTTTCTCCTGCAACCCTTTCCCTTTGTGCTAGATGAACGAACGTCTCTCCACATGCTCATTTCTGAGAGAAAAGTGTGTGTGAAAGCCGTCCTTCACCTAGCATGTTGGGAACACAAAGTTTCTCTTCAGTTGCAAACTCCACTCCATACATATATATGGGGAGGTACTAGCTCCAACTCGGTTTTACAGTGAAAACTGCTGGAAATTCAATCCGGCACTAGGAAACAGACCGAGAAACAAGAGTAAAAGTTTCTTCTGCAACCCGTTCCATTTGTGCTATATGAACGAACGCCTCTCCACATGCTCAGTTCTGAGAGATAAGTTTGTGTGAAAGCCGTCCTTCACCTAGCTTGTTGGGAACACAAAGTATCTCTTCAGTTGCAAACTCCACTCCATACGTATATATGGGGAGGTACTAGCTCCAACTCGGTTTTACAGTGAAAACTGCAGGAACATCAAACCGGCACTAGGAAACCGACCGAGACACCAGAGTAAAAGTTTCTCCTGCAACCCGTTCCCGTTGTGCTAGATGAACGAACGTCTCTCCACATGCTCAGTTCTGAGAGATAAGTGTGTGTTAAAGCCGTACTTCACCTAGCTTGTTGGGAACACAAAGTTTCTCTTCAGTTGCAAACTCCACGCCATACATATATATGGGGAGGTACTAGCTCCAACTCTGTTTTACAGTGAAAACTGCAGGAACTTCAACCCGGCACTAGGAAACAGACCGAGACACCAGAGTAAATGTTTCTCCTGCAACATTTTCCCTTTGTGCTAGATGAACGAACGTCTCTCCACATGCTCAGTTCTGAGAGATAAGTGTGTGTGAAAGCCATCCTTCACCTAGCTTGTTGGGAACACAAAATATCTCTTCAGTTGCAAACTCCACTGCATATATATATATGGGGAGGTACTAGCTCCAACTCGGTTTTACAGTGAAAACTGCAGGAAAATCAAACCGGCACTAGGAAACAGACTGAGAAACCATAGTAAAAGTTTCTCCTGCAACCCGTTCCCTTTGTGCTAGATGAACGAACGTCTCTCCACATGCTCAGTTCTGAGAGATAAGTGTGTGTGAAAGCCGTCCTTCACCTAGCTTGTTGGGAACACAAAGTTTCTCTTCAGTTGCAAACTCCACGCCATACATATATATGGGGAGGTACTAGCTCCAACTCGGTTTTACAGTGAAAACTGCAGGAACTTCAAACCGGCACTAGGAAACAGACCGAGAAACCAGAGTAAAAGTTTCTCCTGCAACCCTTTCCCTTTGTGCTAGATGAACGAACGTCTCTCCACATGCTCATTTCTGAGAGAAAAGTGTGTGTGAAAGCCGTCCTTCACCTAGCTTGTTGGGAACACAAAGTTTCTCTTCAGTTGAAAACTCCACTCCATACATATATATGGGGAGGTACTAGCTCCAACTCGGTTTTACAGTGAAAACTGCTGGAACTTCAATCCGGCACTAGGAAACAGACCGAGAAACAAGAGTAAAAGTTTCTTCTGCAACCCGTTCCCTTTGTGCTATATGAACGAACGCCTCTCCACATGCTCAGTTCTGAGAGATAAGTGTGTGTGAAAGCCGTCCTTCACCTAGCTTGTTGGGAACACAAAGTATCTCTTCAGTTGCAAACTCCACTCCATACGTATATATGGGGAGGTACTAGCTCCAACTCGGTTTTACAGTGAAAACTGCAGGAACATCAAACCGGCACTAGGAAACAGACCGAGACACCAGAGTAAAAGTTTCTCCTGCAACCCGTTCCCGTTGTGCTAGATGAACGAACGTCTCTCCACATGCTCAGTTCTGAGAGATAAGTGTGTGTTAAAGCCGTACTTCACCTAGCTTGTTGGGAACACAAAGTTTCTCTTCAGTTGCAAACCCAACGCCATACATATATATGGGGAGGTACTAGCTCCAACTCTGTTTTACAGTGAAAAATGCAGGAACTTAAACCCGGCACTAGGAAACAGACCGAGACACCAGAGTAAATGTTTCTCCTGCAACATTTTCCCTTTGTGCTAGATGAACGAACGTCTCTCCACTTGCTCATTTCTGAGAGAAAAGTGTGTGTGAAAGCCGTCCTTCACCAAGCTTGTTGGGAACACAAAATTTCTCTTCAGTTGCAAATTCCACTCCATACATATATATGGGGAGGTACTAGCTCCAACTAGGTTTTACAGTGAAAACTGCAGGAACTTCAAACAGGCACTAGGAAACAGACTGAGAAACCAGAGTAAAAGTTTCTCCTGCAACAAGTTCCCTTTGTGCTAGATGAACGAACGTCTCTCCACATGCTCAGTTCTGAGAGATAAGTGTGTGTGAAAGCCGTCCTTCACCTAGCTTGTTGGGAACACAAAGTTTCTCTTCAGTTGCAAACTCCACTCCATACATATATATGGGGAGGTACTAGCTCCAACTCGGTTTTACAGTGAAAACTGCAGGAACTTCAAAACGGCACTAGGAAACAGACCGAGAAACCAGAGTAAAATTTCTCCTGCTACCCGTTCCCTTTGTGCTAGATGAACGAACGTCTCTCCACATGCTCAGTTCTGACAGATATGTGTGTGTGAAAGCCGTCCTTCAACTAGTTTGTTGGGAACACATAGTTACTCTTCAGTTGCAAACTCCACTCCATACATATATAAGGGGAAGTACTAGCTCCAACTCGGTTTTACAGTGAAAACTGCAGGAACTTCAAACCGGCACTAGGAAACAGACCGAGAAACCAGAGTAAAAGTTTCTTCTGCAACCCATTCCCTTTGTGCTAGATGAACGAACGTCTCTCCACATGCTCAGTTCTGAGAGATAAGTGTGTGTGAAAGCCGTCCTTCGCCTAGCTTGTTGGGAACACAAAGTTTCTCTTAAGTTGCAAACTCCACTCCATACATATATATGGGGAGGTACTAGCTCCAACTCGTTTTTACAGTGAAAACTGCAGTAACTTTAAACCGGCACTAGGAAACAGACTGAGAAACCAGAGTAAAAGTTTCTCCTGCAACCCGTTCCCTTTGTGCTAGATAAACGAACGTCTCTCCACATGCTCAGTTCTGAGAGATAAGTGTGTGTGAAAGCCGTCCTTCACCTAGCTTGTTGGGAACACAAAATTTCTCTTCAGTTGCAAATTCCACTCCATACATATATATGGGGAGGTACTAGCTCCAACTCGGTTTTACAGTGAAAACTGCAGGAACTTCAAACAGGCACTAGGAAACAGACTGAGAAACCAGAGTAAAAGTTTCTCCTGCAACAAGTTCCCTTTGTGCTAGATGAACGAACGTCTCTCCACATGCTCAGTTCTGAGAGATAAGTGTGTGTGAAAGCCATCCTTCACCTAGCTTGTTGGGAACACAAAATATCTCTTCAGTTGCAAACTCCACTGCATATATATATATGGGGAGGTACTAGCTCCAACTCGTTTTTACAGTGAAAACTGCAGGAAAATCAAACCGGCACTAGGAAACAGACTAAGAAACCAGAGTAAAAGTTTCTCCTGCAACCCGTTCCCTTTGTGCTAGATGAACGAACGTCTCTCCACATGCTCAGTTCTGAGAGATAAGTGTGTGTGAAAGCCGTCCTTCAACTAGCTTGTTGGGAACACAAAGTTTCTCTTCAGTTGCAAACTCCACGCCATACATATATATGGGGAGGTACTAGCTCCAACTCGGTTTTACAGTGAAAACTGCAGGAACTTCAAACCGGCACTAGGAAACAGACCGAGAAACCAGAGTAAAAGTTTCTCCTGCAACCTTTTCCCTTTGTGCTAGATGAACGAACGTCTCTCCACATGCTCATTTCTGAGAGAAAAGTGTGTGTGAAAGCCGTCCTTCACCTAGCTTGTTGGGAACACAAAGTTTCTCTTCAGTTGCAAACTCCACTCCATACATATATATGGGTAGGTACTAGCTCCAACTCGGTTTTACAGTGAAAACTGCTGGAACTTCAATCCGGCACTAGGAAACAGACAGAGAAACCAGAGTAAAAGTTTCTTCTGCAACCCGTTCCCTTTGTGCTATATGAACGAACGCCTCTCCACATGCTCAGTTCTGAGAGATAAGTGTGTGTGAAAGCCGTCCTTCACCTAGCTTGTTGGGAACACAAAGTATCTCTTCAGTTGCAAACTCCACTCCATACGTATATATGGGGAGGTACTAGCTCCAACTCGGTTTTACAGTGAAAACTGCAGGAAAATCAAACCGGCACTAGGAAACAGACCGAGACACCAGAGTAAAAGTTTCTCCTGCAACCCGTTCCCGTTGTGCTAGATGAACGAACGTCTCTCCACATGCTCAGTTCTGAGAGATAAGTGTGTGTTAAAGCCGTACTTCACCTAGCTTGTTGGGAACACAAAGTTTCTCTTCAGTTACAAACTCCACGCCATACATATATATGGGGAGGTACTAGCTCCAACTCTGTTTTACAGTGAAAACTGCAGGAACTTCAACCCGGCACTAGGAAACAGACCGAGACACCAGAGTAAATGTTTCTCCTGCAACATTTTCTCTTTGTGCTAGATGAACGAACGTCTCTCCACTTGCTCATTTCTGAGAGAAAAGTGTGTGTGAAAGCCGTCCTTCACCTAGCTTGTTGGGAACACAAAATTTCTCTTCAGTTGCAAATTCCACTCCATACATATATATGGGGAGGTACTAGCTCCAACTCGGTTTTACAGTGAAAACTGCAGGAACTTCAAACAGGCACTAGGAAACAGACTGAGAAACCAGAGTAAAAGTTTCTCCTGCAACAAGTTCCCTTTGTGCAAGATGAACGAACGTCTCTCCACATGCTCAGTTCTGAGAGATAAGTGTGTGTGAAAGCCGTCCTTCACCTAGCTTGTTGGGAACACAAAGTTTCTCTTCAGTTGCAAACTCCACTCCATACATATATATGGGGAGGTACTAGCTCCAACTCGGTTTTACAGTGAAAACTGCAGGAACTTCAAACCGGCACTAGGAAACAGACCGAGAAACCAGAGTAAAATTTCTCCTGCTACCCGTTCCCTTTGTGCTAGATGAACGAACGTCTCTCCACATGCTTAGTTCTGACAGATAAGTGTGTGTGAAAGCCGTCCTTCAACTAGCTTGTTGGGAACACATAGTTACTCTTCAGTTGCAAACTCCACTCCATACATATATAAGGGGAAATACTAGCTCCAACTCGGTTTTACAGTGAAAACTGCAGGAACTTCAAACCGGCACTAGGAAACAGACCGAGAAACCAGAGTAAAAGTTTCTTCTGCAACCCGTTCACTTTGTGCTAGATGAACGAACGTCTCTCCACATGCTCAGTTCTGAGAGATAAGTGTGTGTGAAAGCCGTCCTTCGCCTAGCTTGTTGGGAACACAAAGTTTCTCTTCAGTTGCAAACTCCACTCCATACATATATATGGGGAGGTACTAGCTCCAACTCTTTTTTACAGTGAAAACTGCAGGAACGTTAAACCGGCACTAGGAAACAGACTGAGAAACCAGAGTAAAAGTTTCTCCTGCAACCCGTTCCCTTTGTGCTAGATGAACGAACGTCTCTCCACATGCTCAGTTCTGAGAGATAAGTGTGTGTGAAAGCCGTCCTTCACCTAGCTTGTTGGGAACACAAAGTTTCTCTTCAGTTGCAAACACCACTCCATACATATATATGGGGTGGTACTAGCTCCAACTCGGTTTCACAGTGAAAACTGCAGGAACTTCAAACCGACACTAGGAAACAGACCGAGAAAACAGAGTAAAAGTTTCTTCTGCCAACCGTTCACTTTGTGCTAGATGAACGAACGTCTCTCCACATGCTCAGTTCTGAGAGATAAGTGTGTGTGAAAGCCGTCCTTCACCTAGCTTTTTGGGAACACAAAATATCTCTTCAGTTGCAAACTCCACTGCATACATATATAAGGGGAGGTACTAGCTCCAACTCTGTTTTACAGTGAAAACTGCAGGAACATCAAACCGGCACTAGGAAACAGACTGAGAAACCAGAGTAAAAGTTTCTCCTGCAACCCGATCCCTTTGTGCTAGATGAACGAACGTCTCTCCACATGCTCAGTTCTGAGAGATAAGTGTGTGTGAAAGCCGTCCTTCACCTAGCTTGTTGGGAACACAAAGTTTCTCTTCAGTTGCAAACTCCACGCCATACATATATATGGGAAGGTACTAGCTCCAACTCGGTTTTACAGTGAAAACTGCAGGAACTTCAAACCGGCACTAGGAAACAGACCGAGAAACCAGAGTAAAAGTTTCTCCTGCAACCCTTTCCCTTTGTGCTAGATGAACGAACGTCTCTCCACATGCTCATTTCTGAGAGAAAAGTGTGTGTGAAAGCCGTCCTTCACCTAGCTTGTTGGGAACACAAAGTTTCTCTTCAGTTGCAAACTCCACTCCATACATATATATGGGGAGGTACTAGCTCCAACTCGGTTTTACAGTGAAAACTGCAGGAAATTCAAACCGGCACTAGGAAACAGACCGAGAAACCAGAGTAAAATTTCTCCTGCAACCCGTTCCCTTTGTGCTAGATGAACGAACGTCTCTCCACATGCTCAGTTCTGAGAGATAAGTGTGTGTGAAAGCCGTCCTTCACCTAGCTTGTTGGGAACACAAAGTTTCTCTTCAGTTGCAAATTCCACTCCATACATATATATGGGGAGGTACTAGCTCCAACTCGGTTTTTCAGAGAAAACTGCTGGAACTTCAAACCGGCACTAGGAAACAGACCGAGACACCAGAGTAAAAGTTTCTCCTGCAAACCTTTCCCTTTGTGCTAGATGAACGAACGTCTCTCCACATGCTCATTTCTGAGAGAAAAGTGTGTGTGAAATCCGTCCTTCACCTAGCTTGTTGGGAACACAAAGTTTCTCTTCAGTTGCAAATTCCACTCCATACATATATATGGGGAGGTACTAGCTCCAACTCGGTTTTACAGTGAAAAATGCAGGAACTTCAAACAGGCACTAGGAAACAGACTATGAAAACAGAGTAAAAGTTTCTCCTGCAACCAGTTCCCTTTGTGCTAGATGAACGAACGTCTCTCCACATGCTCAGTTCTGAGAGATATGTGTGTGTGAAAGCCGTCCTTCGCCAAGCTTGTTGGGAACACAAAGTTTCTCTTCAGTTGCAAACTCCACTCCATACATATATAAGGGGAGGTACTAGCTCCAACTCGGTTTTACAGTGAAAACTGCAGGAACTTCAAACCGGCACTAGGAAACAGACCGAGAAACCAGAGTAAAATTTCTCCTGCTACCCGTTCCCTTTGTGCTAGATGAACGAACGTCTCTCCACATGCTCAGTTCTGAGAGATAAGTGTGTGTGAAAGCCGTCCTTCACCTAGCTTGTTGGGAACACAAAGTTTCTCTTCAGTTGCAAACTCCACTCGATACATATATAAGGGGAGGTACTAGCCCCAACTCGTTTTTACAGTGAAAACTGCAGGAACTTCAAACCGGCACTAGGAAACAGACCGAGAAACCAGAGTAAAAGTTTCTCCTGCAACCCGTTCCTTTTGTGCTAGATGAACGAACGTCTCTCCACATGCTCAGTTCTGAGAGATAAGTGTGTGTGAATGCCGTCCTTCGCCTAGTTTGTTGGGAACACAAAGTTTCTCTTCAGTTGCAAACTCCACTCCATACATATATATGGGGAGGTACTAGCTCCAACTCGGTTTTACAGTGAAAACTGCAGGAACTTCAAACCGGCACTAGGAAACAGGCCGAGAAACCAGAGTAAAATTTCTCCTGCTACCCGTTCCCTTTGTGCTAGATGAACGAACGTCTCTCCACATGCTCAATTCTGAGAGATAAGTGTGTGTGAAAGCCGTCCTTCACCTAGCTTGTTGGGAACACAAAGTTTCTCTTCAGTTGCAAACTCCACTCCATACATATATAAGGGGAGGTACTAGCTCCAACTCGGTTTTATAGTGAAAACTGCAGGAACTTCAAACCGGTACTAGGAAACAGACCGAGAAACCAGAGTAAAAGTTTCTACTGCAACCCGTTCCCTTTGTGCTAGATGAACGAACGTCTCTCCACATGCTCAGTTCTGAGAGATAAGTGAGTGTGAAAGCCGTTCTTCGCCTAGCTTGTTGGGAACACAAAGTTTCTCTTAAGTTGCAAACTCCACTCCATACATATATATGGGGAGGTACTAGCTCCAACTCGGTTTTACAGTGAAAACTGCTGGAACTTCAATCCGTCACTAGGAAACAGAACGAGAAACCAGAGTAAAAGTTTCTTCTTCAACATCTTCCCTTTGTGCTAGATGAACGAACGTCTCTCCACATGCTAAGTTCTGAGAGATAAGTGTGTGTGAAAGCCGTCCTTCACCTAGCTTTTTGGGAACACAAAATTTCTCTTCAGTTGCAAATTCCACTCCATACATATATATGGGGAGGTACTAGCTCCAACTCGGTTTTACAGTGAAAACTGCAGGAAAATCAAACCGGCACTAGGAAACAGACTGAGAAACCAGAGTAAAAGTTTCTCCTGCAACCAGTTCCCTTTGTGCTAGATGAACGAACGTCTCTCCACATGCTCAGTTCTGAGAGATAAGTGTGTGTGAAAGCCGTCCTTCACCTAGCTTGTTGGGAACACAAAATTTCTCTTCAGTTGCAAACTCCACTCGATACATATATAAGGGGAGGTACTAGCCCCAACTCGTTTTTACAGTGAAAACTGCAGGAACTTCAAACCGGCACTAGGAAACAGACCGAGAAACCAGAGTAAAAGTTTCTCCTGCAACCCGTTCCTTTTGTGCTAGATGAACGAACGTCTCTCCACATGCTCAGTTCTGAGAGATAAGTGTGTGTGAATGCCGTCCTTCGCCTAGTTTGTTGGGAACACAAAGTTTCTCTTCAGTTGCAAACTCCACTCCATACATATATATGGGGAGGTACTAGCTCCAACTCGGTTTTACAGTGAAAACTGCAGGAACTTCAAACCGGCACTAGGAAACAGACCGAGAAACCAGAGTAAAATTTCTCCTGCTACCCGTTCCCTTTGTGCTAGATGAACGAACGTCTCTCCACATGCTCAATTCTGAGAGATAAGTGTGTGTGAAAGCCGTCCTTCACCTAGCTTGTTGGGAACACAAAGTTTCTCTTCAGTTGCAAACTCCACTCCATACATATATAAGGGGAGGTACTAGCTCCAACTCGGTTTTACAGTGAAAACTGCAGGAACTTCAAACCGGTACTAGGAAACAGACCGAGAAACCAGAGTAAAAGTTTCTACTGCAACCCGTTCCCTTTGTGCTAGATGAACGAACGTCTCTCCACATGCTCAGTTCTGAGAGATAAGTGAGTGTGAAAGCCGTTCTTCGCCTAGCTTGTTGGGAACACAAAGTTTCTCTTAAGTTGCAAACTCCACTCCATACATATATATGGGGAGGTACTAGCTCCAACTCGGTTTTACAGTGAAAAATGCTGGAACTTCAATCCGTCACTAGGAAACAGAACGAGAAACCAGAGTAAAAGTTTCTTCTTCAACATCTTCCCTTTGTGCTAGATGAACGAACGTCTCTCCACATGCTAAGTTCTGAGAGATAAGTGTGTGTGAAAGCCGTCCTTCACCTAGCTTTTTGGGAACACAAAATTTCTCTTCAGTTGCAAATTCCACTCCATACATATATATGGGGAGGTACTAGCTCCAACTCGGTTTTACAGTGAAAACTGCAGGAAAATCAAACCGGCACTAGGAAACAGACTGAGAAACCAGAGTAAAAGTTTCTCCTGCAACCAGTTCCCTTTGTGCTAGATGAACGAACGTCTCTCCACATGCTCAGTTCTGACAGATAAGCGTGTGTGAAAGCCGTCCTTCAACTAGCTTGTTGGGAACACATAGTTACTCTTCAGTTGCAAATCCACTCCATACATATATAAGGGGAAGTACTAGCTCCAACTCGGTTTTACAGTGAAAACTGCAGGAACTTCAAACCGGCACTAGGAAACAGACCGAGAAACCAGAGTAAAAGTTTCTCCTGCAACCCGTTCCCTTTGTGCTAGATGAACGAACGTCTCTCCACATGCTCAGTTCTGAGAGATAAGTGTGTGTGAAAGCCGTCCTTCACCTAGCTTGTTGGGAACACAAAGTTTCTCTTCAGTTGCAAACTCCACTCCATACATATATAAGGGGAGGTAATAGCCCCAACTCGGTTTTACAGTGAAAACTGCAGGAACTTCAAACCGGCACTAGGAAACAGACCGAGAAACCAGAGTAAAAGTTTCTCCTGCAACCCGTTCCCTTTGTGCTAGATGAACGAACGTCTCTCCACATGCTCAGTTCTGAGAGATAAGTGTGTGTGAAAGCCGTCCTTCAACTAGCTTGTTGGGAACACAAAATTTCTCTTCAGTTGCTAATTCCACTCCATACATATATATGGGGGGGTACTAGCTCCAAATCGGTTTTACAGTGAAAACTGCAGGAACTTCAAACAGGCACTAGGAAACAGACCGAGGAAACAGAGTAAAAGTTTCTTCTGCAACCCGTTCCCTTTGTGCTAGATGAACGAACGTCTCTCCACATGCTCAGTTCTGAGAGATAAGTGTGTGTGAAAGCCGTCCTTCACATAGCTTGTTGGGAACACAAAATATCTCTTCAGTTGCAAACTCCACTGCATATATATATATGGGGAGGTACTAGCTCCAACTCGGTTTTACAGTGAAAACTGCAGGAAAATCAAACCGGCACTAGGAAACAGACTGAGAAACCAGAGTAAAAGTTTCTCCTGCAACCCGTTCCCTTTGTGCTAGATGAACGAACGTCTCTCCACATGCTCAGTTCTGAGAGATAAGTGTGTGTGAAAGCCGTCCTTCACCTAGCTTGTTGGGAACACAAAGTTTCTCTTCAGTTGCAAACTCCACGCCATACATATATATGGGGAGGTACTAGCTCCAACTCGGTTTTACAGTGAAAACTGCAGGAACTTCAAACCGGCACTAGGAAACAGACCGAGACACCAGAGTAAATGTTTCTCCTGCAACATTTTCCCTTTGTGCTAGATGAACGAACGTCTCTCCACTTGCTCATTTCTGAGAGTAAAGTGTGTGTGAAAGCCGTCCTTCACCTAGCTTGTTGGGAACACAAAATTTCTCTTCAGTTGCAAATTCCACTCCATACATATATATGGGGAGGTACTAGCTCCAACTAGGTTTTACAGTGAAAACTGCAGGAACTTCAAACAGGCACTAGGAAACAGACTGAGAAACCAGAGTAAAAGTTTCTCCTGCAACAAGTTCCCTTTGTGCTAGATGAACGAACGTCTCTCCACATGCTCAGTTCTGAGAGATAAGTGTGTGTGAAAGCCGTCCTTCACCTAGCTTGTAGGGAACACAAAATATCTCTTCAGTTGCAAACTCCACTGCATATATATATATGGGGAGGTACTAGCTCCAACTCGGTTTTACAGTGAAAACTGCAGGAATATCAAACCGGCACTAGGAAACAGACTGAGAAACCAGAGTAAAAGTTTCTCCTGCAACCCGTTCCATTTGTGCTAGATGAACGAACGTCTCTCCACATGCTCAGTTCTGAGAGATAATTGTGTGTGAAAGCCGTCCTTCACCTAGCTTGTTGGGAACACAAAGTTTCTCTTCAGTTGCAAACTCCACGCCATACATATATATGGGGAGGTACTAGCTCCAACTCGGTTTTACAGTGAAAACTGCAGGAACTTCAAACCGGCACTAGGAAACAGACCGAGAAACCAGAGTAAAAGTTTCTCCTGCAACCATTTCCCTTTGTGCTAGATGAACGAACGTCTCTCCACATGCTCATTTCTGAGAGAAAAGTGTGTGTGAAAGCCGTCCTTCACCTAGCTTGTTGGGAACACAAAGTTTCTCTTCAGTTGCAAACTCCACTCCATACATATATATGGGGAGGTACTAGCTCCAACTCGGTTTTACAGTGAAAACTGCTGGAACTTCAATCCGGCACTAGGAAACAGACCGAGAAACCAGAGTAAAAGTTTCTTCTGCAACCCGTTCCCTTTGTGCTATATGAACGAACGCCTCTCCACATGCTCAGTTCTGAGAGATAAGTGTGTGTGAAAGCCGTCCTTCACCTAGCTTGTTGGGAACACAAAGTTTCTCTTCAGTTGCAAACTCCACTCCATACGTATATATGGGGAGGTACTAGCTCCAACTCGGTTTTACAGTGAAAACTGCAGGAACATCAAACCGGCACTAGGAAACAGACCGAGACACCAGAGTAAAAGTTTCCCCTGCAACCCGTTCCCGTTGTGCTAGATGAACGAACGTCTCACCACATGCTCAGTTCTGAGAGATAGTGTGTGTTAAAGCCGTACTTCACCTAGCTTGTTGGGAACACAAAGTTTCTCTTCAGTTGCAAACTCCACGCCATACATATATATGGGGAGTTACTAGCTCCAACTCTGTTTTACAGTGAAAACTGCAGGAACTTCAAACCGGCACTAGGAAACAGACCGAGAAACCAGAGTAAAATTTCTCCTGCTACCCGTTCCCTTTGTGCTAGATGAACGAACGTCTCTCCACATGCTCAGTTCTGACAGATAAGTGTGTGTGAAAGCCGTCCTTCAACTAGCTTGTTGGGAACACATAGTTACTCTTCAGTTGCAAACTCCACTCCATACATATATAAGGGGAAGTACTAGCTCCAACTCGGTTTTACAGTGAAAACTGCAGGAACTTCAAACCGGCACTAGGAAACAGACCGAGAAACCAGAGTAAAATTTCCTTCTGAAACGCGTTCCCTTTGTGCTAGATGAACGAACGTCTCTCCACATGCTCAGTTCTGAGAGATAAGTGTGTGTGAAAGCCGTCCTTCAACTAGCTTGTTGGGAACACAAAATTTCTCTTCAGTTGCTAATTCCACTCCATACATATATATGGGGAGGTACTAGCTCCAAATCGGTTTTACAGTGAAAACTGCAGGAACTTCAAACAGGCACTAGGAAACAGACCGAGGAAACAGAGTAAAAGTTTCTTCTGCAACCCGTTCCCTTTGTGCTAGATGAACGAACGTCTCTCCACATGCTCAGTTCTGAGAGATAAGTGTGTGTGAAAGCCGTCCTTCACATAGCTTGTTGGGAACACAAAATATCTCTTCAGTTGCAAACTCCACTGCATATATATATATGGGGAGGTACTAGCTCCAACTCGGTTTTACAGTGAAAACTGCAGGAAAATCAAACCGGCACTAGGAAACAGACTGAGAAACCAGAGTAAAAGTTTCTCCTGCAACCCGTTCCCTTTGTGCTAGATGAACGAACGTCTCTCCACATGCTCAGATCTGAGAGATAAGTGTGTGTGAAAGCCGTCCTTCACCTAGCTTGTTGGGAACACAAAGTTTCTCTTCAGTTGCAAACTCCACGCCATACATATATATGGGGAGGTACTAGCTCCAACTCGGTTTTACAGTGAAAACTGCAGGAACTTCAAACTGGCACTAGGAAACAGACCGAGAAACCAGAGTAAAAGTTTCTCCTGCAACCCTTTCCCTTTGTGCTAGATGAACGAACGTCTCTCCACATGCTCATTTCTGAGAGAAAAGTGTGTGTGAAAGCCGTCCTTCACCTAGCTTGTTGGGAACACAAAGTTTCTCTTCAGTTGCAAACTCCACTCCATACATATATACGGGGAGGTACTAGCTCCAACTCGGTTTTACAGTGAAAACTGCTGGAACTTCAATCCGGCACTAGGAAACAGACCGAGAAACCAGAGTAAAAGTTTCTTCTGCAACCCGTTCCCTTTGTGCTATATGAACGAACGCCTCTCCACATGCTCAGTTCTGAGAGATAAGTGTGTGTGAAAGCCGTCCTTCACCTAGCTTGTTGGGAACACAAAGTATCTCTTCAGTTGCAAACTCCACTCCATACGTATATATGGGGAGGTACTAGCTCCAACTCGGTTTTACAGTGAAAACTGCAGGAACATCAAACCGGCACTAAGAAACAGACCGAGACACTGGAGTAAAAGTTTCTCCTGCAACCCGTTCCCGTTGTGCTAGATGAACGAACGTCTCTCCACATGCTCAGTTCTGAGAGATAAGTGTGTGTTAAAGCCGTACTTCACCTAGCTTGTTGGGAACACAAAGTTTCTCTTCAGTTGCAAACTCCACGCCATACATATATATGGGGAGGTACTAGCTCCAACTCTGTTTTACAGTGAAAACTGCAGGAACTTCAAACCGGCACTAGGAAACAGACCGAGACACCAGAGTAAATGTTTCTCCTGCAACATTTTCCCTTTGTGCTAGATGAACGAACGTCCCTCCACTTGCTCATTTCTGAGAGTAAAGTGTGTGTGAAAGCCGTCCTTCACCTAGCTTGTTGGGAACACAAAATTTCTCTTCAGTTGCAAATTCCACTCCATACATATATATGGGGAGGTACTAGCTCCAACTAGGTTTTACAGTGAAAACTGCAGGAACTTCAAACAGGCACTAGGAAACAGACTGAGAAGCCAGAGTAAAAGTTTCTCCTGCAACAAGTTCCCTTTGTGCTAGATGAACGAACGTCTCTCCACATGCTCAGTTCTGAGAGATAAGTGTGTGTGAAAGCCATCCTTCACCTAGCTTGTAGGGAACACAAAATATCTCTTCAGTTGCAAACTCCACTGCATATATATATATGGGGAGGTACTAGCTCCAACTCGGTTTTACAGTGAAAACTGCAGGAATATCAAACCGGCACTAGGAAACAGACCGAGATACCAGAGTAAAAGTTTCTCCTGCAACCCGTTCCATTTGTGCTAGATGAACGAACGTCTCTCCACATGCTCAGTTCTGAGAGATAAGTGTGTGTGAAAGCCGTCCTTCACCTAGCTTGTTGGGAACACAAAGTTTCTCTTCAGTTGCAAACTCCACGCCATACATATATATGGGGAGGTACTAGCTCCAACTCGGTTTTACAGTGAAAACTGCAGGAACTTCAAACCGGCACTAGGAAACAGACCGAGAAACCAGAGTAAAAGTTTCTCCTGCAACCATTTCCCTTTGTGCTAGATGAACGAACGTCTCTCCACATGCTCATTTCTGAGAGAAAAGTGTGTGTGAAAGCCGTCCTTCAACTAGCTTGTTGGGAACACAAAGTTTCTCTTCAGTTGCAAACTCCACTCCATACATATATATGGGGAGGTACTAGCTCCAACTCGGTTTTACAGTGAAAACTGCTGGAACTTCAATCCGGCACTAGGAAACAGACCGAGAAACCAGAGTAAAAGTTTCTTCTGCAACCCGTTCCCTTTGTGCTATATGAACGAACGCCTCTCCACATGCTCAGTTCTGAGAGATAAGTGTGTGTGAAAGCCGTCCTTCACCTAGCTTGTTGGGAACACAAAGTTTCTCTTCAGTTGCAAACTCCACTCCATACGTATATATGGGGAGGTACTAGCTCCAACTCGGTTTTACAGTGAAAACTGCAGGAACATCAAACCGGCACTAGGAAACAGACCGAGACACCAGAGTAAAAGTTTCCCCTGCAACCCGTTCCCGTTGTGCTAGATGAACGAACGTCTCACCACATGCTCAGTTCTGAGAGATAGTGTGTGTTAAAGCCGTACTTCACCTAGCTTGTTGGGAACACAAAGTTTCTCTTCAGTTGCAAACTCCACGCCATACATATATATGGGGAGTTACTAGCTCCAACTCTGTTTTACAGTGAAAACTGCAGGAACTTCAAACCGGCACTAGGAAACTGTCCGAGAAACCAGAGTAAAATTTCTCCTGCTACCCGTTCCCTTTGTGCTAGATGAACGAACGTCTCTCCACATGCTCAGTTCTGACAGATAAGTGTGTGTGAAAGCCGTCCTTCAACTAGCTTGTTGGGAACACATAGTTACTCTTCAGTTGCAAACTCCACTCCATACATATATAAGGGGAAGTACTAGCTCCAACTCGGTTTTACAGTGAAAACTGCAGGAACTTCAAACCGGCACTAGGAAACAGACCGAGAAACCAGAGTAAAAGTTTCTTCTGAAACGCGTTCCCTTTGTGCTAGATGAACGAACGTCTCTCCACATGCTCAGTTCTGAGAGATAAGTGTGTGTGAAAGCCGTCCTTCGCCTAGCTTGTTGGGAACTCAAAGTTTCTCTTAAGTTGCAAACTCCACTCCATACATATATATGGGGAGGTACTAGCTCCAACTCGTTTTTACAGTGAAAACTGCAGGAACTTTAAACCGGCACTAGGAAACAGACTGAGAAACCAGAGTAAAAGTTTCACCTGCAACCCGTTCCCTTTGTGCTAGATGAACGAACGTCTCTCCACATGCTCAGTTCTGAGAGATAAGTGTGTGTTAAAGCCGTCATTCACCTAGCTTGTTGGGAACACAAAGTTTCTCTTCAGTTGCAAACACCACTCCATACATATATATGGGGTGGTACTAGCTCCAACTCGGTTTCACAGTGAAAACTGCTGGAACTTCAAACCGGCACTAGGAAACAGACCGAGAAAACAGAGTAAAAGTTTCTGCTGCAAACCGTTCACTTTGTGCTACATGAACGAACGTCTCTCCACATGCTCAGTTCTGAGAGATAAGTGTGTGTGAAAGCCGTCCTTCACCTAGCTTTTTGGGAACACAAAATATCTCTTCAGTTGCAAACTCCACTGCATACATATATAAGGGGAGGTACTAGCTCCAACTCGGTTTTACAGTGAAAACTGCAGGAACATCAAACCGGCACTAGGAAACATACTGAGAAACCAGAGTAAAAGTTTCTCCTGCAACCCGTTCCCTTTGTGCTAGATGAACGAACGTCTCTCCACATGCTCAGTTCTGAGAGATAAGTGTGTGTGAAAGCCGTCCTTCACCTAGCTTGTTGGGAACACAAAGTATCTCTTCAGTTGCAAACTCCACGCCATACATATATATGGGGAGGTACTAGCTCCAACTCGGTTTTACAGTGAAAACTGCAGGAACTTCAAACCGGCACTAGGAAACAGACCGAGACACCAGAGTAAAAGTTTCCCCTTCAACCCTTTCCCTTTGTGCTAGATGAACAAACGTCTCTCCACATGCTCATTTCTGAGAGAAATGTGTGTGTGAAAGCCGTCCTTCACCTAGCTTGTTGGGAACACAAAGTTTCTCTTCAGTTGCAAACTCCAATCCATACATATATATGGGGAGGTACTAGCTCCAACTCGGTTTTACAGTGAAAACTGCAGGAACTTCAAACCGGCACTAGGAAACAGACCGAGAAACCAGAGTAAAATTTCATCTGCTACCCGTTCCCTTTGTGCTAGATGAACGAACGTCTCTCCACATACTCAGTTCTGAGAGATAAGTGTGTGTGAAAGCCGTCCTTCACCTAGCTTGTTGGGAACACAAAGTTTCTCTTCAGTTGCAAACTCCACTCCATACATATATAAGGGGAGGTACAAGCCCTAACTCAGTTTTACAGTGAAAACTGCAGGAACTTCAAACCGGCACTAGTAAACAGACCGAGATACCAGAGTAAAAGTTTCTCCTGCAACCCGTTCCCTTTGTGCTAGATGAACGAACGTCTCTCCACATGCTCAGTTCTGAGAGATAAGTGTGTGTGAAAGCCGTCCTTCACCTAGCTTGTTGGGAACACAAAGTTTCTCTTCAGTTGCAAATTCCACTCCATACATATATATGGGGAGGTACTAGCTCCAAATCGGTTTTACAGTGAAAACTGCAGGAACTTCAAACAGGCACTAGGAAACAGACTGAGAAAACAGAGTAAAAGTTTCTTCTGCAACCCGTTCCCTTTGTGTTAGATGAACGAACGTCTCTCCACATGCTCAGTTCTGAGAGATAAGTGTGTGTGAAAACCGTCCTTCACCTAGCTTGTTGGGAACACAAAATATCTCTTCAGTTGCAAACTCCACTGCATATATATATATGGGGAGGTACTAGCTCCAACTCGGTTTTACAGTGAAAACTGCAGGAAAATCAAACCGGCACTAGGAAACAGACTGAGAAACCAGAGTAAAAGTTTCTCCTGCAACCCGTTCCCTTTGTGCTAGATGAACGAACGTCTCTCCACATGCTCAGTTCTGAGAGATAAGTGTGTGTGAAAGCCGTCCTTCACCTAGCTTGTTGGGAACACAAAGTTTCTCTTCAGTTGCAAACTCCACGCCATACATATATATGGGAAGGTACTAGCTCCAACTCGGTTTTACAGTGAAAACTGCAGGAACTTCAAACCGGCACTAGGAAAAAGACCGAGAAACCAGAGTAAAAGTTTCTCCTGCAACCCTTTCCCATTGTGCTAGATGAACGAACGTCTCTCCACATGCTCATTTCTGAGAGAAAAGTGTGTGTGAAAGCCGTCCTTCACCTAGCTTGTTGGGAACACAAAGTTTCTCTTCAGTTGCAAACTCCACTCCATACATATATATGGGGAGGTACTAGCTCCAACTCGGTTTTACAGTGAAAACTGCAGGAACTTCAAACCGGCACTAGGAAACAGCCCGAGATACCAGAGTAAAATTTCTCCTGCAACCCGTTCCCTTTTTGCTAGATGAACGAACGTCTCTCCACATGCTCAGTTCTGAGAGATAAGTGTGTGTGAAAGCCGTCCTTCACCTAGCTTGTTGGGAACACAAAGTTTCTCTTCAGTTGCAAACTCCACTCCATACATATATATGGGGAGGTACTAGCTCCAACTCGATTTTACAGTGAAAACTGCAGGAAATTCAAACCGGCACTAGGAAACAGACCGAGAAACCAGAGTAAAATTTCTCCTGCTACCCGTTCCCTTTGTGCTAGATGAACGAACGTCTCTCCACATGCTCAGTTCTGACAGATAAGTGTGTGTGAAAGCCGTCCTTCAACTAGCTTGTTGGGAACACATAGTTACTCTTCAGTTGCAAACTCCACTCCATACATATATAAGGGGAAGTACTAGCTCCAACTCGGTTTTACAGTGAAAACTGCAGGAACTTCAAACCGGCACTAGGAAACAGACCGAGAAACCAGAGTAAAAGTTTCTTCTGAAACCCGTTCCCTTTGTGCTAGATGAACGAACGTCTCTCCACATGCTCAGTTCTGAGAGATAAGTGTGTGTGAAAGCCGTCCTTCGCCTAGCTTGTTGGGAACACAAAGTTTCTCTTAAGTTGCAAACTCCACTCCATAAATATATATGGGGAGGTACTAGCTCCAACTCGTTTTTACAGTGAAAACTGCAGGAACTTTAAACCGGCACTAGGAAACAGACTGAGAAACCAGAGTAAAAGTTTCACCTGCAACCCGTTCCCTTTGTGCTAGATGAACGAACGTCTCTCCACATGCTCAGTTCTGAGAGATAAGTGTGTGTGAAAGCCGTCATTCACCTAGCTTGTTGGGAACACAAAGTTTCTCTTCAGTTGCAAACACCACTCCATACATATATATGGGGTGGTACTAGCTCCAACTCGGTTTCACAGTGAAAACTGCTGGAACTTCAATCCGGCACTAGGAAACAGACCGAGAAAACAGAGTAAAAGTTTCTGCTGCAAACCGTTCACTTTGTGCTAGATGAACGAACGTCTCTCCACATGCTCAGTTCTGAGAGATAAGTGTGTGTGAAAGCCGTCCTTCACCTAGCTTTTTGGGAACACAAAATATCTCTTCAGTTGCAAACTCCACTGCATACATATATAAGGGGAGGTACTAGCTCCAACTCGGTTTTACAGTGAAAACTGCAGGAACATCAAACCGGCACTAGGAAACATACTGAGAAACCAGAGTAAAAGTTTCTCCTGCAACCCGTTCCCTTTGTGCTAGATGAACGAAAGTCTCTCCACATGCTCAGTTCTGAGAGATAAGTGTGTGTGAAAGCCGTCCTTCACCTAGCTTGTTGGGAACACAAAGTATCTCTTCAGTTGCAAACTCCACGCCATACATATATATGGGGAGGTACTAGCTCCAACTCGGTTTTACAGTGAAAACTGCAGGAACTTCAAACCGGCACTAGGAAACAGACCGAGACACCAGAGTAAAAGTTTCCCCTTCAACCCTTTCCCTTTGTGCTAGATGAACAAACGTCTCTCCACATGCTCATTTCTGAGAGAAATGTGTGTGTGAAAGCCGTCCTTCACCTAGCTTGTTGGGAACACAAAGTTTCTCTTCAGTTTCAAACTCCAATCCATACATATATATGGGGAGGTACTAGCTCCAACTCGGTTTTACAGTGAAAACTGCAGGAACTTCAAACCGGCACTAGGAAACAGACCGAGAAACCAGAGTAAAATTTCACCTGCTACCCGTTCCCTTTGTGCTAGATGAACGAACGTCTCTCCACATGCTCAGTTCTGAGAGATAAGTGTGTGTGAAAGCCGTCCTTCCCCTAGCTTGTTGGGAACACAAAGTTTCTCTTCAGTTGCAAATTCCACTCCATACATATATATGGGGAGGTACTAGCTCCAAATCGGTTTTACAGTGAAAACTGCAGGAACTTCAAACAGGCACTAGGAAACAGACTGAGAAAACAGAGTAAAAGTTTCTTCTGCAACCCGTTCCCTTTGTGTTAGATGAACGAACGTCTCTCCACATGCTCAGTTCTGAGAGATAAGTGTGTGTGAAAACCGTCCTTCACCTAGCTTGTTGGGAACACAAAATATCTCTTCAGTTGCAAACTCCACTGCATATATATATATTTGGAGGTACTAGCTCCAACTCGGTTTTACAGTGAAAACTGCAGGAAAATCAAACCGGCACTAGGAAACAGACTGAGAAACCAGAGTAAAAGTTTCTCCTGCAACCCGTTCCCTTTGTGCTAGATGAACGAACGTCTCTCCACATGCTCAGTTCTGAGAGATAAGTGTGTGTGAAAGCCGTCCTTCACCTAGCTTGTTGGGAACACAAAGTTTCTCTTCAGTTGCAAACTCCACGCCATACATATATATGGGAAGGTACTAGCTCCAACTCGGTTTTACAGTGAAAACTGCAGGAACTTCAAACCGGCACTAGGAAACAGACCGAGAAACCAGAGTAAAAGTTTCTCCTGCAACGCTTTCCCATTGTGCTAGATGAACGAACGTCTCTCCACATGCTCATTTCTGAGAGAAAAGTGTGTGTGAAAGCCGTCCTTCACCTAGCTTGTTGGGAACACAAAGTTTCTCTTCAGTTGCAAACTCCACTCCATACATATATATGGGGAGGTACTAGCTCCAACTCGGTTTTACAGTGAAAACTGCAGGAACTTCAAACCGGCACTAGTAAACAGCCCGAGAAACCAGAGTAAAATTTCTCCTGCAACCCGTTCCCTTTGTGCTAGATGAACGAACGTCTCTCCACATGCTCAGTTCTGAGAGATAAGTGTGTGTGAAAGCCGTCCTTCACCTAGCTTGTTGGGAACACAAAGTTTCTCTTCAGTTGCAAACTCCACTCCATACATATATATGGGGAGGTACTAGCTCCAACTAGATTTTACAGTGAAAACTGCAGGAAATTCAAACCGGCACCAGGAAACAGACCGAGAAACCAGAGTAAAATTTCTCCTGCTACCCGTTCCCTTTGTGCTAGATGAACGAACGTCTCTCCACATGCTCAGTTCTGACAGATAAGTGTGTGTGAAAGCCGTCCTTCAACTAGCTTGTTGGGAACACATAGTTACTCTTCAGTTGCAAACTCCACTCCATACATATATAAGGGGAAGTACTAGCTCCAACTCGGTTTTACAGTGAAAACTGCAGGAACTTCAAACCGTCACTAGGAAACAGACCGAGAAACCAGAGTAAAAGTTTCTTCTGAAACCCGTTCCCTTTGTGCTAGATGAACGAACGTCTCTCCACATGCTCAGTTCTGAGAGATAAGTGTGTGTGAAAGCCGTCCTTCGCCTAGCTTGTTGGGAACACAAAGTTTCTCTTAAGTTGCAAACTCCACTCCATACATATATATGGGGAGGTACTAGCTCCAACTCGTTTTTACAGTGAAAACTGCAGGAACTTTAAACCGGCACTAGGAAACAGACTGAGAAACCAGAGTAAAAGTTTCACCTGCAACCCGTTCCCTTTGTGCTAGATGAACGAACGTCTCTCCACATGCTCAGTTCTGAGGGATAAGTGTGTGTTAAAGCCGTCATTCACCTAGCTTGTTGGGAACACAAAGTTTCTCTTCAGTTGCAAACACCACTCCATACATATATATGGGGTGGTACTAGCTCCAACTCGGTTTCACAGTGAAAACTGCTGGAACTTCAATCCGGCACTAGGAAACAGACCGAGAAAACAGAGTAAAAGTTTCTGCTGCAAACCGTTCACTTTGTGCTAGATGAACGAACGTCTCTCCACATGCTCAGTTCTGAGAGTTAAGTGTGTGTGAAAGCCGTCCTTCACCTAGCTTTTTGGGAACACAAAATATCTCTTCAGTTGCAAACTCCACTGCATACATATATAAGGGGAGGTACTAGCTCCAACTCGGTTTTACAGTGAAAACTGCAGGGACATCAAAACGGCACTAGGAAACATACTGAGAAACCAGAGTAAAAGTTTCTCCTGCAACCCGTTCCCTTTGTGCTAGATGAACGAACGTCTCTCCACATGCTCAGTTCTGAGAGATAAGTGTGTGTGAAAGCCGTCCTTCACCTAGCTTGTTGGGAACACAAAGTTTCTCTTCAGTTGCAAACTCCACGCCATACATATATATGGGGAGGTACTAGCTCCAACTCGGTTTTACAGTGAAAACTGCAGGAACTTCAAACCGGCACTAGGAAACAGACCGAGACACCAGAGTAAAAGTTTCCCCTTCAACCCTTTCCCTTTGTGCTAGATGAACAAACGTCTCTCCACATGCTCATTTCTGAGAGAAATGTGTGTGTGGAAGCCGTCCTTCACCTAGCTTGTTGGGAACACAAAGTTTCTCTTCAGTTGCAAACTCCAATCCATACATATATATGGGGAGGTACTAGCTCCAACTCGGTTTTACAGTGAAAACTGCAGGAACTTCAAACCGGCACTAGGAAACAGACCGAGAAACCAGAGTAAAATTTCACCTGCTACCCGTTCCGTTTGTGCTAGATGAACGAACGTCTCTCCACATACTCAGTTCTGAGAGATAAGTGTGTGTGAAAGCCGTCCTTCACCTAGCTTGTTGGGAACACAAAGTTTCTCTTCAGTTGCAAACTCCACTCCATACATATATAAGGGGAGGTACTAGCCCCAACTCGGTTTTACAGTGAAAACTGCAGGAACTTCAAACCGGCACTAGTAAACAGACCGAGATACCAGAGTAAAAGTTTCTCCTGCAACCCGTTCCCTTTGTGCTAGATGAACGAACGTCTCTCCACATGCTCAGTTCTGAGAGATAAGTGAGTGTGAAAGCCGTCCTTCACCTAGCTTGTTGGGAACACAAAGTTTCTCTTCAGTTGCAAATTCCACTCCATACATATATATGGGGAGGTACTAGCTCCAATTCGGTTTTACAGTGAAAACTGCAGGAACTTCAAACAGGCACTAGGAAACAGACCGAGAAAACAGAGTAAAAGTTTCTTCTGCAACCCGTTCCCTTTGTGTTAGATGAACGAACGTCTCTCCACATGCTCAGTTCTGAGAGATAAGTGTGTGTGAAAACCGTCCTTCACCTAGCTTGTTGGGAACACAAAATATCTCTTCAGTTGCAAACTCCACTGCATATATATATATGGGGAGGTACTAGCTCCAACTCGGTTTTACAGTGAAAACTGCAGGAAAATCAAACCGGCACTAGGAAACAGACTGAGAAACCAGAGTAAAAGTTTCTCCTGCAACCCGTTCCCTTTGTGCTAGATGAACGAACGTCTCTCCACATGCTCATTTCTGAGAGAAAATTGTGTGTGAAAGCCGTCCTTCACCTAGCTTGTTGGGAACACAAAGTTTCTCTTCAGTTGCAAACTCCACTCCATACATATATATGGGGAGGTACTAGCTCCAACTCGGTTTTACAGTGAAAACTGCAGGAACTTCAAACCGGCACTAGGAAACAGCCCGAGAAACCAGAGTAAAATTTACCCTGCAACCCGTTCCCTTTGTGCTAGATGAACGAATGTCTCTCCACATGCTCAGTTCTGAGAGATAAGTGTGTGTGAATGCCGTCCTTCGCCTAGTTTGTTGGGAACACAAAGTTTCTCTTCAGTTGCAAACTCCACTCCATACATATATATGGGGAGGTAATAGCTCCAACTCGGTTTTACAGTGAAAAATGCAGGAACTTCAAACCGGCACTAGGAAACAAACCGAGAAACCAGAGTAAAATTTCTCCTGCTACCCGTTCCCTTTGTGCTAGATGAACGAACGTCTCTCCACATGCTCAGTTCTGAGAGATAAGTGTGTGTGAAAGCCGTCCTTCACCTAGCTTGTTGGGAACACAAAGTTTCTCTTCAGTTGCAAACTCCACTCCATACATATATAAGGGGAGGTACTAGCTCCAACTCGGTTTTACAGTGAAAACTGCAGGAACTTCAAACCGGTACTAGGAAAAAGACCGAGAAACCAGAGTAAAAGTTTCTACTGCAACCCGTTCCCTTTGTGCTAGATGAACGAACGTCTCTCCACATGCTCAGTTCTGAGAGATAAGTGAGTGTGAAAGCCGTTCTTCGCCTAGCTTGTTGGGAACACAAAGTTTCTCTTAAGTTGCAAACTCCACTCCATACATATATATGGGGAGGTACTAGCTCCAACTCGGTTTTACAGTGAAAACTGCTGGAACTTCAATCCGTCATTAGGAAACAGAACGAGAAACCAGAGTAAAAGTTTCTTCTTCAACATCTTCCCTTTGTGCTAGATGAACGAACGTCTCTCCACATGCTAAGTTCTGAGAGATAAGTGTGTGTGAAAGCCGTCCTTCAGCTAGCTTGTTGGGAACACAAAGTTTCTCTTCAGTTGCAAACTCCACTCCATATATATATATGGGGAGGTACTAGCTCCAACTCGGTTTTACAGTGAAAACTGCAGGAACTTTAAACTGGCACTAGGAAACAGACTCAGAAACTAGAGTAAAAGTTTCTCCTGCAACACGTTCCCTTTGTGCTAGATGAACGAACGTCTCTCCACATGCTCAGTTCTGAGAGATAAATGTGTGTTAAAGCCGTCCTTCACTTAGCTTCTTGGGAACACAAAGTTTCTCTTCAGTTGCAAACTCCACTCCATACATATATAAGGGGAGGTACTATCTCCAACTCGGTTTTACAGTGAAAACTGCAGGAACTTCAAACCGGCACTAGGAAACAGACCGAGAAACCAGAGTAAAATTTCTCCTGCTACCCGTTCCCTTTGTGCTAGATGAACGAACCTTTCTCCACATGCTCAGTTCTGAGAGATAAGTGTGTGTGAAAGCCGTCCTTCACCTAGCTTGTTGGGAACACAAAGTTTCTCTTCAGTTGCAAACTCCAATCCATACATATATATGGGGAGGTACTAGCTCCAACTCGGTTTTACAGTGAAAACTGCAAGAACTTCAAACCGGCACTAGGAAACAGACCGAGAAACCAGAGTAAAATTTCAACTGCTACCCGTTCCCTTTGTGCTAGATGAACGAACGTCTCTCCACATGCTCAGTTCTGAGAGATAAGTGTGTGTTAAAGCCGTCCTTCACTTAGCTTCTTGGGAACACAAAGTTTCTCTTCAGTTGCAAACTCCACTCCATACATATATAAGGGGAGGTACTATCTTCAACTCGGTTTTACAGTGAAAACTGCAGGAACTTCAAACCGGCACTAGGAAACAGACCGAGAAACCAGAGTAAAATTTCTCCTGCTACACGTTCCCTTTGTGCTAGATGAACGAACCTTTCTCCACATGCTCAGTTCTGAGAGATAAGTGTGTGTGAAAGCCGTCCTTCACCTAGCTTGTTGGGAACACATAGTTTGTCTTCAGTTGCAAACTCCACTCCATACATATATAACGGGAGGTGCTAGCTCCAACTCGGTTTTACAGTGAAAACTGCTGGAACTTCAAACCGGCACTAGGAAACAGACCGAGAAACCAGAGTAAAAGTTTCTCCTGCAACCCGTTCCCTTTGTGCTAGATGAACGAACGTCTCTCCACATGCTCAGTTCTGAGAGATAAGTGTGTGCGAAAGCCGTCCTTCACCTAGCTTGTTGAGAACACAAATTTTCTCTTCAGTTGCAAACTCCACTCCATACATATATATGGGGAGGTACTAGCTCCAACTCGGTTTTACAGTGAAAACTGCTGGAACTTCAATCCGGCACTAGGAAACAGACCGAGAAACCAGAGTAATAGTTTCTTCTGCAACCAGATCCCTTTGTGCTATATGAACGAACGTCTCTACACATGCTCAGTTCTGAGAGATAAGTGTGTGTGAAAGCCGTCCTTCACCTAGCTTGTTGGGAACACAAAGTATCTCTTCAGTTGCAAACTCCACTCCATACGTATATATGGGGAGGTACTAGCTCCAACTCGGTTTTACAGTGAAAACTGCAGGAACATCAAACCGGCACTAGGAAACAGACTGAGAAACCAGAGTATAAGTTTCTCCTGCAACCCGTTCCCGTTGTGCTAGATGAACGAACGTCTCTCCACATGCTCAGTTCTGAGAGATAAGTGTGTGTTAACACCGTCCTTCACCTAGCTTGTTGGGAACACAAAGTTTCTCTTCAGTTGCGAACTCCACGCCATACATATATATGGGGTGGTACTAGCTCCAACTCGGATTTACAGTGAAAACTGCAGGAACTTCAAACCGGCACTAGGAAACAGACCGAGAAAACAGAGTAAAAGTTTCTTCTGCAAACAGTTCACTTTGTGCTAGATGAACGAACGCCTCTCCACATGCTCAGTTCTGAGAGATAAGTGTGTGTGAATGCCGTCCTTCACCTACCTTTTTGGGAACACAAAATATCTCTTCAGTTGCAAACTCCACTGCATACATATATATGGGGAGGTACTAGCTCCAACTCGGTTTTACAGTGAAAACTGCAGGAACATCAAACCGGCACTAGGAAACATACTGAGAAACCAGAGTAAAAGTTTCTCCTGCAACCCGTTCCCTTTGTGCTAGATGAACGAACGTCTCTCCACATGCTCAGTTCTGAGAGATAAGTGTGTGTGAAAGCCGACCTTCACCTAGCTTGTTGGGAACACAAAGTTTCTATTCAGTTGCAAACTCCACGCCATACATATATATGGGGAGGTACTATCTCCAACTCGGTTTTACATTGAAAACTGCAGGAACTTCAAACCGGCACTAGGAAACAGAACGATACACCACAGTAAAAGTTTCTTCTTCAACCCTTTCCCTTTGTGCTAGATGAACAAACGTCTCTCCACATGCTCATTTCTGAGAGAAAAGTGTGTGTGAAAGCCGTCCTTCACCTAGCTTGTTGGGAACACAAAGTTTCTCTTCCGTTGCAAACTCCACTCCATACATATATATGGGGAGGTACTAGCTCCAACTCGGTTTTACAGTGAAAACTGCAAGAACTTCAAACCGGCACTAGGAAACAGACCGAGAAACCAGAGTAAAATTTCAACTGCTACCCGTTCCCTTTGTGCTAGATGAACGAACGTCTCTCCACATGCTCAGTTCTGAGAGATAAGTGTGTGTTAAAGCCGTCCTTCACTTAGCTTCTTGGGAACACAAAGTTTCTCTTCAGTTGCAAACTCCACTCCATACATATATAAGGGGAGGTACTATCTCCAACTCGGTTTTACAGTGAAAACTGCAGGAACTTCAAACCGGCACTAGGAAACAGACCGAGAAACCAGAGTAAAATTTCTCCTGCTACCCGTTCCCTTTGTGCTAGATGAACGAACCTTTCTCCACATGCTCAGTTCTGAGAGATAAGTGTGTGTGAAAGCCGTCCTTCACCTAGCTTGTTGGGAACACATAGTTTGTCTTCAGTTGCAAACTCCACTCCATACATATATAAGGGGAGGTACTAGCTCCAACTCGTTTTTACAGTGAAAACTGCTGGAACTTCAAACCGGCACTAGGAAACAGACCGAGAAACCAGAGTAAAAGTTTCTCCTGCAACCCGTTCCCTTTGTGCTAGATGAACGAACGTCTCTCCACATGCTCAGTTCTGAGAGATAAGTGTGTGTGAAAGCCGTCCTTCACCTAGCTTGTTGGGAACACATAGTTTCTCTTCAGTTGCAAACTCCACTCCATACATATATATGGGGAGGTACTAGCTCCAACTCGGTTTTACAGTGAAAACTGCTGGAACTTCAATCCGGCACTAGGAAACAGACCGAGAAACCAGAGTAAAAGTTTCTTCTGCAACCAGTTCCCTTTGTGCTATATGAACGAACGTCTCTACACATGCTCAGTTCTGAGAGATAAGTGTGTGTGAAAGCCGTCCTTCACCTAGCTTGTTGGGAACACAAAGTATCTCTTCAGTTGCAAACTCCACTCCATACGTATATATGGGCAGGTACTAGCTCCAACTCGGTTTTACAGTGAAAACTGCAGGAACATCAAACCGGCACTAGGAAACAGACTGAGAAACCAGAGTATAAGTTTCTCCTGCAACCCGTTCCCGTTGTGCTAGATGAACGAACGTCTCTCCACATGCTCAGTTCTGAGAGATAAGTGTGTGTTAAAACCGTCCTTCACCTAGCTTGTTGGGAACACAAAGTTTCTCTTCAGTTGCGAACTCCACGCCATAAATATGTATGGGGAGGTACTAGCTCCAACTCGGTTTTACAGTGAAAACTGCAGGAACTTCAACCCGGCACTAGGAAACAGACCGAGACACCAGAGTAAATGTTTCTCCTGCAACCCTTTCCCTTTGTGCTAGATGAACGAACGTCTCTCCACATGCTCATTTCTGAGAGAAAAGTGTGTGTGAAAGCCGTCCTTCACCTAGCTTGTTGGGAACACAAAATTTCTCTTCAGTTGCAAATTCCACTCCATACATTTATATGGGGAGGTACTAGCTCCAACTCGATTTTACAGTGAAAACTGCAGGAACATCAAACAGGCACTAGGAAACAGACTGAGAAACCAGAGTAAAAGTTTCTCCTGCAACAAGTTCCCTTTGTGCTAGATGAACGAACGTCTCTCCACATGCTCAGTTCTGAGAGATAAGTGTGTGTGAAAGCCGTCCTTCACCTAGCTTGTTGGGAACACAAAGTTTCTCTTCAGTTGCAAACTCCACTCCATACATATATATGGGGTGGTACTAGCTCCAACTCGTTTTTACAGTGAAAACTGCAGGAACTTCAAACCGGCACTAGGAAACAGACTGAGAAACCAGAGTAAAATTTCCCCTGCTACCCGTTCTCTTTGTGCTAGATGAACGAACGTCTCTCCACATGCTCAGTTCTGACAGATAAGTGTGTGTGAAAGCCGTCCTTCAACTAGCTTGTTGGGAACACAAAGTTTCTCTTCAGTTGCAAACTCCTCTCCATACATTTATAAGGGGAAGTACTAGCTCCAAATCGGATTTACAGTGAAAACTGCAGGAACTTCAAACCGGCACTAGGAAACAGACCGAGAAACCAGAGTAAAAGTTTCTTCTGCAACCCGTTCCCTTTGTGCTAGATGAACGAACGTCTCTCCACATGCTCAGTTCTGAGAGATAAGTGTGTGTGAAAGCCGTCCTTCGCCTAGCTTGTTGGGAACACATAGTTTCTCTTAAGTTGCAAACTCCACTCCATACTTATATATGCGTAGGTACTAGCTCCAACTCGGTTTTATAGTGAAAACTACAGGAACTTCAAACCGGCACTAGGAAACAGACTGAGAAACCAGAGTAAAAGTTTCTCCTGCAACCCGTTCCCTTTGTGCTAGATGAACGAACGTCTCTCCACATGCTCAGTTCTGAGGGATAAGTGTGTGTTAAAGCCGTCCTTCACCTAGCTTGTTGGGAACACAAAGTTTCTCTTCAGTTGCAAACTCCACTCCATACATATATAAGGGGTGGTACTACCTCCAACTCTGTTTCACAGTGAAAACTGCTGGAACTTCAATCCGGCACTAGGAAACAGACCGAGAAAACAGAGTAAAAGTTTCTTCTGCAAACAGTTCACTTTGTGCTAGATGAACGAACGCCTCTCCACATGCTCAGTTCTGAGAGATAAGTGTGTGTGAAAGCCGTCCTTCACCTAGCTTGTTGGGAACACAAAATATCTCTTCAGTTGCAAACTCCACTGCATACATATATATGGGGAGGTACTAGCTCCAACTCGGTTTTACAGTGAAAACTGCAGGAACATCAAACCGGCACTAGGAAACATACTGAGAATCCAGAGTAAAAGTTTCTCCTGCAAACCGTTCCCTTTGTGCTAGATGAACGAACGTCTCCCCACATGCTCAGTTCTGAGAGATAAGTGTGTGTGAAAGCCGTCCTTCACCTAGCTTGTTGGGAACACAAAGTTTCTCTTCAGTTGCAAACTCCACGCCATACATATGTATGGGGAGGTACTATCTCCAACTCGGTTTTACATTGAAAACTGCAGGAACTTCAAACCGGCACTAGGAAACAGACCGAGACACCAGAGTAAAAGTTTCTTCTTCAACCCTTTTCCTTTGTGCTAGATGAAAAAACGTCTCTCCACATGCTCATTTCTGAGATAAAATTGTGTGTGAAAGCCGTCCTTCACCTAGCTTGTTGGGAACACAAAGTTTCTCTTCAGATGCAAACTCCACTCCATACATATATATGGGGAGGTACTAGCTCCAACTCGGTTTTACAGTGAAATCTGCAGGAACTTCAAACCGGCACTAGGAAACAGACCGAGAAACCAGAGTAAAATTTCAACTGCTACCCGTTCCCTTTGTGCTAGATGAACGAACGTCTCTCCACATACTCAGTTCTGAGAGATAAGTGTGTGTGAAAGCCGTCCTTCACCTAGCTTGTTGGGAACACAAAGTTTCTCTTCAGTTGCAAACTCCAATCCATACATATATAAGGTGAGGTACTAGCCCCAACTCGGTTTTACAGTGAAAACTGCAGGAACTTCAAACCGGCACTAGGAAACAGACCGAGAAACCAGAGTAAAAGTTTCTCCTGCAACCCGTTCCATTTGTGCTAGATGAACGAACGTCTCTCCACATGCTCAGTTCTGAGAGATAAGTGTGTTTGAAAGCCGTCTTTCACCTAGCTTGTTGGGAACACAAAATTTCTTTTCATTTGCAAATTCCACTCCATACATATATATGGGGAGGTACTAGCTCCAACTCGGTTTTACAGTGAAAACTGCTGGAACTTCAAACAGGCACTAGGAAACAGACCGAGACACCAGAGAAAAAGTTTCTCCTGCAACCCGTTCCCTTTGTGCTAGATGAACGAACGTCTCTCCACATGCTCAGTTCTAAGAGATAAGTGTGTGTGAAAGCCGTCCTTCACCTAGCTTGTTGGGAACACAAAATATCTCTTCAGTTGCAAACTCCACTGCATACATATATATGGGGAGGTACTAGCTCCAACTCGGTTTTACAGTGAAAACTGCAGGAAAATCAAACCGGCACTAGGAAACAGACTGAGAAACCAGAGTAAAAGTTTCTCCTGCAAACCTTTCCCTTTGTGCTAGATGAACGAACGTCTCTCCACATGCTAAGTTCTGAGAGATAAGTGTGTGTGAAAGCCGTCCTTCATCTAGCTTGTTGGGAACACAAAGTTTCTCTTCAGTTGCAAACTCCACGCCATACATATATATGGGGAGGTACTAGCTCCAACTCGGTTTTACAGTGAAAACTGCAGGAACTTCAAACCGGCACTAGGAAACAGACCGAGAAACCAGAGTAAAAGTTTTTCCTGCAACCCTTTCCCTTTGTGCTAGATGAACGAACGTCTCCCCACATGCTAAGTTCTGAGAGATAAGTGTGTGTGAAAGCCGTCCTTCAGCTAGCTTGTTGGGAACACAAAGTTTCTCTTCAGTTGCAAACTCCACTCCATACATATATATGGGGAGGTACTAGCTCCAACTCGGTTTTACAGTGAAAACTGCAGGAACTTTAAACTGGCACTAGGAAACAGACTCAGAAACTAGAGTAAAAGTTTCTCTTGCAACCCGTTCCCTTTGAGCTAGATGAACGAACGTCTCTCCACATGCTCAGTTCTGAGAGATAAGTGTGTGTGAAAGCCGTCCTTCACCTAGCTTGTTGGGAACACAAAGTTTCTCTTCAGTTGCAAACTCCACTCCATACATATATATGGGGAGGTACTAGCTCCAACTCGGTTTTACAGTGAAAATTGCTGGAACTTCAATCCGGCACTAGGAAACAGACCGAGAAACCAGTGTAAAAGTTTCTTCTGCAACCAGTTCCCTTTGTGCTATATGAACGAACGTCTCTCCACATGCTCAGTTCTGAGAGATAAGTGTGTGTGAAAGCCGTCCTTCACCTAGCTTGTTGGGAACACAAAGTATCTCTTCAGTTGCAAACTCCACTCCATACGTATATATGGGGAGGTACTAGCTCCAACTCGGTTTTACAGTGAAAACTGCAGGAACATCAAACCGGCACTAGGAAACAGACTGAGAAACCAGAGTATAAGTTTCTCCTGCAACCCGTTCCCTTTGTGCTAGATGAACGAACGTCTCTCCACATGCTCAGTTCTGAGAGATAAGTGTGTGTTAAAGCCGTCCTTCACCTAGCTTGTTGGGAACACAAAGTTTCTCTTCAGTTGCAAACTCCACGCCATACATATATATGGGGAGGTACTAGCTCCAACTCGGTTTTACAGTGAAAACTGCAGGAACTTCAACCCGGCACTAGGAAACAGACCGAGACACCAGAGTAAATGTTTCTCCTGCAACCCTTTCCCTTTGTGCTAGATGAACGAACGTCTCTCCACATGCTCATTTCTGAGAGAAAAATGTGTGTGAAAGCCGTCCTTCACCTAGCTTGTTGGGAACACAAAGTTTCTCTTCAGTTGAAACTCCACTCCATACATATATATGGGGAGGTACTAGCTCCAACTCGGTTTTACAGTGAAAACTGCAGGAACTTCAAACCGGCACTAGGAAACAGACTGAGAAACCAGAGTAAAATTTCCCCTGCTACCCGTTCACTTTGTGCTAGATGAACGAACGTCTCTCCACATGCTCAGTTCTGAGAGATAAGTGTGTGTGAAAGCCGTCCTTCAACTAGCTTGTTGGGAACACAAAGTTTCTCTTCAGTTGCAAACTCCTCTCCATACATATATAAGGGGAAGTACTAGCTCCAACTCGGATTTACAGTGAAAACTGCAGGAACTTCAAACCGGCACTAGGAAACAGACCGAGAAAACAGAGTAAAAGTTTCTTCTGCAAACAGTTCACTTTGTGCTAGATGAACGAACGCCTCTCCACATGCTCAGTTCTGAGAGATAAGTGTGTGTGAAAGCCGTCCTTCACCTAGCTTTTTGGGAACACAAAGTTTCTATTCAGTTGCAAACTCCACGCCATACACATATATGGGGAGGTACTAGCTCCAACTCGGTTTTACATTGAAAACTGCAGGAACTTCAAACCGGCATTAGGAAACAGACCGAGACACCACAGTAAAAGTTTCTTCTTCAACCCTTTCCCTTTGTGCTAGATGAACAAACGTCTCTCCACATGCTCATTTCTGAGAGAAAAGTGTGTGTGAAAGCCGTCCTTCACCTAGCTTGTTGGGAACACAAAGTTTCTCTTCAGTTGCAAACTCCACTCCATACATATATATGGGGAGGTACTAGCTCCAACTCGGTTTTACAGTGAAAACTGCAAGAACTTCAAACCGGCACTAGGAAACAGACCGAGAAACCAGAGTAAAATTTCAACTGCTACCCGTTCCCTTTGTGCTAGATGAACAAACGTCTCTCCACATGCTCAGTTCTGAGAGATAAGTGTGTGTTAAAGCCGTCCTTCACTTAGCTTCTTGGGAACACAAAGTTTCTCTTCAGTTGCAAACTCCACTCCATACATATATAAGGGGAGGTACTATCACCAACTCGGTTTTACAGTGAAAACTGCAGGAACTTCAAACCGGCACTAGGAAACAGACCGAGAATCCAGAGTAAAATTTCTCCTGCTACCCGTTCCCTTTGTGCTAGATGAACGAACCTTTCTCCACATGCTCAGTTCTGAGAGATAAGTGTGTGTGAAAGCCGTCCTTCACCTAGCTTGTTGGGAACACATAGTTTGTCTTCAGTTGCAAACTCCACTCCATACATATATAAGGGGAGGTACTAGCTCCAACTCGGTTTTACAGTGAAAACTGCTGGAACTTCAAACCGGCACTAGGAAACAGACCGAGAAACCAGAGTAAAAGTTTCTCCTGCAACCCGTTCCCTTTCTGCTAGATGAACGAACGTCTCTCCACATTCTCAGTTCTGAGAGATAAGTGTGTGTGAAAGCCGTCCTTCACCTAGCTTGTTGGGAACACAAAGTTTCCCTTCAGTAGCAAACTCCACTCCATACATATATATGGGGAGGTACTAGCTCCAACTCGGTTTTACAGTGAAAACTGCTGGAACTTCAATCCGGCACTAGGAAACAGACCGAGAAACCAGAGAAAAAGTTTCTTCTGCAACCAGTTCCCTTTGTGCTATATGAACGAACGTCTCTCCACATGCTCAGTTCTGAGAGATAAGTGTGTGTGAAAGCCGTCCTTCACCTAGCTTGTTGGGAACACAAAGTATCTCTTCAGTTGCAAACTCCACTCCATACGTATATATGGGGAGGTACTAGCTCCAACTCGGTTTTACAGTGAAAACTGCAGGAACATCAAACCGGCACTAGGAAACAGACTGAGAAACCAGAGTATAAGTTTCTCCTGCAACCCGTTCCCGTTGTGCTAGATGAACGAACGTCTCTCCACATGCTCAGTTCTGAGAGATAAGTGTGTGTTAAAACCGTCCTTCACCTAGCTTGTTGGGAACACAAAGTTTCTCTTCAGTTGCAAACTCCACGCCATACATATGTATGGGGAGGTACTAGCTCCAACTCGGTTTTACAGTGAAAACTGCAGGAACTTCAACCCGGCACTAGGAAACAGACCGAGACACCAGAGTAAATGTTTCTCCTGCAACCCTTTCCCTTTGTGCTAGATGAACGAACGTCTCTCCACATGCTCATTTCTGAGAGAAAAGTGTGTGTGAAAGCCGTCCTTCACCTAGCTTGTTGGGAACACAAAATTTCTCTTCAGTAGCAAATTCCACTCCATACATATATATGGGGAGGTACTAGCTCCAACTCGGTTTTACAGTGAAAACTGCAGGAACATCAAACAGGCACTAGGAAACAGACTGAGAATCCAGAGTAAAAGTTTCTCCTGCAACAAGTTCCCTTTGTGCTAGATGAACGAACGTCTCTCCACATGCTCAGTTCTGAGAGATAAGTGTGTGTGAAAGCCGTACTTCACCTAGCTTGTTGGGAACACAAAGTTTCTCTTCAGTTGCAAACTCCACTCCATACATATATATGGGGTGGTACTAGCTCCAACTCGGTTTTACAGTGAAAACTGCAGGAACTTCTAACCGGCACTAGGAAACAGACTGAGAAACCAGAGTAAAATTTCCCCTGCTACCCGTTCTCTTTGTGCTAGATGAACGAACGTCTCTCCACATGCTCAGTTCTGAGAGATAAGTGTGTGTGAAAGCCGTCCTTCAAGTAGCTTTTTGGGAACACAAAGTTTCTCTTCAGTTGCAAACTCCTCTCCATACATATATAAGGGGAAGTACTAGCTCCAACTCGGATTTACAGTGAAAACTGCAGGAACTTCAAACCGGCACTAGGAAACAGACCGAGAAACAAGAGTAAAAGTTTCTTCTGCAACCCGTTCCCTTTGTGCTAGATGAACGAACGTCTCTCCACATGCTCAGTTCTGAGAGATAAGTGTGTGTGAAAGCCGTCCTTCGCCTAGCTTGTTGGGAACACATAGTTTCTCTTAAGTTGCAAACTCCACTCCATACTTATATATGCGTAGGTACTAGCTCCAACTCGGTTTTATAGTGAAAACTACAGGAACTTCAAACCGGCACTAGGAAACAGACTGAGAAACCAGAGTAAAAGTTTCTCCTGCAACCCGTTCCCTTTGTGCTAGATGAACGAACGTCTCTCCACATGCTCAGTTCTGAGGGATAAGTGTGTGTTAAAGCCGTCCTTCACCTAGCTTGTTGGGAACACAAAGTTTCTCTTCAGTTGCAAACTCCACTCCATACATATATATGGGGTGGTACTAGCTCCAACTCTGTTTCACAGTGAAAACTGCTTTAACTTCAATCCGGCACTAGGAAACAGACCGAGAAAACAGAGTAAAAGTTTCTTCTGCAAACAGTTCACTTTGTGCTAGATGAACGAAAGCCTCTCCACATGCTCAGTTCTGAGAGATAAGTGTGTGTGAAAGCCGTCCTTCACCTAGCTTGTTGGGAACACAAAATATCTCTTCAGTTGCAAACTCCACTGCATACATATATATGGGGAGGTACTAGCTCCAACTCGGTTTTACAGTGAAAACTGCAGGAACATCAAACCGGCACTAGGAAACATACTGAGAATCCAGAGTAAAAGTTTCCCCTGCAACCCGTTCCCTTTGTGCTAGATGAACGAACGTCTCCCCACATGCTCAATTCTGAGAGATAAGTGTGTGTGAAAGCCGTCCTTCACCTAGCTTGTTGGGAACACAAAGTTTCTCTTCAGTTGCAAACTCCACGCCATACATATATATGGGGAGGTACTATCTCCAACTCGGTTTTACATTGAAAACTGCAGGAACTTCAAACCGGCACTAGGAAACAGACCGAAACACCAGAGTAAAAGTTTCTTCTTCAACCCTTTTCCTTTGTGCTAGATGAAAAAACGTCTCTCCACATGCTCATTTCTGAGATAAAATTGTGTGTGAAAGCCGTCCTTCACCTAGCTTGTTGGGAACACAAAGTTTCTCTTCAGTTGCAAACTCCACTCCATACATATATATGGGGAGGTACTAGCTCCAACTCGGTTTTACAGTGAAAACTGCAGGAACTTCAAACCGGCACTAGGAAACAGAACGAGAAACCAGAGTAAAATTTCAACTGCTACCCGTTCCCTTTGTGCTAGATGAACGAACGTCTCTCCACATACTCAGTTCTGAGGGATAAGTGTGTGTGAAAGCCGTCCTTCACCTAGCTTGTTGGGAACACAAAGTTTCTCTTCAGTTGCAAACTCCACTCCATACATATATAAGGTGAGGTACTAGCCCCAACTCGGTTTTACAGTGAAAACTGCAGGAACTTCAAACCGGCACTAGGAAACAGACTGAGAAACCAGAGTAAATGTTTCTCCTGCAACCCGTTCCCTTTGTGCTAGATGAACGAACGTCTCTCCACATGCTCAGTTCTGAGAGATAAGTGTGTTTGAAAGCCGTCCTTCACCTAGCTTGTTGGGAACACAAAATTTCTCTTCATTTGCAAATTCCACTCCATACATATATATGGGGAGGTACTAGCTCCAACTCGGTTTTACAGTGAAAACTGCTGGAACTTCAAACAGGCACTAGGAAACAGACCGAGACACCAGAGAAAAAGTTTCTCCTGCAACCCGTTCCCTTTGTGCTAGATGAACGAACGTCTCTCCACATGCTCAGTTCTGAGAGAAAAGTGTGTGTGAAAGCCGTCCTTCACCTAGCTTGTTGGGAACACAAAATATCTCTTCAGTTGCAAACTCCACTGCATACATATATATGGGGAGGTACTAGCTCCAACTCGGTTTTACAGTGAAAACTGCAGGAAAATCAAACCGGCACTAGGAAACAGACTGAGAAACCAGAGTAAAAGTTTCTCCTGCAACCCGTTCCCTTTGTGCTAGATGAACGAACGTCTCTCCACATGCTCAGTTCTGAGAGATAAGTGTGTGTGAAAGCCGTCCTTCATCTAGCTTGTTGGGAACACAAAGTTTCTCTTCAGTTGCAAACTCCACACCATACATATATATGGGGAGGTACTAGCTCCAACTCGGTTTTACAGTGAAAACTGCAGGAACTTCAAACCGGCACTAGGAAACAGACCGAGAAACCAGAGTAAAAGTTTCTCCTGCAACCCTTTCCCTTTGTGCTAGATGAACGATCGTCTCTCCACATGCTCATTTCTGAGAGAAAATTGTGTGTGAAAGCCGTCCTTCACCTAGCTTGTTGGGAACACAAAGTTTCTCTTCAGTTGCAAACTCCACTCCATACATATATATGGGGAGGTACTAGCTCCAACTCGGTTTTACAGTGAAAACTGCATGAACTTCAAACCGGCACTAGGAAACAGACCGAGAAACCAGAGTAAAATTTCTCCTGCTACCCGTTCCCTTTGTGCTAGATGAACGAACGTCTCTCCACATGCTCAGTTCTGAGAGATAAGTGTGTGTGAAAGCCGTCCTTCACCTAGCTTGTTGGGAACACAAAGTTTCTCTTCAGTTGCAAACTCCACGCCATACATATATATGGGGAGGTACTAGCTCCAACTCGGTTTTACAGTGAAAACTGCAGGAACTTCAAACCGGCACTAGGAAACAGACCGAGAAACCAGAGTAAAAGTTTCTCCTGCAACCCTTTCCCTTTGTGCTAGATGAACGAACGTCTCTCCACATGCTCATTTCTGAGAGAAAATTTTGTGTGAAAGCCGTCCTTCACCTAGCTTGTTGGGAACACAAAGTTTCTCTTCAGTTGCAAACTCCACTCCATACATATATATGGGGAGGTACTAGCTCCAACTCGGTTTTACAGTGAAAACTGCAGGAACTTCAAACCGGCACTAGGAAACAGACCCAGAAACCAGAGTAAAATTTCTCCTGCTACCCGTTCCCTTTGAGCTAGATGAACGAACGTCTCTCCACATGCTCAGTTCTGAGAGATAAGTGTGTGTGAAAGCCGTCCTTCACCTAGCTTGTTGGGAACACAAAGTTTCTCTTCAGTTGCAAACTCCACTCCATACATATATAAGGGGAGGTACTAGCCCAAACTCGGTTTTACAGTGAAAACTGCAGGAACTTCAAACCGGCACTAGGAAACAGACCGAGAAACCAGAGTAAAAATTTCTCCTGCAACCCGTTCCCTTTGTGCTAGATGAACGAACGTCTCTCCACATGCTCAGTTCTGAGAGATAAGTGTGTGTGAAAGCCGTCCTTCACCTAGCTTGTTGAGAACACAAAGTTTCTCTTCAGTTGCAAACTCCACTCCATACATATATATGGGGAGGTACTAGCTCCAACTCGGTTTTACAGTGAAAACTGCAGGAACTTTAAACCGGCACTAGGAAACAGACTGAGAAACCAGAGTAAAAGTTTCTCCTGCAACCATTTCCCTTTGTGCTAGATGAACGAACGTCTCTCCACATGCTCAGATCTGAGAGATAATTGTGTGTTTAAGCTGTCCTTCAACTAGCTTGTTGGGAACACAAAGTTTCTCTTCAGTTGCAAACTCCTCTGCATACATATATATGGGGAGGTACTAGCTCCAACTCGGTTTTACAGTGAAAACTGCTGGAACTTCAATCCGGCACTAGTAAACAGACCGAGAATACAGAGTAAAAGTTTCTTCTGCAACTCTTTCCCTTTGTGCTAGATGAACGAACGTCTCTCCACATGCTCAGTTCTGAGAGATAAGTGTGTGTGAAAGCCGTCCTTCACCTAGCTTGTTGGGAACACAAAATATCTCTTCAGTTGCAAACTTCACTGCATACATATATATGGGGAGGTACTAGCTCCAACTCGGTTTTACAGTGAAAACTGCAGGGACATCAAACCGGCACTAGGAAACAGACTGAGAAACCAGAGTAAAAGTTTCTCCTGCAACCCGTTCCCTTTGTGCTAGATGAACGAACGTCTCTCCACATGCTCAGTTCTGAGAGATAATTGTGTGTGAAAGCCGTCCTTCACCTAGCTTGTTGGGAACACAAAGTTTCTCTTCAGTTGCAATCTCCACTCCATACATATATAAGGGGAGGTACTAGCCCCAACTCGGTTTTACAGTGAAAACTGCAGGAACTTCAAACCGGCACTAGGAAACAGACCGAGAAACCAGAGTAAAAGTTTCTATTGCAACCCGTTCCCTTTGTGCTAGATGAACGAACGTCTCTCCACATGCTCAGTTCTGAGAGATAAGTGTGTGTGAAAGCCGTCCTTCACCTAGCTTGTTGGGAACACAAAGTTTCTCTTCAGTTGAAAACTCCACTCCATACATTTATATGGGGAAGTACTAGCTCCAACTCGGTTTTACAGTGTAAACTGCAGGAACTTTAAACCGGCACTAGGAAACAGACTGAGAAACCAGAGTAAAAGTTTCTCCTGCAACCCGTTCCCTTTGTGCTAGATGAACGAAAGTCTCTCCACATGCTCAGTTCTGAGAGATAATTGTGTGTTAAAGCCGTCCTTCAACTAGCTTGTTGGGAACACAAAGTTTCTCTTCAGTTGCAAACTCCACTCCATACATATATATGGGGGGTACTAGCTCCAACTCGGTTTTACAGTGAAAACTGCTGGAACTTCAATCCGGCACTAGGAAACAGTCCGAGAAAACAGAGTAAAAGTTTCTTCTGCAACCAGTTCCCTTTGTGCTAGATGAATGAACGTCTCTCCACATGCTCAGTTCTGAGAGATAAGTGTGTGTGAAAGCCGTCCTTCACCTAGCTTGTTGGGAACACAAAATATCTCTTCAGTTGCAAACTCCACTGCATACATATATAAGGGGAGGTACTAGCTCCAACTCGGTTTTACAGTGAAAACTGCAGGAACTTCAAACCGGCACTAGGAAACAGACCGAGAAACCAGAGTAAAATTTCTCCTGCTACCCGTTCCCTTTGTGCTAGATGAACGAACCTTTCTCCACATGCTCAGTTCTGAGAGATAAGTGTGTGTGAAAGCCGTCCTTCACCTAGCTTGTTGGGAACACATAGTTTGTCTTCAGTTGCAAACTCCACTCCATACATATATAAGGGGAGGTACTAGCTCCAACTCGTTTTTACAGTGAAAACTGCTGGAACTTCAAACCGGCACTAGGAAACAGACCGAGAAACCAGAGTAAAAGTTTCTCCTGCAACCCGTTCCCTTTGTGCTAGATGAACGAACGTCTCTCCACATGCTCAGTTCTGAGAGATAAGTGTGTGTGAAAGCCGTCCTTCACCTAGCTTGTTGGGAACACATAGTTTCTCTTCAGTTGCAAACTCCACTCCATACATATATATGGGGAGGTACTAGCTCCAACTCGGTTTTACAGTGAAAACTGCTGGAACTTCAATCCGGCACTAGGAAACAGACCGAGAAACCAGAGTAAAAGTTTCTTCTGCAACCAGTTCCCTTTGTGCTATATGAACGAACGTCTCTACACATGCTCAGTTCTGAGAGATAAGTGTGTGTGAAAGCCGTCCTTCACCTAGCTTGTTGGGAACACAAAGTATCTCTTCAGTTGCAAACTCCACTCCATACGTATATATGGGCAGGTACTAGCTCCAACTCGGTTTTACAGTGAAAACTGCAGGAACATCAAACCGGCACTAGGAAACAGACTGAGAAACCAGAGTATAAGTTTCTCCTGCAACCCGTTCCCGTTGTGCTAGATGAACGAACGTCTCTCCACATGCTCAGTTCTGAGAGATAAGTGTGTGTTAAAACCGTCCTTCACCTAGCTTGTTGGGAACACAAAGTTTCTCTTCAGTTGCGAACTCCACGCCATAAATATGTATGGGGAGGTACTAGCTCCAACTCGGTTTTACAGTGAAAACTGCAGGAACTTCAACCCGGCACTAGGAAACAGACCGAGACACCAGAGTAAATGTTTCTCCTGCAACCCTTTCCCTTTGTGCTAGATGAACGAACGTCTCTCCACATGCTCATTTCTGAGAGAAAAGTGTGTGTGAAAGCCGTCCTTCACCTAGCTTGTTGGGAACACAAAATTTCTCTTCAGTTGCAAATTCCACTCCATACATTTATATGGGGAGGTACTAGCTCCAACTCGATTTTACAGTGAAAACTGCAGGAACATCAAACAGGCACTAGGAAACAGACTGAGAAACCAGAGTAAAAGTTTCTCCTGCAACAAGTTCCCTTTGTGCTAGATGAACGAACGTCTCTCCACATGCTCAGTTCTGAGAGATAAGTGTGTGTGAAAGCCGTCCTTCACCTAGCTTGTTGGGAACACAAAGTTTCTCTTCAGTTGCAAACTCCACTCCATACATATATATGGGGTGGTACTAGCTCCAACTCGTTTTTACAGTGAAAACTGCAGGAACTTCAAACCGGCACTAGGAAACAGACTGAGAAACCAGAGTAAAATTTCCCCTGCTACCCGTTCTCTTTGTGCTAGATGAACGAACGTCTCTCCACATGCTCAGTTCTGACAGATAAGTGTGTGTGAAAGCCGTCCTTCAACTAGCTTGTTGGGAACACAAAGTTTCTCTTCAGTTGCAAACTCCTCTCCATACATTTATAAGGGGAAGTACTAGCTCCAAATCGGATTTACAGTGAAAACTGCAGGAACTTCAAACCGGCACTAGGAAACAGACCGAGAAACCAGAGTAAAAGTTTCTTCTGCAACCCGTTCCCTTTGTGCTAGATGAACGAACGTCTCTCCACATGCTCAGTTCTGAGAGATAAGTGTGTGTGAAAGCCGTCCTTCGCCTAGCTTGTTGGGAACACATAGTTTCTCTTAAGTTGCAAACTCCACTCCATACTTATATATGCGTAGGTACTAGCTCCAACTCGGTTTTATAGTGAAAACTACAGGAACTTCAAACCGGCACTAGGAAACAGACTGAGAAACCAGAGTAAAAGTTTCTCCTGCAACCCGTTCCCTTTGTGCTAGATGAACGAACGTCTCTCCACATGCTCAGTTCTGAGGGATAAGTGTGTGTTAAAGCCGTCCTTCACCTAGCTTGTTGGGAACACAAAGTTTCTCTTCAGTTGCAAACTCCACTCCATACATATATAAGGGGTGGTACTACCTCCAACTCTGTTTCACAGTGAAAACTGCTGGAACTTCAATCCGGCACTAGGAAACAGACCGAGAAAACAGAGTAAAAGTTTCTTCTGCAAACAGTTCACTTTGTGCTAGATGAACGAACGCCTCTCCACATGCTCAGTTCTGAGAGATAAGTGTGTGTGAAAGCCGTCCTTCACCAAGCTTGTTGGGAACACAAAATATCTCTTCAGTTGCAAACTCCACTGCATACATATATATGGGGAGGTACTAGCTCCAACTCGGTTTTACAGTGAAAACTGCAGGAACATCAAACCGGCACTAGGAAACATACTGAGAATCCAGAGTAAAAGTTTCTCCTGCAAACCGTTCCCTTTGTGCTAGATGAACGAACGTCTCCCCACATGCTCAGTTCTGAGAGATAAGTGTGTGTGAAAGCCGTCCTTCACCTAGCTTGTTGGGAACACAAAGTTTCTCTTCAGTTGCAAACTCCACGCCATACATATGTATGGGGAGGTACTATCTCCAACTCGGTTTTACATTGAAAACTGCAGGAACTTCAAACCGGCACTAGGAAACAGACCGAGACACCAGAGTAAAAGTTTCTTCTTCAACCCTTTTCCTTTGTGCTAGATGAAAAAACGTCTCTCCACATGCTCATTTCTGAGATAAAATTGTGTGTGAAAGCCGTCCTTCACCTAGCTTGTTGGGAACACAAAGTTTCTCTTCAGATGCAAACTCCACTCCATACATATATATGGGGAGGTACTAGCTCCAACTCGGTTTTACAGTGAAATCTGCAGGAACTTCAAACCGGCACTAGGAAACAGACCGAGAAACCAGAGTAAAATTTCAACTGCTACCCGTTCCCTTTGTGCTAGATGAACGAACGTCTCTCCACATACTCAGTTCTGAGAGATAAGTGTGTGTGAAAGCCGTCCTTCACCTAGCTTGTTGGGAACACAAAGTTTCTCTTCAGTTGCAAACTCCAATCCATACATATATAAGGTGAGGTACTAGCCCCAACTCGGTTTTACAGTGAAAACTGCAGGAACTTCAAACCGGCACTAGGAAACAGACCGAGAAACCAGAGTAAAAGTTTCTCCTGCAACCCGTTCCATTTGTGCTAGATGAACGAACGTCTCTCCACATGCTCAGTTCTGAGAGATAAGTGTGTTTGAAAGCCGTCCTTCACCTAGCTTGTTGGGAACACAAAATTTCTTTTCATTTGCAAATTCCACTCCATACATATATATGGGGAGGTACTAGCTCCAACTCGGTTTTACAGTGAAAACTGCTGGAACTTCAAACAGGCACTAGGAAACAGACCGAGACACCAGAGAAAAAGTTTCTCCTGCAACCCGTTCCCTTTGTGCTAGATGAACGAACGTCTCTCCACATGCTCAGTTCTAAGAGATAAGTGTGTGTGAAAGCCGTCCTTCACCTAGCTTGTTGGGAACACAAAATATCTCTTCAGTTGCAAACTCCACTGCATACATATATATGGGGAGGTACTAGCTCCAAATCGGTTTTACAGTGAAAACTGCAGGAAAATCAAACCGGCACTAGGAAACAGACTGAGAAACCAGAGTAAAAGTTTCTCCTGCAAACCGTTCCCTTTGTGCTAGATGAACGAACGTCTCTCCACATGCTAAGTTCTGAGAGATAAGTGTGTGTGAAAGCCGTCCTTCATCTAGCTTGTTGGGAACACAAAGTTTCTCTTCAGTTGCAAACTCCACGCCATACATATATATGGGGAGGTACTAGCTCCAACTCGGTTTTACAGTGAAAACTGCAGGAACTTCAAACCGGCACTAGGAAACAGACCGAGAAACCAGAGTAAAAGTTTTTCCTGCAACCCTTTCCCTTTGTGCTAGATGAACGAACGTCTCCCCACATGCTAAGTTCTGAGAGATAAGTGTGTGTGAAAGCCGTCCTTCAGCTAGCTTGTTGGGAACACAAAGTTTCTCTTCAGTTGCAAACTCCACTCCATACATATATATGGGGAGGTACTAGCTCCAACTCGGTTTTACAGTGAAAACTGCAGGAACTTTAAACTGGCACTAGGAAACAGACTCAGAAACTAGAGTAAAAGTTTCTCTTGCAACCCGTTCCCTTTGAGCTAGATGAACGAACGTCTCTCCACATGCTCAGTTCTGAGAGATAAGTGTGTGTGAAAGCCGTCCTTCACCTAGCTTGTTGGGAACACAAAGTTTCTCTTCAATTGCAAACTCCACTCCATACATATATATGGGGAGGTACTAGCTCCAACTCGGTTTTACAGTGAAAATTGCTGGAACTTCAATCCGGCACTAGGAAACAGACCGAGAAACCAGTGTAAAAGTTTCTTCTGCAACCAGTTCCCTTTGTGCTATATGAACGAACGTCTCTCCACATGCTCAGTTCTGAGAGATAAGTGTGTGTGAAAGCCGTCCTTCACCTAGCTTGTTGGGAACACAAAGTATCTCTTCAGTTGCAAACTCCACTCCATACGTATATATGGGGAGGTACTAGCTCCAACTCGGTTTTACAGTGAAAACTGCAGGAACATCAAACCGGCACTAGGAAACAGACTGAGAAACCAGAGTATAAGTTTCTCCTGCAACCCGTTCCCTTTGTGCTAGATGAACGAACGTCTCTCCACATGCTCAGTTCTGAGAGATAAGTGTGTGTTAAAGCCGTCCTTCACCTAGCTTGTTGGGAACACAAAGTTTCTCTTCAGTTGCAAACTCCACGCCATACATATATATGGGGAGGTACTAGCTCCAACTCGGTTTTACAGTGAAAACTGCAGGAACTTCAACCCGGCACTAGGAAACAGACCGAGACACCAGAGTAAATGTTTCTCCTGCAACCCTTTCCCTTTGTGCTAGATGAACGAACGTCTCTCCACATGCTCATTTCTGAGAGAAAAATGTGTGTGAAAGCCGTCCTTCACCTAGCTTGTTGGGAACACAAAGTTTCTCTTCAGTTGCAAACTCCACTCCATACATATATATGGGGAGGTACTAGCTCCAACTCGGTTTTACAGTGAAAACTGCAGGAACTTCAAACCGGCACTAGGAAACAGACTGAGAAACCAGAGTAAAATTTCCCCTGCTACCCGTTCACTTTGTGCTAGATGAACGAACGTCTCTCCACATGCTCAGTTCTGAGAGATAAGTGTGTGTGAAAGCCGTCCTTCAACTAGCTTGTTGGGAACACAAAGTTTCTCTTCAGTTGCAAACTCCTCTCCATACATATATAAGGGGAAGTACTAGCTCCAACTCGGATTTACAGTGAAAACTGCAGGAACTTCAAACCGGCACTAGGAAACAGACCGAGAAAACAGAGTAAAAGTTTCTTCTGCAAACAGTTCACTTTGTGCTAGATGAACGAACGCCTCTCCACATGCTCAGTTCTGAGAGATAAGTGTGTGTGAAAGCCGTCCTTCACCTAGCTTTTTGGGAACACAAAGTTTCTATTCAGTTGCAAACTCCACGCCATACACATATATGGGGAGGTACTAGCTCCAACTCGGTTTTACATTGAAAACTGCAGGAACTTCAAACCGGCATTAGGAAACAGACCGAGACACCACAGTAAAAGTTTCTTCTTCAACCCTTTCCCTTTGTGCTAGATGAACAAACGTCTCTCCACATGCTCATTTCTGAGAGAAAAGTGTGTGTGAAAGCCGTCCTTCACCTAGCTTGTTGGGAACACAAAGTTTCTCTTCAGTTGCAAACTCCACTCCATACATATATATGGGGAGGTACTAGCTCCAACTCGGTTTTACAGTGAAAACTGCAAGAACTTCAAACCGGCACTAGGAAACAGACCGAGAAACCAGAGTAAAATTTCAACTGCTACCCGTTCCCTTTGTGCTAGATGAACAAACGTCTCTCCACATGCTCAGTTCTGAGAGATAAGTGTGTGTTAAAGCCGTCCTTCACTTAGCTTCTTGGGAACACAAAGTTTCTCTTCAGTTGCAAACTCCACTCCATACATATATAAGGGGAGGTACTATCACCAACTCGGTTTTACAGTGAAAACTGCAGGAACTTCAAACCGGCACTAGGAAACAGACCGAGAATCCAGAGTAAAATTTCTCCTGCTACCCGTTCCCTTTGTGCTAGATGAACGAACCTTTCTCCACATGCTCAGTTCTGAGAGATAAGTGTGTGTGAAAGCCGTCCTTCACCTAGCTTGTTGGGAACACATAGTTTGTCTTCAGTTGCAAACTCCACTCCATACATATATAAGGGGAGGTACTAGCTCCAACTCGGTTTTACAGTGAAAACTGCTGGAACTTCAAACCGGCACTAGGAAACAGACCGAGAAACCAGAGTAAAAGTTTCTCCTGCAACCCGTTCCCTTTCTGCTAGATGAACGAACGTCTCTCCACATTCTCAGTTCTGAGAGATAAGTGTGTGTGAAAGCCGTCCTTCACCTAGCTTGTTGGGAACACAAAGTTTCCCTTCAGTAGCAAACTCCACTCCATACATATATATGGGGAGGTACTAGCTCCAACTCGGTTTTACAGTGAAAACTGCTGGAACTTCAATCCGGCACTAGGAAACAGACCGAGAAACCAGAGTAAAAGTTTCTTCTGCAACCAGTTCCCTTTGTGCTATATGAACGAACGTCTCTCCACATGCTCAGTTCTGAGAGATAAGTGTGTGTGAAAGCCGTCCTTCACCTAGCTTGTTGGGAACACAAAGTATCTCTTCAGTTGCAAACTCCACTCCATACGTATATATGGGGAGGTACTAGCTCCAACTCGGTTTTACAGTGAAAACTGCAGGAACATCAAACCGGCACTAGGAAACAGACTGAGAAACCAGAGTATAAGTTTCTCCTGCAACCCGTTCCCGTTGTGCTAGATGAACGAACGTCTCTCCACATGCTCAGTTCTGAGAGATAAGTGTGTGTTAAAACCGTCCTTCACCTAGCTTGTTGGGAACACAAAGTTTCTCTTCAGTTGCAAACTCCACGCCATACATATGTATGGGGAGGTACTAGCTCCAACTCGGTTTTACAGTGAAAACTGCAGGAACTTCAACCCGGCACTAGGAAACAGACCGAGACACCAGAGTAAATGTTTCTCCTGCAACCCTTTCCCTTTGTGCTAGATGAACGAACGTCTCTCCACATGCTCATTTCTGAGAGAAAAGTGTGTGTGAAAGCCGTCCTTCACCTAGCTTGTTGGGAACACAAAATTTCTCTTCAGTAGCAAATTCCACTCCATACATATATATGGGGAGGTACTAGCTCCAACTCGGTTTTACAGTGAAAACTGCAGGAACATCAAACAGGCACTAGGAAACAGACTGAGAATCCAGAGTAAAAGTTTCTCCTGCAACAAGTTCCCTTTGTGCTAGATGAACGAACGTCTCTCCACATGCTCAGTTCTGAGAGATAAGTGTGTGTGAAAGCCGTACTTCACCTAGCTTGTTGGGAACACAAAGTTTCTCTTCAGTTGCAAACTCCACTCCATACATATATATGGGGTGGTACTAGCTCCAACTCGGTTTTACAGTGAAAACTGCAGGAACTTCTAACCGGCACTAGGAAACAGACTGAGAAACCAGAGTAAAATTTCCCCTGCTACCCGTTCTCTTTGTGCTAGATGAACGAACGTCTCTCCACATGCTCAGTTCTGAGAGATAAGTGTGTGTGAAAGCCGTCCTTCAAGTAGCTTTTTGGGAACACAAAGTTTCTCTTCAGTTGCAAACTCCTCTCCATACATATATAAGGGGAAGTACTAGCTCCAACTCGGATTTACAGTGAAAACTGCAGGAACTTCAAACCGGCACTAGGAAACAGACCGAGAAACAAGAGTAAAAGTTTCTTCTGCAACCCGTTCCCTTTGTGCTAGATGAACGAACGTCTCTCCACATGCTCAGTTCTGAGAGATAAGTGTGTGTGAAAGCCGTCCTTCGCCTAGCTTGTTGGGAACACATAGTTTCTCTTAAGTTGCAAACTCCACTCCATACTTATATATGCGTAGGTACTAGCTCCAACTCGGTTTTATAGTGAAAACTACAGGAACTTCAAACCGGCACTAGGAAACAGACTGAGAAACCAGAGTAAAAGTTTCTCCTGCAACCCGTTCCCTTTGTGCTAGATGAACGAACGTCTCTCCACATGCTCAGTTCTGAGGGATAAGTGTGTGTTAAAGCCGTCCTTCACCTAGCTTGTTGGGAACACAAAGTTTCTCTTCAGTTGCAAACTCCACTCCATACATATATATGGGGTGGTACTAGCTCCAACTCTGTTTCACAGTGAAAACTGCTTTAACTTCAATCCGGCACTAGGAAACAGACCGAGAAAACAGAGTAAAAGTTTCTTCTGCAAACAGTTCACTTTGTGCTAGATGAACGAAAGCCTCTCCACATGCTCAGTTCTGAGAGATAAGTGTGTGTGAAAGCCGTCCTTCACCTAGCTTGTTGGGAACACAAAATATCTCTTCAGTTGCAAACTCCACTGCATACATATATATGGGGAGGTACTAGCTCCAACTCGGTTTTACAGTGAAAACTGCAGGAACATCAAACCGGCACTAGGAAACATACTGAGAATCCAGAGTAAAAGTTTCCCCTGCAACCCGTTCCCTTTGTGCTAGATGAACGAACGTCTCCCCACATGCTCAATTCTGAGAGATAAGTGTGTGTGAAAGCCGTCCTTCACCTAGCTTGTTGGGAACACAAAGTTTCTCTTCAGTTGCAAACTCCACGCCATACATATATATGGGGAGGTACTATCTCCAACTCGGTTTTACATTGAAAACTGCAGGAACTTCAAACCGGCACTAGGAAACAGACCGAAACACCAGAGTAAAAGTTTCTTCTTCAACCCTTTTCCTTTGTGCTAGATGAAAAAACGTCTCTCCACATGCTCATTTCTGAGATAAAATTGTGTGTGAAAGCCGTCCTTCACCTAGCTTGTTGGGAACACAAAGTTTCTCTTCAGTTGCAAACTCCACTCCATACATATATATGGGGAGGTACTAGCTCCAACTCGGTTTTACAGTGAAAACTGCAGGAACTTCAAACCGGCACTAGGAAACAGAACGAGAAACCAGAGTAAAATTTCAACTGCTACCCGTTCCCTTTGTGCTAGATGAACGAACGTCTCTCCACATACTCAGTTCTGAGGGATAAGTGTGTGTGAAAGCCGTCCTTCACCTAGCTTGTTGGGAACACAAAGTTTCTCTTCAGTTGCAAACTCCACTCCATACATATATAAGGTGAGGTACTAGCCCCAACTCGGTTTTACAGTGAAAACTGCAGGAACTTCAAACCGGCACTAGGAAACAGACTGAGAAACCAGAGTAAATGTTTCTCCTGCAACCCGTTCCCTTTGTGCTAGATGAACGAACGTCTCTCCACATGCTCAGTTCTGAGAGATAAGTGTGTTTGAAAGCCGTCCTTCACCTAGCTTGTTGGGAACACAAAATTTCTCTTCATTTGCAAATTCCACTCCATACATATATATGGGGAGGTACTAGCTCCAACTCGGTTTTACACTGAAAACTGCTGGAACTTCAAACAGGCACTAGGAAACAGACCGAGACACCAGAGAAAAAGTTTCTCCTGCAACCCGTTCCCTTTGTGCTAGATGAACGAACGTCTCTCCACATGCTCAGTTCTGAGAGAAAAGTGTGTGTGAAAGCCGTCCTTCACCTAGCTTGTTGGGAACACAAAATATCTCTTCAGTTGCAAACTCCACTGCATACATATATATGGGGAGGTACTAGCTCCAACTCGGTTTTACAGTGAAAACTGCAGGAAAATCAAACCGGCACTAGGAAACAGACTGAGAAACCAGAGTAAAAGTTTCTCCTGCAACCCGTTCCCTTTGTGCTAGATGAACGAACGTCTCTCCACATGCTCAGTTCTGAGAGATAAGTGTGTGTGAAAGCCGTCCTTCATCTAGCTTGTTGGGAACACAAAGTTTCTCTTCAGTTGCAAACTCCACACCATACATATATATGGGGAGGTACTAGCTCCAACTCGGTTTTACAGTGAAAACTGCAGGAACTTCAAACCGGCACTAGGAAACAGACCGAGAAACCAGAGTAAAAGTTTCTCCTGCAACCCTTTCCCTTTGTGCTAGATGAACGATCGTCTCTCCACATGCTCATTTCTGAGAGAAAATTGTGTGTGAAAGCCGTCCTTCACCTAGCTTGTTGGGAACACAAAGTTTCTCTTCAGTTGCAAACTCCACTCCATACATATATATGGGGAGGTACTAGCTCCAACTCGGTTTTACAGTGAAAACTGCATGAACTTCAAACCGGCACTAGGAAACAGACCGAGAAACCAGAGTAAAATTTCTCCTGCTACCCGTTCCCTTTGTGCTAGATGAACGAACGTCTCTCCACATGCTCAGTTCTGAGAGATAAGTGTGTGTGAAAGCCGTCCTTCACCTAGCTTGTTGGGAACACAAAGTTTCTCTTCAGTTGCAAACTCCACGCCATACATATATATGGGGAGGTACTAGCTCCAACTCGGTTTTACAGTGAAAACTGCAGGAACTTCAAACCGGCACTAGGAAACAGACCGAGAAACCAGAGTAAAAGTTTCCCTGCAACCCTTTCCCTTTGTCCTAGATGAACGAACGTCTCTCCACATGCTCATTTCTGAGAGAAAATTGTGTGTGAAAGCCGTCCTTCACCTAGCTTGTTGGGAACACAAAGTTTCTCTTCAGTTGCAAACTCCACTCCATACATATATATGGGGAGGTACTAGCTCCAACTCGGTTTTACAGTGAAAACTGCAGGAACTTCAAACCGGCACTAGGAAACAGACCCAGAAACCAGAGTAAAATTTCTCCTGCTACCCGTTCCCTTTGAGCTAGATGAACGAACGTCTCTCCACATGCTCAGTTCTGAGAGATAAGTGTGTGTGAAAGCCGTCCTTCACCTAGCTTGTTGGGAACACAAAGTTTCTCTTCAGTTGCAAACTCCACTCCATACATATATAAGGGGAGGTACTAGCCCAAACTCGGTTTTACAGTGAAAACTGCAGGAACTTCAAACCGGCACTAGGAAACAGACCGAGAAACCAGAGTAAAAATTTCTCCTGCAACCCGTTCCCTTTGTGCTAGATGAACGAACGTCTCTCCACATGCTCAGTTCTGAGAGATAAGTGTGTGTGAAAGCCGTCCTTCACCTAGCTTGTTGAGAACACAAAGTTTCTCTTCAGTTGCAAACTCCACTCCATACATATATATGGGGAGGTACTAGCTCCAACTCGGTTTTACAGTGAAAACTGCAGGAACTTTAAACCGGCACTAGGAAACAGACTGAGAAACCAGAGTAAAAGTTTCTCCTGCAACCATTTCCCTTTGTGCTAGATGAACGAACGTCTCTCCACATGCTCAGATCTGAGAGATAATTGTGTGTTTAAGCTGTCCTTCAACTAGCTTGTTGGGAACACAAAGTTTCTCTTCAGTTGCAAACTCCTCTGCATACATATATATGGGGAGGTACTAGCTCCAACTCGGTTTTACAGTGAAAACTGCTGGAACTTCAATCCGGCACTAGTAAACAGACCGAGAATACAGAGTAAAAGTTTCTTCTGCAACTCTTTCCCTTTGTGCTAGATGAACGAACGTCTCTCCACATGCTCAGTTCTGAGAGATAAGTGTGTGTGAAAGCCGTCCTTCACCTAGCTTGTTGGGAACACAAAATATCTCTTCAGTTGCAAACTTCACTGCATACATATATATGGGGAGGTACTAGCTCCAACTCGGTTTTAAAGTGAAAACTGCAGGGACATCAAACCGGCACTAGGAAACAGACTGAGAAACCAGAGTAAAAGTTTCTCCTGCAACCCGTTCCCTTTGTGCTAGATGAACGAACGTCTCTCCACATGCTCAGTTCTGAGAGATAATTGTGTGTGAAAGCCGTCCTTCACCTAGCTTGTTGGGAACACAAAGTTTCTCTTCAGTTGCAATCTCCACTCCATACATATATAAGGGGAGGTACTAGCCCCAACTCGGTTTTACAGTGAAAACTGCAGGAACTTCAAACCGGCACTAGGAAACAGACCGAGAAACCAGAGTAAAAGTTTCTATTGCAACCCGTTCCCTTTGTGCTAGATGAACGAACGTCTCTCCACATGCTCAGTTCTGAGAGATAAGTGTGTGTGAAAGCCGTCCTTCACCTAGCTTGTTGGGAACACAAAGTTTCTCTTCAGTTGAAAACTCCACTCCATACATTTATATGGGGAAGTACTAGCTCCAACTCGGTTTTACAGTGTAAACTGCAGGAACTTTAAACCGGCACTAGGAAACAGACTGAGAAACCAGAGTAAAAGTTTCTCCTGCAACCCGTTCCCTTTGTGCTAGATGAACGAAAGTCTCTCCACATGCTCAGTTCTGAGAGATAATTGTGTGTTAAAGCCGTCCTTCAACTAGCTTGTTGGGAACACAAAGTTTCTCTTCAGTTGCAAACTCCACTCCATACATATATATGGGGGGTACTAGCTCCAACTCGGTTTTACAGTGAAAACTGCTGGAACTTCAATCCGGCACTAGGAAACAGTCCGAGAAAACAGAGTAAAAGTTTCTTCTGCAACCAGTTCCCTTTGTGCTAGATGAATGAACGTCTCTCCACATGCTCAGTTCTGAGAGATAAGTGTGTGTGAAAGCCGTCCTTCACCTAGCTTGTTGGGAACACAAAATATCTCTTCAGTTGCAAACTCCACTGCATACATATATATGGGGAGGTACTAGCTCCAACTCGGTTTTACAGTGAAAACTGCAGGAACATCAAACCGGCACTAGGAAACAGACTGAGAAACCAGAGTAAAAGTTTCTCCTGCAACCCGTTCCCTTTGTGCTAGATGAACGAACGTCTCTCCACATGCTCAGTTCTGAGAGATAAGTGTGTGTGAAAGCCGTCCTTCACCTAGCTTGTTGGGAACACAAAGTTTCTCTTCATTTGCAAACTCCACGCCATACATATATATGGGGAGGTACTAGTTCCAACTCGGTTTTACAGTGAAAACTGCAGGAACTTCTAACCAGCACTAGGAAACAGCCCGAGACACCAGAGAAAAAGTTTCTCCTGCAACCCTTTCCCTTTGTGCTAGATGAACGAACGTCTCTCCACATGCTCATTTCTGAGAGAAAAGTGTGTGTGAAAGCCGTCCTTCACCTAGCTTGTTGGGAACACAAAGTTTCTCTTCAGTTGCAAACTCCACTCCATACATATATATGGGGAGGTACTAGCTCCAACTCGGTTTTACAGTGAAAACTGCAGGAACTTCAAACCGGCACTAGGAAACAGACCGAGAAAACAGAGTAAAATTTCCCCTGCTACCCATTCCCTTTGTGCTAGATGAACGAACGTCTCTCCACATGCTCATTTCTGAGAGATAAGTGTGTGTGAAAGCCGTCCTTCACCTAGCTTGTTGGGAACACAAAGTTTCTCTTCAGTTGCAAACTCCACTCCATACATATATAAGGGGAGGTACTAGCCCCAACTCGGTTTTACATTGAAAACTGCAGGAACTTCAAACCGGCACTAGGAAACAGACCGAGAAACCAGAGTAAAAGTTTCTCCTGCAACCCGTTCCCTTTGTGCTAGATGAACGAACGTCTCTCCACATGCTCAGTTCTGAGAGAAAAGTGTGTGTGAAAGCCGTCCTTCACCTAGCTTGTTGGGAACACAAAGTTTCTCTTCAGTTGCAAACTCCACTCCATACATATATAAGGGGAGGTACTAGCTCCAACTCGGTTTTACAGTGAAAATTGCTGGAACTTCAATCCGGCACTAGGAAACAGACCGAGAAACCAGAGTAAAAGTTTCTATTGCAACCCGTTCCCTTTGTGCTAGATGAACGAACGTCTCTCCACATGCTCAGTTCTGAGAGATAAGTGTGTGTGAAAGCCGTACTTCACCTAGCTTGTTGGGAACACAAAGTTTCTCTTCAGTTGAAAACTCCACTCCATACATTTATATGGGGAGGTACTAGCTCCAACTCGGTTTTACAGTGTAAACTGCAGGAACTTTAAACCGGCACTCGGAAACAGACTGAGAAACCAGAGTAAAAGTTTCTCCTGCAACCCGTTCCATTTGGGCTAGATGAACGAACGTCTCTCCACATGCTCAATTCTGAGAGATAATTGTGTGTTAAAGCCGTCCTTCAACTAGCTTGTTGGGAACACAAAGTTTCTCTTCAGTTGCAAACTCCACTCCATACATATATATGGGGGGTACTAGCTCCAACTCGGTTTTACAGTGAAAACTGCTGGAACTTCAATCCGGCACTAGGAAACAGACCGAGAAAACAGAGTAAAAGTTTCTTCTGCAACCCGTTCCCTTTGTGCTAGATGAACGAACGTCTCTCCACATGCTCAGTTCTGAGAGATAAGTGTGTGTGAAAGCCGTCCTTCACCTAGCTTGTTGGGAACACAAAATATCTCTTCAGTTGCAAACTCCACTTCATACATATATATGGGGAGGTACTAGCTCCAACTCGGTTTTACAGTGAAAACTGCAGGAACATCAAACCGGCACTAGGAAACAGACTGAGAAACCAGAGTAAAAGTTTCTCCTGCAACCCGTTCCCTTAGTGCTAGATGAACGAACGTCTCTCCACATGCTCAGTTCTGAGAGATAAGTGTGTGTGAAAGCCGTCCTTCACCTAGCTTGTTGGGAACACAAAGTTTCTCTTCATTTGCAAACTCCACGCCATACATATATATGGGGAGGTACTAGTTCCAACTCGGTTTTACAGTGAAAACTGCAGGAACTGCTAACCGGCACTAGGAAACAGCCCGAGACACCAGAGAAAAAATTTCTCCTGCAACCCTTTCCCTTTGTGCTAGATGAACGAACGTCTCTCCACATGCTCATTTCTGAGAGAAAAGTGTGTGTGAAAGCCGTCCTTCACCTAGCTTGTTGGGAACACAAAGTTTCTCTTCAGTTGCAAACTCCACTCCATACATATATATGGGGAGGTACTAGCTCCAACTCGGTTTTACAGTGAAAACTGCAGGAACTTCAAACCGGCACTAGGAAACAGACCGAGAAACCAGAGTAAAATTTCTCCTGCTACCCATTCCCTTTGTGCTAGATGAACGAACGTCTCTCCACATGCTCATTTCTGAGAGATAATTGTGTGTGAAAGCCGTCCTTCACCTAGCTTGTTGGGAACACAAAGTTTCTCTTCAGTTGCAAACTCCACTCCATACATATATAAGGGGAGGTACTAGCCCCAACTCGGTTTTACAGTGAAAACTGCAGGAACTTCAAACCGGCACTAGGAAACAGACCGAGAAACCAGAGTAAAAGTTTCTCCTGCAACCCGTTCCCTTTGTGCTAGATGAACGAACGTCTCTCCACATGCTCAGTTCTGAGAGAAAAGTGTGTGTGAAAGCCGTCCTTCACCTAGCTTGTTGGGAACACAAAGTTTCTCTTCAGTTGCAAACTCCACTCCATACATATATAAGGGGAGGTACTAGCTCCAACGCGGTTTTACAGTGAAAACTGCTGGAAATTCAATCCGGCACTAGGAAACAGACCGAGAAACCAGAGAAAAATTTTTTCTGCAACCAGTTCCCTTTGTGCTAGATGAACGAACGCCTCTCCACATGCTCAGTTCTGAGAGATAAGTGTGTGTGAAAGCCGACCTTCACCTAGCTTGTTGGGAACACAAAGTATCTCCTCAGTTGCAAACTCCACTGCATACATATATATGGGGAGGTACTAGCTCCAACTCGGTTTTACAGTGAAAACTGCAGGAACATCATACCGGCACTAGGAAACAGACTGAGAAACCAGAGTAAAAGTTTCTCCTGCAACCCGTTCCCTTTGTGCTAGATGAACGAACGTCTCTCCTCATGCTCAGTTCTGAGAGATAAGTGTGTGTAAAAGCCGTCCTTCAACTAGCTTTTTGGGAACACAAATTTTCTCTTCAGTTGCAAACTCCACGCCATACATATATATGGGGAGGTACTAGCTCCAACTCGGTTTTACAGTGAAAACTGCAGGAACTTCAAACCGGCACTAGGAAACAGACCGAGACACCAGAGTAAAAGTTTCTCCTGCAACACTTTCCCTTTGAGCTAGATGAACGAACGTCTCTCCACATGCTCATTTCTGAGAGAAAAGTGTGTGTGAAAGCCGTCCTTCACCTAGCTTGTTGGGAACACAAAGTTTCTCTTCAGTTGCAAACTCCACTCCATACATATATATGGGGAGGTACTAGCTAAAACTCGGTTTTACTGTGAAAACTGCAGGAACTTCAAACCGGCACTAGGAAACAGACCGAGAAACCAGAGTAAAATTTCTCCTGCTACCCGTTCCCTTTGTGCTAGATGAACGAACGTCTCTCCACATGCTCAGTTCTGAGAGATAAGTGTGTGTGTAAGCCGTCCTTAGCCTAGCTTGTTGGGAACACAAAGTTTCTCTTAAGTTGCAAACTCCACTCCATACATATATATGGGGAGGTACTAGCTCCAACTCGGTTTTACAGTGAAAACTGCTGGAACTTCAATCCGTCACTAGGAACCAGAACGAGAAACCAAATTAAAAGTTACTTCTTCAACATCTTCCCTTTGTGCTAGATGAACGAACGTCTCTCCGCATGCTCAGTTCTGAGAGAAAATTGTGTGTGAAAGCCGTCCTTCACCTAGCTTGTTGGGAACACAAAGTTTCTCTTCAGTTGCAAACACCACTCCATACATATATATGGGGAGGTACTAGCTCCAACTCGGTTTTACAGTGAAAACTGCAGGAACTTTAAACCGGGACTAGGAAACAGACTGAGAATCCAGAGTAAAATTTTTTCCTGCAACCCGTTCCCTTTGTGCTAGATGAACGAACGTCTCTCCACATGCTCAGTTCTGAGAGATAAGTGTGTGTGAAAGCCGTCCTTCACCTAGCTTGTTGGGAACACAAAGTTTCTCTTCAGTTGCAAACTCCACTCCATACATATATATGGGGAGGTATTAGCTCCAACTCGGTTTTACAGTGAAAACTGCTGGAACTTCAATCCGGCACTAGGAAACAGACCGAGAAAACAGAGTAAAAGTTTCTCCTGCAACCCGTACCCTTTGTGCTAGAAGAACAAACGTCTCTCCACATGCTCAGTTCTGAGAGATAAGTGTGTGTGAAAGCCATCATTCACCTAGCTTGTTGGGAACACAAAGTATCTCTTCAGTTGCAAACTCCACTGCATACATATATATGGGGAGGTACTAGCTCCAACTCGGTTTTACAGTGAAAACTGCAGGAACATCAAACCGGCACTAGGAAACAGACTGAGAAACCAGAGTAAAAGTTTCTCCTGCAACCCGTTCCCTTTGTGCTAGATGAAGGAACGTCTCTCCACATGCTCAGTTCTGAGAGATAAGTGTGTGTGAAAGCCGTCCTTCACCTAGCTTGTTGGGAACACAAAGTTTCTCTTCAGTTGCAAACTCCACGCCATACATATATATGGGGAGGTACTAGCTCCAACTCGGTTTTACAGTGAAAACAGCAGGAACTTCAAACCGGCACTAGGAAACAGACCGAGACACCAGAGTAAAAGTTTCTCCTACAAACCTTTCCCTTTGTGCTAGATGAACGAACGTCTATCCACATGCTCATTTCTGAGAGAAAAGTGTGTGTGAAAGCCGTTCTTCACATAGCTTGTTGGGAACACAAAGTTTCTTTTCAGTTGCAAACTCCACTCCATACATATATATGGGGAGGTACTAGCTCCAACTCGCTTTTACAGTGAAAGCTGCAGGAACTTCAAACCGGCACTAGGAATCAGACTGAGAAAACAGACTAAAATTTCTCCTGCTACCCGTTCCCTTTGTGCTAGATGAACGAACGTCTCTCCACATGCTCAGTTCTGAGAGATAAGTGTGTGTGAAAGCCGTCCTTCACCTAGCTTGTTGGGAACACAAAGTTTCTCTTCAGTTGCAAACTCCACTCCATACATATATATGGGGAGGTACAAGCTCCAACTCGGTTTTACAGTGAAAACTGCTGGAACTTCAATCTGTCACTAGGAAACAGAACGAGAAACCAGAGTAAAAGTTTCTTCTTCAACATCTTCCCTTAGTGCTAGATGAACGAACGTCTCTCCACATGCTCAGTTCTGAGAGATAATTGTGTGTGAAAGCCGTCCTTCATTTAGATTGTTGGGAACACAAAGTTTCTCTTCAGTTGCAAACTCCACTCCATACATATATATGGGGAGGTACAAGCTCCAACTCGGTTTTACAGTGAAAATTGCTGGATCTTCTATCCGGCACTAGGAAACAGACTGAGAAACCAGAGTAAAAGTTTTTTCTGCAACCCGTTCCCTTTGTGCTAGATGAACAAACGTCTCTCCACATGCACAGTTCTGAGAGATAAGTGTGTGTGAAAGCCGTCCTTCACCTAGCTTGTTGGGAACACAAAGTATCTCTTCAGTTGCAAACTCCACTGCATATATATATATGGGGAGGTACTAGCTCCAAATCGGTTTTACAGTGAAAAGTGCAGGAACATCAAACCGGCACTAGGAAACAGACTGAGAAATCAGAGTAAAAGTTTCCCCTGCAACCCGTTCCCTTTGTGCTAGATGAACGAACGTCTCTCCACATGCTCAGTTCTGAGAGAAAATTGTGTGTGAAAGCCTTCCTTCACCTAGCTGGTTGGGAACACAAAGTTTCTCTTCAGTTGCAAACTCCACGCCTACATATATATGGGGAGGTACTAGCTCCAACTCGGTTTTACAGTGAAAACTGTAGGAAATTCAAACTGGCACTAGGAAACAGACCGAGACACCAGAGTAAAAGTTTCTCCTACAAACCTTTCCCTTTGTGCTAGATGAACGAACGTCTCTCCACATGCTCATTTCTGAGAGAAAAGTGTGTGTGAAAGCCGTTCTTCAACTAGCTTGTTGGGAACACAAAGTTTCTTTTCAGTTGCAAACTCCACTCCATACATATATATGGGGAGGTACTAGCTCCAACTCGGTTTTACAGTGAAAGCTGCAGGAACTTCTAACCGGCACTAGGAATCAGACTGAGAAAACAGAGTAAAATTTCTCCTGCTACCCGTTCCCTTTGTGCTAGATGAACGAATGTCTCTCCACATGCTCAGTTCTGAGAGATAAGTGTGTGTGAAAGCCGTCCTTCACCTAGCTTGTTGGGAACACAAAGTTTCTCTTCAGTTGCAAACTCCACGCCATACATATATATGGGGAGGTACTAGCTCAAACTCGGTTTTACAGTGAAAACTGCAGGAACTTCAAACCGGCACTAGGAAACAGACCGAGACACCAGAGTAAAAGTTTCACTTACAAACCTTTCCCTTTGTGCTAGATGAACGAACGTCTCTCCACATGCTCATTTCTGAGAGAAAAGTGTGTGTGAAAGCCGTCCTTCATCTTTCTTGTTGGGAACACAAAGTTTCTCTTCAGTTGCAAACTCCACGCCATACATATATATGGGGAGGTACTAGCTCTAACACGGTTTTTCAGTGAAAACTGCTGGAACTTCAATCCGGCACTAGGAAACAGACCGAGAAACCAGAGTAAAAGTTTCTCCTACAAACCTTTCCCTTTGTGCTAGATGAACGAACGTCTATCCACATGCTCATTTCTGAGAGAAAAGTGTGTGTGAAAGCCGTTCTTCACCTAGCTTGTTGGGAACACAAAGTTTCTTTTCAGTTGCAAACTCCACTCCATACATATATATGGGGAGGTACTAGCTCCAACTCGCTTTTACAGTGAAAGCTGCAGGAACTTCAAACCGGCACTAGGAATCAGACTGAGAAAACAGACTAAAATTTCTCCTGCTACCCGTTCCCTTTGTGCTAGATGAACGAACGTCTCTCCACATGCTCAGTTCTGAGAGATAAGTGTGTGTGAAAGCCGTCCTTCACCTAGCTTGTTGGGAACACAAAGTTTCTCTTCAGTTGCAAACTCCACTCCATACATATATATGGGGAGGTACAAGCTCCAACTCGGTATTACAGTGAAAACTGCTGGAACTTCAATCCGTCACTAGGAAACAGAACGAGAAACCAGAGTAAAAGTTTCTTCTTCAACATCTTCCCTTAGTGCTAGATGAACGAACGTCTCTCCACATGCTCAGTTCTGAGAGATAATTGTGTGTGAAAGCCGTCCTTCACTTAGATTGTTGGGAACACAAAGTTTCTCTTCAGTTGCAAACTCCACTCCATACATATATATGGGGAGGTACAAGCTCCAACTCGGTTTTACAGTGAAAATTGCTGGATCTTCTATCCGGCACTAGGAAACAGACTGAGAAACCAGAGTAAAAGTTTTTTCTGCAACCCGTTCCCTTTGTGCTAGATGAACGAACGTCTCTCCACATGCACAATTCTGAGAGATAAGTGTGTGTGAAAGCCGTCCTTCACCTAGCTTGTTGGGAACACAAAGTATCTCTTCAGTTGCAAACTCCACTGCATACATATATATGGGGAGGTACTAGCTCCAAATCGGTTTTACAGTGAAAAGTGCAGGAACATCAAACCGGCACTAGGAAACAGACTGAGAAATCAGAGTAAAAGTTTCCCCTGCAACCCGTTCCCTTTGTGCTAGATGAACGAACGTCTCTCCACATGCTCAGTTCTGAGAGAAAATTGTGTGTGAAAGCCTTCCTTCACCTAGCTGGTTGGGAACACAAAGTTTCTCTTCAGTTGCAAACTCCACGCCTACATATATATGGGGAGGTACTAGCTCCAACTCGGTTTTACAGTGAAAACTGTAGGAAATTCAAACTGGCACTAGGAAACAGACCGAGACACCAGAGTAAAAGTTTCTCCTACAAACCTTTCCCTTTGTGCTAGATGAACGAACGTCTCTCCACATGCTCATTTCTGAGAGAAAAGTGTGTGTGAAAGCCGTTCTTCAACTAGCTTGTTGGGAACACAAAGTTTCTTTTCAGTTGCAAACTCCACTCCATACATATATATGGGGAGGTACTAGCTCCAACTCGGTTTTACAGTGAAAGCTGCAGGAACTTCTAACCGGCACTAGGAATCAGACTGAGAAAACAGAGTAAAATTTCTCCTGCTACCCGTTCCCTTTGTGCTAGATGAACGAATGTCTCTCCACATGCTCAGTTCTGAGAGATAAGTGTGTGTGAAAGCCGTCCTTCACCTAGCTTGTTGGGAACACAAAGTTTCTCTTCAGTTGCAAACTCCACGCCATACATATATATGGGGAGGTACTAGCTCAAACTCGGTTTTACAGTGAAAACTGCAGGAACTTCAAACCAGCACTAGGAAACAGACCGAGACACCAGAGTAAAAGTTTCACTTACAAACCTTTCCCTTTGTGCTAGATGAACGAACGTCTCTCCACATGCTCATTTCTGAGAGAAAAGTGTGTGTGAAAGCCGTCCTTCATCTTTCTTGTTGGGAACACAAAGTTTCTCTTCAGTTGCAAACTCCACGCCATACATATATATGGGGAGGTACTAGCTCCAACACGGTTTTTCAGTGAAAACTGCTGGAACTTCAATCCGGCACTAGGAAACAGACCGAGAAACCAGAGTAAAAGTTTCTTCTGCAACCCGTTCCCTTTGTGCTAGATGAACGAAAGTCTCTCCACATGCTCAGTTCTGAGAGATAAGTGTGTGTGAAAGCCGTCCTTCACCTAGCTTGTTGGGAACACAAAGTTTCTCTTCAGTTGCCAACTCCAATCCATACATATATATGGGGAGGTACTAGCTCCAACTCGGTTTTACAGTGAAAACTGCAGGAACTTCAAACCGGCACTAGGAAACAGACCGAGAACCCAGAGTAAAATTTCTCCTGCTACCCATTCCCTTTGTGCTAGATGAACGAACGTCTCTCCACATGCTCAGTTCTGAGAGATAAGTGTGTGTGAAAGCCGTCCTTCACCTAGCTTCTTGGGAACACAAAGTTTCTCTTCAGTTGCAAACTCCACTCCATACATATATAAGGGGAGGTACTAGCTCCAACTCGGTTTTACAGTGAAAACTGCAGGAACTTCAAACCGGCACTAGGACACAGACCGAGAATCCAGAGAAAAGTTTCTCCTGCAACCCGTTCCCTTTGTGCTAGATGAACGAACGTCTCTCCACATGCTCAGTTCTGAGGGATAAGTGTGTGTGAAAGCCGTCCTTCACCTAGCTTGTTGGGAACACAAAGTTCCTCTTAAGTTGCAAACTCCAATCCATACATATATATGGGGAGGTACTAGCTCCAACTCGGTTTTGCAGTGAAAACTGCAGGAACTTCAAACCGGCACTAGGAAACAGACTGAGAAATCAGAGTAAATGTTTCTCCTGCAACCATTCCATTTGTGCTAGATGAACGAACGTCTCTCCACATGCTCAGTTCTGAGAGAAAATTGTGTGTGAAAGCCGTCCTTCACCTAGCTTGTTGGGAACACAAAGTTTCTCTTCAGTAGCTAACTCCACTCCGTACATATATATGGGGAGTTACTAGCTCCAAATCGGTTTTACAGTGAAAACTGCAGGAACTTCAAACCGGCACTAGGAAACAGACTGAGAAACCAGTGTAAAAGTTTAACCTGCAAACCGTTCCCTTTGTGCTAGATGAACGAATGTCTCCCCACATGCTCAGTTCTGAGAGATAATTGTGTGTGAAAGCCTACCTTCAACTAGCTTGTTGGGAACACAAAGTTTCTTTTCAGTTCAAACTACACTCCATACATATATATGGGGATGTACTAGCTCCAACTCGGTTTTACAGTGTAAACTGCAGGAACTTCAAACCGGCACTGGGAAACAGACCTAGAAACCAGAGTAACAGTTTCCCCTGCAACCCGTTCCATTTGTGCTAGATGAACGAACGTCTCTCCACATGCTCAGTTCTGAGAGATAATTGTGTGTGAAAGCCGTCCTTCACCTAGCTTGTTGGGAACACAAAGTTTCTCTTCAGTTGCAAACTCCACTCCGTACATATATATGGGGAGTTACTAGCTCCAACTCGGTTTTGCAGTGAAAACTGCAGGAACTTCAAAAAGGCACTAGTAAACAGACAAAGAAACCAGAGTAAAAGTTTCTCCTGCAAACCGTTCCCATTGTGCTAGATGAACGAACGTCTCTCCACATGCTCAGTTCTGAGAGATAAGTGTGTGTGAAAGCCGTCCTTCACCTAGCTTGTTGGGAACACAAAGTTTCTCTACAGTTGCACACTCCACTCCATAAATATATATGGGGAGGTACTAGCTCCAACTCGGTTTTACAGTGAAAACTGCAGGAACTTAAAACCGGCACTAGGAAACAGACCGAGAAACCAGAGTAAAAGTTTCCCCTGCGACCCGTTCCCTTTGTGCTAGATGAACGAATGTCTCTCCACATGCTCAGTTCTGAGAGATATTTGTGTGTGAAAGCCTTCCTTCACCTAGCTTGTTGGGAACACAAAGTTTCTCTTCAGTTGCAAACTCCACTCCATACATATATATGGGGAGGTACTAGCTCCAACTCGGTTTTACAGTGAAAACTGCAGGAAATTCAAACCGGCACTAGGAAACAGACCGAGATACCAGAGTAAAATTTCTCCTGCAACCCGTTCCTTTTGTGCTAGATTAACGAACGTCTCTCCACATTCTCAGTTCTGAGAGAATAGTGTGTGTGAATGCCGTCCTTCACCTAGCTTGTTGGGAACACAAAGTTTCTCTTCAGTTGCAAACTCCACTCCATACATATATATGGTGTGGTACTAGCTCCAACTCGGTTTTACAGTGAAAACTGCAGGAATTTCAAACCGGCACTTGGAAACAGACCGAGAAACCAGAGTAAAATTTCTCCTGCTACCCGTTCCCTTTGTGCTAGATGAACGAACGTCTCTCCACATGCTCAGTTCTGAGAGATAAGTGTGTGTGAAAGCCATCCTTCACCTAGCTTGTTGGGAACACAAAGTTTCTCTTCAGTTGCAAACTCCAGGCCATACATATATATGGGGAGGTACTAGCTCCAACTCGGTTTTACAGTGAAAACTGCAGGAACTTCAAACCGGCACTAGGAAACAGACCGAGACACCAGAGTAAAAGTTTCTCTTACAAAACTTTCCCTTTGTGCTAGATGAACGAACGTCTCTCCACATGCTCATTTCTGAGAGAAAAGTGTGTGTGAAAGCCGTCCTTCATCTAGCTTGTTGGGAACACAAAGTTTCTCTTCAGTTGCAAACTCCACGCCATACATATATATGGGGTGGTACTAGCTCCAACTCGGTTTTTCAGTGAAAACTGCTGGAACTTCAATCCGGCACTAGGAAACAGACCGAGAAACCAGAGTAAAAGTTTCTTCTGCAACCCGTTCCCTTTGTGCTAGATGAACGAAAGTCTCTCCACATGCTCAGTTCTGAGAGATAAGTGTGTGTGAAAGCCGTCCTTCACCTAGCTTGTTGGGAACACAAAATTTCTGTTCAGTTGCAAACTCCACTCCATACATATATATGGGGAGGTACTAGCTCCAACTCGGTTTTACAGTGAAAACTGCAGGAACTTCAAACCGGCACTAGGAAACAGACCGAGAACCCAGAGTAAAATTTCTCCTGCTACCCATTCCCTTTGTGCTAGATGAACGAACGTCTCTCCACATGCTCAGTTCTGAGAGATAAGTGTGTGTGAAAGCCGTCCTTCACCTAGCTTGTTGGGAACACAAAGTTTCTCTTCAGTTGCAAACTCCACTCCATACATATATAAGGGGAGGTACTAGCTCCAACTCGGTTTTACAGTGAAAACTGCAGGAACTTCAAACCGGCACTAGGACACAGACCGAGAATCCAGAGTAAAAGTTTCTCCTGCAACCCGTTCCCTTTGTGCTAGATGAACGAACGTCTCTCCACATGCTCAGTTCTGAGGGATAAGTGTGTGTGAAAGCCGTCCTTCACCTAGCTTGTTGGGAACACAAAGTTCCTCTTAAGTTGCAAACTCCAATCCATACATATATATGGGGAGGTACTAGCTCCAACTCGGTTTTGCAGTGAAAACTGCAGGAACTTCAAACCGGCACTAGGAAACAGAATGAGAAATCAGAGTAAAAGTTTTTCATGCAACCGTTCCACTTGTGCTAGATGAACGAACGTCTCTCCACATGCTCAGTTCTGAGAGATAATTGTGTGTGAAAGCCGTCCTTCACCTAGCTTGTTGGGAACACAAAGTTTCTCTTCAGTTGCTAACTCCACTCCGTACATATATATGGGGAATTACTAGCTCCAAATCGGTTTTACAGTGAAAACTGCAGGAACTTCAAACCGGCACTAGGAAACAGACTGAGAAACCAGTGTAAAAGTTTAACCTGCAAACCGTTCCCTTTTTGCTAGATGAACGAACTTCTCTCCACATGCTGAGTTCTGAGAGATAAGTGTGTGTGAAAGCCGTCCTTCACCTAGCTTGTTGGGAACACAAAGTTTCTATTCAGTTGCACACTCCACTGCATAAATATTTATGGGGAGGTACTAGCTCCAATTCGGTTTTAATGTGAAAACTGCATGAACTTCAAACCGGCACTAGGAAACAGACAGAGAAACCAGAGTAAAAGTTTCCCCTGCGACCCGTTCAATTTGTGCTATATAAAAGAATGTCTCTCCACATGCTCAGTTCTGAGAGATAATTGTGTGTGAAAGCCTACCTTCAACTAGCTTGTTGGGAACACAAAGTTTCTTTTCAGTTCAAACTACACTCCATACATATATATGGGGAGGTACTAGCTCCAACTCGGTTTTACAGTGTAAACTGCAGGAACTTCAAACCGGCACTGGGAAACAGACCTAGAAACCAGAGTAACAGTTTCACCTGCAACCCGTTCCCTTTGTGCTAGATGAACGAACGTCTCTCCACATGCTCAGTTCTGAGAGATAATTGTGTGTGAAAGCCGTCCTTCAGCTAGCTTGTTGGGAACACAAAGTTTCTCTTAGGTTGCAAACTCCACTCCATACATATATATGGGAAGGTACTAGCTCCAACTCGGTTTTACAGTGAAAACTGCAGGAAATTCAAACCGGCACTAGGAAACAGACCGAGAAACCAGAGTAAAAGTTTCTCCTGCAAACCGTTCCCTTTGTGCTAGAAGAACGATCGTCTCTCCACATGCTCAGTTGTGAGAGATATGTGTGTGTGAAAGCCGTCCTTCACCTAGCTTGTTGGGAACACAAAGTTTCTCTTCAGTTGCAAACTCCACTCCGTACATATATATGGGGAGTTACTAGCTCCAACTCGGTTTTGCAGTGAAAACTGCAGGAACTTCAAACCGGCACTAGGAAACAGACAGAGAAACCAGAGAAAAAGTTTCTCCTGCAAACCGTTCCCATTGTGCTAGATGAACGAACGTCTCTCCACATGCTCAGTTCTGAGAGATAAGTGTGTGTGAAAGCCGTCCTTCACCTAGCTTGTTGGGAACACAAAGTTTCTCTTCAGGTGCACACTCCACTCCATAAATATATATGGGGAGGTACTAGCTCCAACTCGGTTTTACAGTGAAAACTGCAGGAACTTAAAACCGGCACTAGGAAACAGACCGAGAAACCAGAGTAAAAGTTTCCCCTGCGACCCGTTCCCTTTGTGCTAGATGAACGAATGTCTCTCCACATGCTCAGTTCTGAGAGATATTTGTGTGTGAAAGCCTTCCTTCACCTAGCTTGTTGGGAACACAAAGTTTCTTTTCACTTCAAATTCCACTCCATACATATATATGGGGTGGTACTAGCTCCAACCCGGTTTTACAGTGAAAACTGCAGGAACTTCAAACCGGCACTAGGAAACAGACCGAGAAACCAGAGTAAAAGTTTCTCCTGCAACTCGTTCCATTTCTGCTAGATGAACGAACGTCTCTCCAGATGCTCAGTTCTGAGAGATAAGTGTGTGTGAAAGCCGTCCTTCACCAAGCTTGTTGGGAACACAAAGTTTCTCTTCAGTTGCAAACTCCACTCCATACATATATATGGGGAGGTACTAGCTCCAACTCGGTTTTACAGTGAAAACTGCAGGAACTTCAAACCGGCACTAGGAAACAGACCGAGACACCAGAGTAAAATTTCTCCTGCAACCCGTTCCCTTTGTGCTAGATGAACGAACGTCTCTCCACATTCTCAGTTCTGAGAGATAAGTGTGTGTGAAAGCCGACCTTCACCTAGCTTGGTGGGAACACAAAGTATCTCCTCAGTTGCAAACTCCACTGCATACATATATATGGGGAGGTACTAGCTCCAACTCGGTTTTACAGTGAAAACTGCAGGAACATCATACCGGCACTAGGAAACAGACTGAGAAACCAGAGTAAAAATTTCTCCTGCAACCCGTTCCCTTTGTGCTAGATGAACGAACGTCTCTCCTCATGCTCAGTTCTGAGAGATAAGTGTGTGTTAAAGCCGTCCTTCACCTAGCTTTTTGGGAACACAAAGTTTCTCTTCAGTTGCAAACTCCACGCCATACATATATATGGGGAGGTACTAGCTCCAACTCGGTTTTACAGTGAAAACTGCAGGAACTTCAAACCGGCACTAGGAAACAGACCGAGACACCAGAGTAAAAGTTTCTCCTGCAACACTTTCCCTTTGAGCTAGATGAACGAACGTCTCTCCACATGCTCATTTCTGAGAGAAAAGTGTGTGTGAAAGCCGTCCTTCACCTAGCTTGTTGGGAACACAAAGTTTCTCTTCAGTTGCAAACTCCACTCCATACATATATATGGGGAGGTACTAGCTAAAACTCGGTTTTACTGTGAAAACTGCAGGAACTTCAAACCGGCACTAGGAAACAGACCGAGAAACCAGAGTAAAATTTCTCCTGCAACCCGTTCCTTTGTGCTAGATGAACGAACGTCTCTCCACATGCTCAGTTCTGAGAGATAAGTGTGTGTGAAAGCCGTCCTTCACCTAGCTTGTTGGGAACACAAAGTTTCTCTTCAGTTGCTAACTCCACTCCATACTTATATATGGGGAGGTACTAGCTCCAACTCGGTTTTACAGTGAAAAATGCAGGAACTTCAAACCGGCACTAGGAAACACACCGAGAAACCAGAGTAAAAGTTTCTCCTGCAACCCGTTCCTTTGTGCTAGATGAACGAACGTCTCTCCACATGCTCAGTTCTGAGAGATAAGTGTGTGTGAAAGCCGTCCTTCACCTAGCTTGTTGGGAACACAAAGTTTCTCTTCAGTTGCAAACTCCACTGCATACATATATAAGGGGAGGTACAAGCTCCAACTCGGTTTTACAGTGAAAACTGCTGGAACTTCAATCCGGCACTAGGAAATAGACCGAGAAACCAGAGTAAAATTTTTTCTGCAACCAGTTCCCTTTGTGCTAGATGAACGAACGCCTCTCCACATGCTCAGTTCTGAGAGATAAGTGTGTGTGAAAGCCGTACTTCACCTAGCTTGTTGGGAACACAAAGTATCTCCTCAGTTGCAAACTCCACTGCATACATATATATGGGGAGGTACTAGCTCCAACTCGGTTTTACAGTGAAAACTGCAGGAACATCATACCGGCACTAGGAAACAGACTGAGAAACCAGAGTAAAAGTTACTCCTGCAACCCGTTCCCTTTGTGGTAGATGAACGAACGTCTCTCCACATGCTCAGTTGTGAGAGATAAGTGTGTGTTAAAGCCGTCCTTCACCTAGCTTTTTGGGAACACAAAGTTTCTCTTCAGTTGCAAACTCCACGCCATACATATATATGGGGAGGTACTAGCTCCAACTCGGTTTTACAGTGAAAACTGCAGGAACTTCAAACCGGCACTAGGAAACAGACTGAGAAACCAGAGTAAAAGTTTCTCCTGCAACCCTTTCCCTTTGAGCTAGATGAACGAACGTCTCTCCACATGCTCATTTCTGAGAGAAAAGTTTGTGTCAAAGCCGTACTTCACCTAGCTTTTTGGGAACACAAAGTTTCTCTTCAGTTGCAAACTCCACTCCATATATATATATGGGGAGGTACTAGCTAAAACTCGGTTTTACAGTGAAAACTGCAGGAACTTCAAACCGGCACTAGGAAACAGACCGAGAAACCAGAGTAAAATTTCTCCTGCTACCCGTTCCCTTTGTGCTAGATGAACGAACGTCTCTCCACATGCTCAGTTCTGAGAGATAAGTGTGTGTGTAAGCCGTCCTTCGCCTAGCTTGTTGGGAACACAAAGTTTCTCTTAAGTTGCAAACTCCACTCCATACATATATATGGGGAGGTACTAGCTCCAACTCGGTTTTACAGTGAAAACTGCTGGAACTTCAATCCGTCACTAGGAAACAGAACGAGAAACCAAATTAAAAGTTACTTCTTCAACATCTTCCCTTTGTGCTAGATGAACGAACGTCTCTCCGCATGCTCAGTTCTGAGAGAAAATTGTGTGTGAAAGCCGTCCTTCACCTAGCTTGTTGGGAACACAAAGTTTCTCTTAAGTTGCAAACACCACTCCATACATATATATGGGGAGGTACTAGCTCCAACTCGGTTTTACAGTGAAAACTGCAGGAACTTTAAACCGGGACTAGGAAACAGACTGAGAATCCAGAGTAAAAGTTTCTCCTGCAACCCGTTCCCTTTGTGCTAGATGAACGAACGTCTCTCCACATGCTCAGTTCTGAGAGATATGTGTGTGTGAAAGCCGTCCTTCACCTAGGTTGTTGGGAACACAAAGTTTCTCTTCAGTTGCAAACTCCACTCCATACATATATATGGGGAGGTATTAGCTCCAACTCGGTTTTACAGTGAAAACTGCTGGAACTTCAATCCGGCTCTAGGAAACAGACCGAGAAAACAGAGTAAAAGTTTCTCCTGCAACCCTTACCCTTTGTGCTAGATGAACAAACGTCTCTCCACATGCTCAGTTCTGAGAAATAAGTGTGTGTGAAAGCCATCATTCACCTAGCTTGTTGGGAACACAAAGTATCTCTTCAGTTGCAAACTCCACTGCATACATATATATGGGGAGGTACTAGCTCCAACTCGGTTTTACAGTGAAAACTGCAGGAACATCAAACCGGCACTAGGAAACAGACTGAGAAACCAGAGTAAAAGTTTCTCCTGCAACCCGTTCCCTTTGTGCTAGATGAACGAACGTCTCTCCACATGCTCAGTTCTGAGAGATAAGTGTGTGTGAAAGCCGTCCTTCACCTAGCTTGTTGGGAACACAAAGTTTCTCTTCAGTGGCAAACTCCACGCCATACATATATATGGGGAGGTACTAGCTCCAACTCGGTTTTACAGTGAAAACTGCAGGAACTTCAAACCGGCACTAGGAAACAGACCGAGACACCAGAGTAAAAGTTTCTCCTACAAACCTTTCCCTTTGTGCTAGATGAACGAACGTCTATCCACATGCTCATTTCTGAGAGAAAATTGTGTGTGAAAGCCGTTCTTCACCTAGCTTGTTGGGAACACAAAGTTTCTTTTCAGTTGCAAACTCCACTCCATACATATATATGGGGAGGTACTAGCTCCAACTCGCTTTTACAGTGAAAGCTGCAGGAACTTCAAACCGGCACTAGGAATCAGACTGAGAAAACAGACTAAAATTTCTCCTGCTACCCGTTCCCTTTGTGCTAGATGAACGAACGTCTCTCCACATGCTCAGTTCTGAGAGATAAGTGTGTGTGAAAGCCGTCCTTCACCTAGCTTGTTGGGAACACAAAGTTTCTCTTCAGTTGCAAACTCCACTCCATACATATATATGGGTAGGTACAAGCTCCAACTCGGTTTTACAGTGAAAACTGCTGGAACTTCAATCCGTCACTAGGAAACAGAACGAGAAACCAGAGTAAAAGTTTCTTCTTCAACATCTTCCCTTAGTGCTAGATGAACGAACGTCTCTCCACATGCTCAGTTCTGAGAGATAATTGTGTGTGAAAGCCGTCCTTCACTTAGCTTGTTGGGAACACAAAGTTTCTCTTCAGTTGCAAACTCCACTCCATACATATATATGGGGAGGTACAAGCTCCAACTCGGTTTTACAGTGAAAAATGCTGGATCTTCTATCCGGCACTAGGAAACAGACTGAGAAACCAGAGTAAAAGTTTTTTCTGCAACCCGTTCCCTTTGTGCTAGATGAACGAACGTCTCTCCACATGCTCAGTTCTGAGAGATAAGTGTGTGTGAAAGCCGTTCTTCACCTAGCTTGTTGGGAACACAAAGTTTCTTTTCAGTTGCAAACTCCACTCCATACATATATATGGGGAGGTACTAGCTCCAACTCGGTTTTACAGTGAAAGCTGCAGGAACTTCAAACCGGCACTAGGAATCAGACTGAGAAAACAGAGTAAAATTTCTCCTGCTACCCGTTCCCTTTGTGCTAGATGAACGAATGTCTCTCCACATGCTCAGTTCTGAGAGATAAGTGTGTGTGAAAGCCGTCCTTCACCTAGCTTGTTGGGAACACAAAGTTTCTCTTCAGTTGCAAACTCCACGCCATACATATATATGGGGAGGTACTAGCTCAAACTCGGTTTTACAGTGAAAACTGCAGGAACTTCAAACCGGCACTAGGAAACAGACCGAGACACCAGAGTAAAAGTTTCACTTACAAACCTTTCATTTTGTGCTAGATGAACGAACGTCTCTCCACATGCTCATTTCTGAGAGAAAAGTGTGTGTGAAATCCGTCCTTCATCTATCTTGTTGGGAACACAAAGTTTCTCTTCAGTTGCAAACTCCACGCCATACATATATATGGGGAGGTACTAGCTCCAACACGGTTTTTCAGTGAAAACTGCTGGAACTTCAATCCGGCACTAGGAAACAGACCGATAAACCAGAGTAAAAGTTTCTTCTGCAAAACGTTCCCTTTGTGCTAGATGAACGAAAGTCTCTCCACATGCTCAGTTCTGAGAGATAAGTGTGTGTGAAAGCCGTCCTTCACCTAGCTTGTTGGGAACACAAAGTTTCTCTTCAGTTGCCAACTCCAATCCATACATATATATGGGGAGGTACTAGCTCCAACTCGGTTTTACAGTGAAAACTGCAGGAACTTCAAACCGGCACTAGGAAACAGACCGAGAACGCAGAGTAAAATTTCTCCTGCTACCCATTCCCTTTGTGCTAGATGAACGAACGTCTCTCCACATGCTCAGTTCTGAGAGATAAGTGTGTGTGAAAGCCGTCCTTCACCTAGCTTCTTGGGAACACAAAGTTTCTCTTCAGTTGCAAACTCCACTCCATACATATATAAGGGGAGGTACTAGCTCCAACTCGGTTTTACAGTGAAAACTGCAGGAACTTCAAACCGGCACTAGGACACAGACCGAGAATCCAGAGTAATAGTTTCTCCTGCAACCCGTTCCCTTTGTGCTAGATGAACGAACGTCTCTCCACATGCTCAGTTCTGAGGGATAAGTGTGTGTGAAAGCCGTCCTTCACCTAGCTTGTTGGGAACACAAAGTTCCTCTTAAGTTGCAAACTCCAATCCATACATATATATGGGGAGGTACTAGCTCCAACTCGGTTTTGCAGTGAAAACTGCAGGAACTTCAAACCGGCACTAGGAAACAGACTGAGAAATCAGAGTAAATGTTTCTCCTGCAACCGTTCCATTTGGCTAGATGAACGAACGTCTCTCCACATGCTCAGTTCTGAGAGAAAATTGTGTGTGAAAGCCGTCCTTCACCTAGCTTGTTGGGAACACAAAGTTTCTCTTCAGTAGCTAACTCCACTCCGTACATATATATGGGGAGTTACTAGCTCCAAATCGGTTTTACAGTGAAAACTGCAGGAACTTCAAACCGGCACTAGGAAACAGACTGAGAAACCAGTGTAAAAGTTTAACCTGCAAACCGTTCCCTTTGTGCTAGATGAACGAATGTCTCTCCACATGCTCAGTTCTGAGAGATAATTGTGTGTGAAAGCCTACCTTCAACTAGCTTGTTGGGAACACAAAGTTTCTTTTCAGTTCAAACTACACTCCATACATATATATGGGGATGTACTAGCTCCAACTCGGTTTTACAGTGTAAACTGCAGGAACTTCAAACCGGCACTGGGAAACAGACCTAGAAACCAGAGTAACAGTTTCCCCTGCAACCCGTTCCATTTGTGCTAGATGAACGAACGTCTCTCCACATGCTCAGTTCTGAGAGATAATTGTGTGTGAAAGCCGTCCTTCACCTAGCTTGTTGGGAACACAAAGTTTCTCTTCAGTTGCAAACTCCACTCCGTACATATATATGGGGAGTTACTAGCTCCAACTCGGTTTTGCAGTGAAAACTGCAGGAACTTCAAAAAGGCACTAGGAAACAGACAAAGAAACCAGAGTAAAAGTTTCTCCTGCAAACCGTTCCCATTGTGCTAGATGAACGAACGTCTCTCCACATGCTCAGTTCTGAGAGATAAGTGTGTGTGAAAGCCGTCCTTCACCTAGCTTGTTGGGAACACAAAGTTTCTCTACAGGTGCACACTCCACTCCATAAATATATATGGGGAGGTACAAGCTCCAACTCGGTTTTACAGTGAAAACTGCAGGAACTTAAAACCGGCACTAGGAAACAGACCGAGAAACCAGAGTAAAAGTTTCCCCTGCGACCCGTTCCCTTTGTGCTAGATGAACGAATGTCTCTCCACATGCTCAGTTCTGAGAGATATTTGTGTGTGAAAGCCTTCCTTCACCTAGCTTGTTGGGAACACAAAATTTCTCTTCAGTTGCAAACTCCACTCCATACATATATATGGGGAGGTACTAGCTCCAACTCGGTTTTACAGTGAAAACTGCAGGAAATTCAAACCGGCACTAGGAAACAAACCGAGATACCAGAGTAAAATTTCTCCTGCAACCCGTTCCTTTTGTGCTAGATTAACGAACGTCTCTCCACATTCTCAGTTCTGAGAGAATAGTGTGTGTGAATGCCGTCCTTCACCTAGCTTGTTGGGAACACAAAGTTTCTCTTCAGTTGCAAACTCCACTCCATACATATATATGGTGTGGTACTAGCTCCAACTCGGTTTTACAGTGAAAACTGCAGGAATTTCAAACCGGCACTTGGAAACAGACCGAGAAACCAGAGTAAAATTTCTCCTGCTACCCGTTCCATTTGTGCTAGATGAACGAACGTCTCTCCACATGCTCAGTTCTGAGAGATAAGTGTGTGTGAAAGCCGTCCTTCACCTAGCTTGTTGGGAACACAAAGTTTCTCTTCAGTTGCAAACTCCACGCCATACATATATATGGGGAGGTACTAGCTCAAACTCGGTTTTACAGTGAAAACTGCAGGAACTTCAAACCGGCACTAGGAAACAGACCGAGACACCAGAGTAAAAGTTTCTCTTACAAACCTTTCCCTTTGTGCTAGATGAACGAACGTCTCTCCACATGCTCATTTCTGAGAAAAAAGTGTGTGTGAAAGCCGTCCTTCATCTAGCTTGTTGGGAACACAAAGTTTCTCTTCAGTTGCAAACTCCACGCCATACATATATATGGGGAGGTACTAGCTCCAACTCGGTTTTTCAGTGAAAACTGCTGGAACTTCAATCCGGCACTAGGAAACAGACCGAGAAACCAGAGTAAAAGTTTCTTCTTCAACCCGTTCCCTTTGTGCTAGATGAACGAAAGTCTCTCCACATGCTCAGTTCTGAGAGATAAGTGTGTGTGAAAGCCGTCCTTCACCTAGCTTGTTGGGAACACAAAATTTCTCTTCAGTTGCAAACTCCACTCCATACATATATATGGGGAGGTACTAGCTCCAACTCGGTTTTACAGTGAAAACTGCAGGAACTTCAAACCGGCACTAGGAAACAGACCGAGAACCCAGAGTAAAATTTCTCCTGCTACCCATTCCCTTTGTGCTAGATGAACGAACGTCTCTCCACATGCTCAGTTCTGAGAGATAAGTGTGTGTGAAAGCCGTCCTTCATCTAGCTTGTTGGGAACACAAAGTTTCTCTTCAGTTGCAAACTCCACTCCATACATATATAAGGGGAGGTACTAGCTCCAACTCGGTTTTACAGTGAAAACTGCAGGAACTTCAAACCGGCACTAGGACACAGACCGAGAATCCAGAGTAAAAGGTTCTCCTGCAACCCGTTCCCTTTGTGCTAGATGAACGAACGTCTCTCCACATGCTCAGTTCTGAGGGATAAGTGTGTGTGAAAGCCGTCATTCACCTAGCTTGTTGGGAACACAAAGTTCCTCTTAAGTTGCAAACTCCAATCCATACATATATATGGGGAGGTACTAGCTCCAACTCGGTTTTGCAGTGAAAACTGCAGGAACTTCAAACAGGCACTAGGAAACAGAATGAGAAATCAGAGTAAAAGTTTTTCCTGCAACCGTTCCACTTGTGCTAGATGAACGAACGTCTCTCCACATGCTCAGTTCTGAGAGATAATTGTGTGTGAAAGCCGTCCTTCACCTAGCTTGTTGGGAACACAAAGTTTCTCTTCAGTTGCTAACTCCACTCCGTACATATATATGGGGAGTTACTAGCTCCAAATCGGTTTTACAGTGAAAACTGCAGGAACTTCAAACCGGCACTAGGAAACAGACTGAGAAACCAGTGTAAAAGTTTAACCTGCAAACCGTTCCCTTTGTGCTAGATGAACGAACTTCTCTCCACATGCTGAGTTCTGAGAGATAAGTGTGTGTGAAAGCCGTCCTTCACCTAGCTTGTTGGGAACACAAAGTTTCTATTCAGTTGCACACTCCACTGCATAAATATTTATGGGGAGGAACTAGCTCCAATTCGGTTTTAATGTGAAAACTGCAGGAACTTCAAACCGGCACTAGGAAACAGACAGAGAAACCAGAGTAAAAGTTTCCCCTGCGACCCGTTCAATTTGTGCTATATAAACGAATGTCTCTCCACATGCTCAGTTCTGAGAGATAATTGTGTGTGAAAGCCTACCATCAACTAGCTTGTTGGGAACACAAAGTTTCTTTTCAGTTCAAACTACACTCCATACATATATATGGGGAGGTACTAGCTCCAACTCGGTTTTACAGTGTAAACTGCAGGAACTTCAAACCGGCACTGGGAAACAGACCTAGAAACCAGAGTAACAGTTTCACCTGCAACCCGTTCCCTTTGTGCTAGATGAACGAACGTCTCTCCACATGCTCAGTTCTGAGAGATAATTGTGTGTGAAAGCCGTCCTTCAGCTAGCTTGTTGGGAACACAAAGTTTCTCTTAGGTTGCAAACTCCACTCCATACATATATATGGGAAGGTACTAGCTCCAACTCGGTTTTACAGTGAAAACTGCAGGAACTTCAAACCGGCACTAGGAAACAGACCGAGAAACCAGAGTAAAAGTTTCTCCTGCAAACCGTTCCCTTTGTGCTAGAAGAACGATCGTCTCTCCACATGCTCAGTTGTGAGAGATATGTGTGTGTGAAAGCCGTCCTTCACCTAGCTTGTTGGGAACACAAAGTTTCTCTTCAGTTGCAAACTCCACTCCGTACATATATATGGGGAGTTACTAGCTCCAACTCGGTTTTGCAGTGAAAACTGCAGGAACTTCAAACAGGCACTAGGAAACAGACAGAGAAACCATTGAAAAAGTTTCTCCTGCAAACCGTTCCCATTGTGCTAGATGAACGAACGTCTCTCCACATGCTCAGTTCTGAGAGATAAGTGTGTGTGAAAGCCGTCCTTCACCTAGCTTGTTGGGAACACAAAGTTTCTCTTCAGGTGCACACTCCACTCCATAAATATATATGGGGAGGTACTAGCTCCAACTCGGTTTTACAGTGAAAACTGCAGGAACTTAAAACCGGCACTAGGAAACAGACCGAGAAACCAGAGTAAAAGTTTCCCCTGCGACCCTTTCCCTTTGTGCTAGATGAACGAATGTCTCTCCACATGCTCAGTTCTGAGAGATATTTGTGTGTGAAAGCCTTCCTTCACCTAGCTTGTTGGGAACACAAAGTTTCTTTTCACTTCAAATTCCACTCCATACATATATATGGGGTGGTACTAGCTCCAACCCGGTTTTACAGTGAAAACTGCAGGAACTTCAAACCGGCACTAGGAAACAGACCAAGAAACCAGAGTAAAAGTTTCTCCTGCAACTCGTTCCCTTTCTGCTAGATGAACGAACGTCTCTCCAGATGCTCAGTTCTGAGAGATAAGTGTGTGTGAAAGCCGTCCTTCACCAAGCTTGTTGGGAACACAAAGTTTCTCTTCAGTTGCAAACTCCACTCCATACATATATATGGGGAGGTACTAGCTCCAACTCGGTTTTACAGTGAAAACTGCAGGAACTTCAAACCGGCACTAGGAAACAGACCGAGACACCAGAGTAAAATTTCCCCTGCAACCCGTTCCCTTTGTGCTAGATGAACGAACGTCTCTCCACATTCTCAGTTCTGAGAGAATAGTGTGTGTGAAAGCCGTCCTTCACCTAGCTTGTTGGGAACACAAAGTTTCTCTTCAGTTGCAAACTCCACTCCATACATATATATGGTGTGGTACTAGCTCCAATTCGGTTTTACAGTGAAAACTGCAGGAATTTCAAACCGGCACTTGGAAACAGACCGAGAAACTAGAGTAAATTTTCCCTGCAACCTGTTCCCTTTGTGCTAGATGAACGAACGTCTCTCCACATGCTCAGTTCTGAGAGATAAGTGTGTGTGAAAGCCGTCCTTAAACTTGCTTTTTGGAAACACAAAGTTTCTCTTCAGTTGCAAACTCCACTCCATATATATATATGGGGAGGTACTAGCTCCAACTCGGATTTACAGTGAAAACTGCAGGGACTTCAAACCGGCACTAGGAAACAGACCGAGAAACCAGAGTAAAAGTTTCTCCTGCAACCCGTTCCCTTTGTGCTAGATGAACGAACGTCTCTCCACATGCTCAGTTCTGAGAGATAAGTGTGTGTGAAAGCCGTCCTTCAACTAGCTTGTTGGGAACACAAAGTTTCTCTTCAGTTGCAAACTCCACTCCATACATATATATGGGGAGGTACTAGCTCCAACTCGGTTTTACAGTGAAAAATGCAGGAACTTCAAACCGGCACTAGGAAACAGACCGAGAAAACAGGGTAAAAGATTCTCCTGCAACCCGTCCCCGTTGTGCTAGATGAACGAACGTCTCTCCACATGCTCAGTTCCGAGAGATAATTGTGTGTGAAAGCCTTCCTTCAACTAGCTTGTTGGGAACACAAAGTTTATGTTCAGTTCAAACTCCACTCCATATATACATATGGGGAGGTACTAGCTCCAACTCGGTTTTACAGTGAAAACTGCAGGAACTTCAAACCGACACTAGGAAACAGACCGAGACACTAGAGTAAAAGTGTCTCCTGCAACCCGTTCCCTTTGTGCTAGATGAACGAACGTCTCTCCACATGCTCATTTCTGAGAGATAAGTGTGTGTGAAAGCCGTTTTTCACCTAGCTTGTTGGGAACACAAAGTTTCTCTTCAATTGCAAACTCCACTCCATACATATATATGGGGAGGTACTAGCTCCAACTCGGTTTTACAGTGAAAACTGCAGGAATTTCAAACCAGCACTAGGAAACAGACCGAGAAACCAGAGTAAAAGTTTCTCCAGCAACCCGTTCCCTTTGTGCTAGATGAACGAACGCCTCTCCACATGCTCAGTTCTGAGAGATAATTGTGTGTGAAAGCCGTCCTTCACCTAGCTTGTTGGGAACACAAAGTTTCTCTTAAGTTGCACACTCCACTGCATAAATATTTCTGGGGAGGTACAAGCTCCAATTCGGTTTTAATGTGAAAACTGCAGGAACTTCAATCCGGCACTAGGAAACAGACCGAGAAACCAGAGTAAAAGTTTCCCCTGCGACCCTTTCCCTTTGTGCTAGATAAACGAATGTCTCTCCACATGCTCAGTTCTGAGAGATAATTGTGTGTGAAAGCCTTCCTTCAACTAGCTTGTTGGGAACACAAAGTTTCTTTTCAGTTCAAACTACACTCCATACATATATATGGGGAGGTACTAGCTCCAACACGGTTTTACAGTGTAAACTGCAGGAACTTCAAACTGGCACTGGGAAACAGACCTAGAAACCAGAGTAACAGTTTCTCCTGCAACCCGTTCCATTTGTGCTAGATGAACGAACGCCTCTCCACATGCTCAGATCTGAGAGATAAGTGTGTGTGAAAGCCGTCCTTCACCTAGCTTGTTGGGAACACAAAGTATCTCCTCAGTTGCAAACTCCACTGCATACATATATATGGGGAGGTACTAGCTCCAACTCGGTTTTTCAGTGAAACTGCAGGAACATCAACACGGCACTAGGAAACAGAATGAGAAACCAGAGTAAAAGTTTCTCCTACAACCCGTTCCCTTTGTGCTAGATGAACGAACGTCTCTCCACATGGTCAGTTCTGAGAGATAAGTGTGTGTGAAAGCCGTCCTTCACCTAGCTTGTCGGAAACACTATGTTTCTCTTCAGTTGCAAACTCCACTCCATACATATATATGGGGAGGTAATAGCTACAACTCGGTTTTACAGTGAAAAGTGCAGGAAATTCAAACATGCACTAGGAAACAGACTGAGAAACCAGAGTAAAAATTTCTCCTGCAACCCGTTCCCTTTGTGCTTGATGAACGAAAGTCTCTCCACATGCTCAGTTCTGAGAGATAAGTGTGTGTGTAAGCCGTCCTTCACCTAGCTTGTTGGGAACACAAAGTTTCTCTTCAGTTGCAAACTCCACTCCATACATATATATGGGGAGGTACTAGCTCCAACTCGGTTTTACAGTGAAAACTGCAGGAAATTCAAAACGGCACTAGGAAACAGACCGAGAAACCAGAGTTAAATTTCTCCTGCTACCAATTCCCATTGTGCTAGATGAACGAACGTCTCTCCACATGCTCAGTTCTGAGAGATAAGTGTGTGTGAAAGCCGTCCTTCACCTAGCTTGTTGGGAACACAAAGTTTCTCTTCATTTGCAAACTCCACTCCATACATATATAAGGGGAGGTACTAGCTCCAACTCGGTTTTACAGTGAAAACTGCAGGAACTTCAAACCGGCACTAGGACACAGACCGAGAATACAGAGTAAAAGTTTCTCCTGCAACCCGTTCCCTTTGTGCTAGATGAACGAACGTCTCTCCACATGCTCAGGTCTGAGGGATAAGTGTGTGTGAAAGCCGTCCTTCACCTAGCTTGTTGGGAACACAAAGTTCCTCTTAAGTTGCAAACTCCAATCCATACATATATATGGGGAGGTAATAGCTCCAACTCGGTTTTGCAGTGAAAACTGCAGGAACTTCAAACCGGCACTAGGAAACAGACTGAGAAATCAGAGTAAAAGTTACTCCTGCAACCCTTCCCTTTGTGCTAGATGAACGAACGTCTCTCAACATGCTCAGTTGTGAGAGATAAATGTGTGTGAAAGCCGTCCTTCACCTTACTTGTTCGGAACACAAAGTTTCTCTTCAGTTGCTAACTCCACTCCGTACATATATATGGGGAGTTACTAGCTCCAAATCGGTTTTACAGTGAAAATTGCAGGAACTTCAAACCGGCACTAGGAAACAGACTGAGAAACCAGTGTAAAAGTTTACCCTGCAAACCGTTCCCTTTGTTCTAGATGAACGAACGTCTCTCCACATGCTCAGTTCTGAGAGATAAGTGTGTGTTAAAGCCGTCCTTTAACTAGCTTGTTGGGAACAAAAAGTTTCTATTCAGTTGCACACGCCACTGCATAAATATTTATGGGGAGGTACCAGCTCCAACTAGGTTTTACAGTGAAAACTGCAGGAACATCAAACCGGCACTGGGAAACAGCCCTAGAAACCAGAGTAACAGTTTCTCCTGCGACCCGTTCCCTTTGTGCTAGATAAACGAATGTCTCTCCACATGCTCAGTTCTGAGGGATAATTGTGTGTGAAAGCCGTCCTTCACCCTGCTTGTTGGGAACACAAAGTTTCTCTTCAGTTTCAAACTCCACTCCATACATATATATGGGGAGGTACTAGCTCCAACTCGTTTTTACAGTGAAAACTGCAGGAACTTCAACCCGGCACTAGGAAACAGACCGAGAAACCAGAGTAATAGTTTCTCCTGTAAACCGTTCCCTTTGTGCTAGAAGAACGATCGTCTCTCCACATGCTCAGTTCTGAGAGATAAGTGTGTGTGAAAGCCGTCCTTCACCTAGCTTGTTGGGAACACAAAGTTTCTCTTCAGTTGCAAACTCCACTCCGTACGTATATATGGGGAGTTACTTGCCCCAACTCGGTTTTGCAGTGAAACCTGCAGGAACTTCAAACCGGCACTAGGAAACAGACTGAGAAACCAGAGTAAAAGTTTCTCCTGCAAACCGTTCCCATTGTGCTAGATGAACGAACGTCTCTCCACATGCTCAGTTCTGAGAGATAAGTGTGTCTGAAAGCCGTCCTTCACTTAGCTTGTTGGGAACACAAAGTTTCTTTTCACTTCAAATTCCACTCCATACATATATATGGGGTGGTACTAGCTCCAACCCGGTTTTACAGTGAAAACTGCAGGAACTTCAAACCGGCACTAGGAAACAGACCGAGAAACCAGAGTAAAAGTTTCTCCTGCAACCCGTTCCCTTTCTGCTAGATGAACGAACGTCTCTCCACATGCTCAGTTCTGAGAGATAAGTGTGTGTGAAAGCCGTCCTTCACCTAGCTTGTTGGGAACACAAAGTTTCTCTTCAGTTGCAAACTCCACTCCATACATATAGATGGGGAGGTACTAGCTCCAACTCGGTTTTACAGTGAAAACTGCAGGAACTTCAAACCGTCACTAGGAAACAGACCGAGAAACCAGAGTAAAATTTCTCCTGCAACCCGTTCCCTTTTTGCTAGATGAACGAACGTCTCTCCACATTCTCAGTTCTGAGAGAAAAGTGTGTGTGAAAGCCGTCCTTCACCTAGCTTGTTGGGAACACAAAGTTTCTCTTCAGTTGCAAACTCCACTCCCTACATATATATGGTGTGGTACTAGCTCCAACTCGGTTTTACAGTGAAAACTGCAGGAACTTCAAACCGGCACTAGGAAACAGACCGAGAAACCAGAGTAAAAGTTTCCCTTCAACCTATTTCCTTTGTGCTAGATGAACGAACGTCTCTCCACATGCTCAGTTCTGTGAGATAAATGTGTGTGAAAGCCGTCCTTAAACTTGCTTTTTGGGAACACAAAGTTTCTCTTCAGTTGCAAACTCCACTCCATACATATATATGGGGAGGTACTAGCTCCAACTCGGTTTTACAGTGAAAACTGCTGGAACTTCAATACGGCACTAGTAAACAGACCGAGAATACAGAGTAAAAGTTTCTTCTGCAACCCTTTCCCTTTGTGCTAGATGAACGAACGTCTCTCCACATGCTCAGTTCTGAGAGATAAGTGTGTGTGAAAGCCGTCCTTCACCTAGCTTGTTGGGAACACAAAATATCTCTTCAGTTGCAAACTTCACTGCATACATATATATGGGGAGGTACTAGCTCCAACTCGGTTTTACAGTGAAAACTGCAGGAACATCAAACCGGCACTAGGAAACAGACTGAGAAACCAGAGTAAAAGTTTCTCCTGCAACCCGTTCCCTTTGTGCTAGATGAACGAACGTCTCTCCACATGCTCAGTTCTGAGAGATAATTGTGTGTGAAAGCCGTCCTTCACCTAGCTTGTTGGGAACACAAAGTTTCTCTTCAGTTGCAAACTCCACTCCATACATATATAAGGGGAGGTACTAGCCCCAACTCGGTTTTACAGTGAAAACTGCAGGAACTTCAAACCGGCACTAGGAAACAGACCGAGAAACCAGAGTAAAAGTTTCTATTACAACCCGTTCCCTTTGTGCTAGATGAACGAACATCTCTCCACATGCTCAGTTCTGAGAGATAAGTGTGTGTGAAAGCCGTATTTCACCTAGCTTGTTGGGAACACAAAGTTTCTCTTCAGTTGCAAACTCCACTCCATACATTTATATGGGGAGGTACTAGCTCCAACTCGGTTTTACAGTGTAAACTGCAGGAACATTAAACCGGCACTAGGAAACAGACTGAGAAACCAGAGTAAAAGTTTCTCCTGCAACCCGTTCCCTTTGTGCTAGATGAACGAACGTCTCTCCACATGCTCAGTTCTGAGAGATAATTGTGTGTTAAAGCCGTACTTCAACTAGCTTTTTGGGAACACAAAGTTTCTCTTCAGTTGCAAACTCCACTCCATATATATATATGGGGGGTACTAGCTCCAACTCGGTTTTACAGTGAAAACTGCTGGAACTTCAATCCGGCACTAGGAAACAGACCGAGAAAACAGAGTAAAAGTTTCTTCTGCAACCCGTTCCCTTTGTGCTAGATGAACGAACGTCTCTCCACATGCTCAGTTCTGAGAGATAAGTGTGTGTGAAATCCGTCCTTCACCTAGCTTGTTGGGAACACAAAATATCTCTTCAGTTGCAAACTCCACTGCATACATATATATGGGGAGGTACTAGCTCCAACTCGGTTTTACAGTGAAAACTGCAGGAACATCAAACCGGCACTAGGAAACAGACTGAGAAACCAGAGTAAAAGTTTCTCCTGCAACCCGTTCCCTTAGTGCTAGATGAACGAACGTCTCTCCACATGCTCAGTTCTGAGAGATAAGTGTGTGTGAAAGCCGTCCTTCACCTAGCTTGTTGGGAACACAAAGTTTCTCTTCAGTTGCAAACTCCACGCCATACATATATATGGGGAGGTACTAGTTCCAACTCGGTTTTACAGTGAAAACTGCAGGAACTTCTAACCGGCACTAGGAAACAGCCCGAGACACCAGAGAAAAAGTTTCTCCTGCAACCCTTTCCCTTTGTGCTAGATGAACGAACGTCTCTCCACATGCTCATTTCTGAGAGAAAAGTGTGTGTGAAAGCCGTCCTTCACCTAGCTTGTTGGGAACACAAAGTTTCTCTTCAGTTGCAAACTCCACTACATACATATATATGGGGAGGTACTAGCTCCAACTCGGTTTTACAGTGAAAACTGCAGGAACTTCAAACCGGCACTAGGAAACAGACCGAGAAACCAGAGTAAAATTTCTCCTGCTACCCATTCCCTTTGTGCTAGATGAACGAACGTCTCTCCACATGCTCAGTTCTGAGAGATAAGTGTGTGTGAAAGCCGTCCTTCACCTAGCTTGTTGGGAACACAAAGTTTCTCTTCAGTTGCAAACTCCACTCCATACATATATAAGGGGAGGTACTAGCCCCAACTCGGTTTTACAGTGAAAACTGCAGGAACTTCAAACCGGCACTAGGAAACAGACTGAGAAACCAGAGTAAAAGTTTCTCCTGCAACCCGTTCCCTTTGTGCTAGATGAACGAACGTCTCTCCAAATGCTCAGTTCTGAGAGAAAAGTGTGTGTGAAAGCCGTCCTTCACCTAGCTTGTTGGGAACACAAAGTTTCTCTTCAGTTGCAATCTCCACTCCATACATATATAAGGGGAGGTACTAGCTCCAACTCGGTTTTACAGTGAAAACTGCTGGAACTTCAATCCGGCACTAGGAAACAGACCGAGAAACCAGAGTAAAATTTTTTCTGCAACCAGTTCCCTTTGTGCTAGATGAACGAACGCCTCTCCACATGCTCAGTTCTGAGAGATAAGTGTGTGTGAAAGCCGTACTTCACCTAGGTTGTTGGGAACACAAAGTATCTCCTCAGTTGCAAACTCCACTGCATACATATATATGGGGAGGTACTAGCTCCAACTCGGTTTTACAGTGAAAACTGCAGGAACTTCAAACCGGCACTAGGAAACAGACCGAGACACCAGAGTAAAAGTTTCTCCTGCAACCCTTTCCTTTTGAGCTAGATGAACGAACGTCTCTCCACATGCTCATTTCTGAGAGAAAAGTGTGTGTGAAAGCCGTCCTTCACCTAGCTTGTTGGGAACACAAAGTTTCTCTTCAGTTGCAAACTCCACTCCATACATATATATGGGGAGGTACTAGCTAAAACTCGGTTTAACAGTGAAAACTGCAGGAACTTCAAACCGGCACTAGGAAACAGACCGAGAAACCAGAGTAAAATTTCTCCTGCTACCCGTTCCCTTTGTGCTAGATGAACGAACGTCTCTCCACATGCTCAGTTCTGAGAGATAAATGTGTGTGAAAGCCGTCCTTCACATATCTTGTTGGGAACACAAAGTTTCTCTTCAGTTGCAAACTCCACTCCATACATATATAAGGGGAGGTACTAGCTCCAACTCGGTTTTACAGTGAAAACTGCAGGAACTTCAAACCGGCACTAGGAAACACACCGAGAAACCAGAGAAAAGTTTCTCCTGCAACCCGTTCCCTTTGTGCTAGATGAACGAACGTCTCTCCACATGCTCAGTTCTGAGAGAAAAGTGTGTGTGAATGCCGTCCTTCACCTAGCTTGTTGGGAACACAAAGTTTCTCTTCAGTTGCAAACTCCACTCCATACATATATAAGGGGAGGTGCTAGCTCCAACTCGGTTTTACAGTGAAAACTGCTGGAACTTCAATCCGGCACTAGGAAACAGACCGAGAAACCAGAGTAAAATTTTTTCTGCAACCAGTTCCCTTTTTGCTAGATGAACGAACGCCTCTCCACATGCTCAGTTCTGAGAGATAAGTGTGTGTGAAAGCCGTACTTCACCTAGCTTGTTGGGAACACAAAGTATCTCCTCAGTTGCAAACTCCACTGCATACATATATATGGGGAGGTACTAGCTCCAACTCGGTTTTACAGTGAAAACTGCAGGAACATCATACCGGCACTAGGAAACAGACTGAGAAACCAGAGTAAAATTTTCTCCTGCAACCCGTTCCCTTTGTGCTAGATGAACGAACGTCTCTCCACATGCTCAGTTCTGAGAGATAAGTGTGTGTTAAAGCCGTCCTTCACATAGCTTTTTGGGAACACAAAGTTTCTCTTCAGTTGCAAACTCCACGCCATACATATATATGGGGAGGTACTAGCTCCAAATCGGTTTTACAGTGAAAACTGCAGGAACTTCAAACCGGCACTAGGAAACAGACCGAGACACCCGAGTAAAAGTTTCTCCTGCAACCCTTTCCCTTTGAGCTAGATGAACGAACGTCTCTCCACATGCTCATTTCTGAGAGAAAAGTGTGTGTGAAAGCCGTCCTTCACCTAGCTTGTTGGGAACACAAAGTTTCTCTTCAGTTGCAAACTCCACTCCATACATATGTATGGGGAGGTACTAGCTAAAACTCGGTTTTACAGTGAAATCTGCAGGAACTTCAAACCGGCACTAGGAAACAGACCGAGAAACCAGAGTAAAAATTCTCCTGCTACCCGTTCCCTTTGTGCTAGATGAACGAACGCCTCTCCACATGCTCAGTTCTGAGAGATAAGTGTGTGTGTAAGCCGTCCTTCGCCTAGCTTGTTGGGAACACAAAGTTTCTCTTAAGTTGCAAACCCCACTCCATACATATATATGGGGAGGTACTAGCTCCAACTCGGTTTTACAGTGAAAACTGCTGGAACTTCAATCCGTCACTAGGAAACAGAACGAGAAACCAGATTAAAAGTTTCTTCTTCAACATCTTCCCTTTGTGCTAGATGAACGAACGTCTCTCCACATGCTCAGTTCTGAGAGAAAATTGTGTGTGAAAGCCGTCCTTCACCTAGCTTGTTGGGAACACAAAGTTTCTCTTCAGTTGCAAACACCACTCCATACATATATATGGGGAGGTACTAGCTCCAACTCGGTTTTACAGTGAAAACTGCAGGAACTTTAAACCGGGACTAGGAAACAGACTGAGAATCCAGAGTAAAAGTTTCTCCTGCAACCCGTTCCCTTTGTGCTAGATGAACGAACGTCTCTCCACATTCTCAGTTCTGAGAGATAAGTGTGTGTGAAAGCCGTCCTTCACCTAGCTTGTTGGGAACACAAAGTTTCTCTTCAGTTGCAAACTCCACTCCATACATATATATGGGGAGGTATTAGTTCCAACTCGATTTTACAGTGAAAACTGCTGGAACTTCAATCCGGCACTAGGAAACAGACCGAGAAAACAGAGTAAAAGTTTCTCCTGCAACCCGTACCCTTTGTGCTAGATGAACAAACGTCTCTCCACATGCTCAGTTCTGAGAGATAAGTGTGTGTGAAAGCCGTCCTTCACCTAGCTTGTTGGGAACACAAAGTATCTCTTCAGTTGCAAACTCCACTGCATACATATATATGGGGAGGTACTAGCTCCAACTCGGTTTTACAGTGAAAACTGCAGGAACATCAAACCGGCACTAGGAAACAGACTGAGAAACCAGAGTAAAATTTACTCCTGCAACCCGTTCCCTTTGTGCTAGATGAACGAACGTCTTTCCACATGCTCAGTTCTGAGAGATAAGTGTGTGTGAAAGCCGTCCTTCAACTAGCTTGTTGGGAACACAAAGTTTCTCTTCAGTTGCAAACTCCACGCCATACATATATATGGGGAGGTACTAGCTCCAACTCGGTTTTACAGTGAAAACTGCAGGAACTTCAAACCGGCACTAGGAAACAGACCGAGACACCAGAGTAAAAGTTTCTCCTACAAACATTTCCCTTTGTGCTAGATGAACGAACGTCTCTCCACATGCTCATTTCTGAGAGAAAAGTGTGTGTGAAAGCCGTTCTTCACCTAGCTTGTTGGGAAAACAAAGTTTCTTTTCAGTTGCAAACTCCACTCCATACATATATATGGGGAGGTACTAGATCCAACTCGGTTTTACAGTGAAAGCTGCAGGAACTTCAAACCGGCACTAGGAATCAGACTGAGAAAACAGACTAAAATTTCTCCTGCAACCCGTTCCCTTTGTGCTAGATGAACGAACGTCTCTCCACATGCTCAGTTCTGAGAGATAAGTGTGTGTGAAAGCCGTCCTTCACCTAGCTTGTTGGGAACACAAAGTTTCTCTTCAGTTGCAAACTCCACTCCATACATATATATGGGGAGGTACTAGCTCCAACTCGGTTTTACTGTGAAAACTGCTGGAACTTCAATCCGGCAGTAGGAAACAGACCGAGAAACCAGAGTAAAAATTTCTTCTGCAACCCGTTCCATTTGTGCTAGAAGAACGAACGTCTCTCCACATGCTCAGTTCTGAGAGATAAGTGTGTGTGAAAGCCGTCCTTCACCTAGCTTGTTGGGAACACAAAGTATCTCTTCAGTTGCAAACTCCACTGCATACATATATATGGGGAGGTACTAGCTCCAACTCGATTTTACAGTGAAAACTGCAGGAACATCAAACCGGCACTAGGAAACAGACTGATAAACCAGAGTAAAAGTTTCTCCTGCAACCCGTTCCCTTTGTGCTAGATGAACGAACGTCTCTCCACATGCTCATTTCTGAGAGATAAGTGTGTGTAAAAGCCGTCCTTCACCTAGCTTGTTGGGAACACAAAGTTTCTCTTCAGTAGCAAACTCCACGCCATACATATATATGGGGAGGTACTAGCTCCAACGCTGTTTTGCAGTGAAATCTGCAGGAACTTCATACCGGCACTAGGAAACAGACCGAGACACCAGAGTAAAAGTTTCTCCTGCAACCCTTTCCCTTTGTGCTAGATGAACGAACGTCTCTCCACATGCTAATTTCTGAGAGAAAAGTGTGTGTGAAAGCCGTCCTTCACCTAGCTTGTTGGGAACACAAAGTTTCTCTTCAGTTGCAAACTCCACTCCATACATATATATGGGGAGATAATAGCTCCAACTCGGTTTTTCAGTGAAAACTGCTGGAACTTCAATCCGTCACTAGGAAACAGAACGAGAAACCAGAGTAAAAGTTTCTTCTTCAAAATCTTCCCTTAGTGCTAGATGAACGAACGTCTCTCCACATGCTCAGTTCTGAGAGATAATTGTGTGTGAAAGCCGTCCTTCACTTAGCTTGTTGGGAATACAAAGTTTCTCTTCAGTTGCAAACTCCACTCCATACATATATATGGGGAAGTACTAGCTCCAACACGGTTTTACAGTGAAAACTGCAGGAACTTTAAACCGGCACTAGGAAACAGACTGAGAAACCAGAGTAAAAGTTTCTCCTGCAACCCGTTCCCTTTGTGCTAGCTGAACGAACGACTCTCCACATGCTCAGTTCTGAGAGATAAGTGTGTGTTAAAGCCGTCCTTCACCTAGCTTGTTGGGACCACAAAGTTTCTCTTCAGTTGCAAACTCCACTCCATACATATATATGGGGAGGTACAAGCTCCAACTCGGTTTTACAGTGAAAAATGCTGGAACTTCAATCCGGCACTAGGAAACAGACTGAGAAACCAGAGTAAAAGTTTTTTCTGCAACCCGTTCCCTTTGTGCTAGATGAACGAACGTCTCTCCACATGCTCAGTTCTGAGAGATAAGTGTGTGTGAAAGCCGTCCTTCACCTAGCTTGTTGGGAACACAAAGTTTCTCTTCAGTTGCAAACTCCACTCCATACATATATAAGGGGAGGTACTAGTTCCAACTCGGTTTTACAGTGAAAACTGCAGGAACTTCAAACCGGCACTAGGAAACAGACCGAGAGACCAGAGTAAAAGTTCTCCTGCTTCCCGTTCCCTTTGTGCTAGATGAACGAACGTCTCTCCACATGCTCAGTTCTGAGAGATAAGCGTGTGTGAAAGCCGTCCTTCACATACCTTGTTGGGAACACAAAGTTTCTCTTCAGTTGCAAACTCCACTCCATACATATATATGGGGAGGTACTAGCTCCAACTCGGTTTTACAGTGAAAACTGCTGGAACTTCAATCCGGCACTAGGAAACAGACCGAGAATACAGAGTAAAAGTTTCTTCTGCAACCCGTTCCCTTTGTGCTAGATGAACGAACGTCTCTCAACATGCTCAGTTCTGAGAGATAAGTGTGTGTGAAAATCGTCCTTCACCTAGCTTGTTGGGAACACAAAGTTTCTCTTCAGTTGCAAACTCCACGCCATACATATATATGGGGAGGTACTAGCTCCAACTCGGTTTTACAGTGAAAACTGCAGGAACTTCAAACCGGCACTAGGAAACAGACTGAGATACCAGAGTAAAAGTTTCTCCTGCAACCCGTTCCATTTGTGCTAGATGAACGAACGTCTCTCCACATGCTCATTTCTGAGAGATAAGTGTGTGTAAAAGCCGTCCTTCACCTAGCTTGTTGGGAACACAAAGTTTCTCTTCAGTAGCAAACTCCACGCCATACATATATATGGGGAGGTACTAGCTCCAACGCTGTTTTGCAGTGAAAACTGCAGGAACTTCATACCGGCACTAGGAAACAGACCGAGACACCAGAGTAAAAGTTTCACCTGCAACCCTTTCCCTTTGTGCTAGATGAACGAACGTCTCTCCACATGCTCAGTTCTGAGAGATAATTGTGTGTGAAAGCCGTCCTTCACTTAGCTTGTTGGGAACACAAAGTTTCTCTTCAGTTGCAAACTCCACTCCATACATATATATGGGGAAGTACTAGCTCCAACACTGTTTTACAGTGAAAACTGCAGGAACTTTAAACCGGCACTAGGAAACAGACTGAGAAACCAGAGTAAAAGTTTCCCCTGCAACCCGTTCCCTTTGTGCTAGCTGAACGAACGTCTCTCCACATGCTCAGTTCTGAGAGATAAGTGTGTGTTAAAGCCGTCCTTCACCTAGCTTGTTGGGACCACAAAGTTTCTCTTCAGTTGCAAACTCCACTCCATACATATATATGGGGAGGTACAAGCTCCAACTCGGTTTTACAGTGAAAAATGCTGGAACTTCAATCCGGCACTAGGAAACAGACTGAGAAACCAGAGTAAAAGTTTTTTCTGCAACCCGTTCCCTTTGTGCTAGATGAACGAACGTCTCTCCACATGCTCAGTTCTGAGAGATAAGTGTGTGTGAAAGCCGTCCTTCACCTAGCTTCTTGGGAACACAAAGTATCTCTTCAGTTGCAAACTCCACTGCATACATATATATGGGGAGGTACTAGCTCCAACTCGGTTTTACAGTGAAAAGTGCAGGAACATCAAACCGGCATTAGGAAACAGACTGAGAAATCAGAGTAAAAGTTTCCCCTGCAACCCGTTCCCTTTGTGCTAGATGAACGAACGTCTCTCCACATGCTCAGTTCTGAGAGATAAGTGTGTGTGAAAGCCTTCCTTCACCTAGCTTGTTGGGAACACAAAGTTTCTCTACAGTTGCAAACTCCACGCCATACATATATATGGGGAGGTACTAGCTCCAACTCGGTTTTACAGTGAAAACTGCAGGAAATTCAAACTGGCACTAGGAAACAGACCGAGACACCAGAGTAAAAGTTTCTCCTACAAACCTTTCCCTATGTGCTAGATGAACGAACGTCTCTCCACATGCTCATTTCTGAGAGAAAAGTGTGTGTGAAAGCCGTTCTTCCCCTAGCTTGTTGGGAACACAAAGTTTCTTTTCAGTTGCAAACTCCACTCCATACATATATATGGGGAGGTATTGGCTCCAACTCGGTTTTACAGTGAAAGCTGCAGGAACTTCAAAACGGCACTAGGAATCAGACTGAGAAAACAGAGTAAAATTTATCCTGCTACCCGTTCCCTTTGTGCTAGATGAACGAACGTCTCTCCACATGCTCAGTTCTGAGAGATAAGTGTGTGTGAAAGCCGTCCTTCAACTAGCTTGTTGGGAACACAAAGTTTCTCTTCAGTTGCAAACTCCATTCCATACATATATATGGGGAGGTACTAGCTCCAACTCGGTTTTACAGTGAAAATTGCTGGAACTTCAAACCGGCACTAGGAAACAGACCGAGAAACCAGAGTAAAAATTTCTTCTGCAACCCGTTCCATTTGTGCTAGATGAACGAACGTCTCTCCACATGCTCAGTTCTGAGAGATAGTGTGTGTGAAAGCCGTCCTTCACCTAGCTTGTTGGGAACACAAAGTATCTCTTCAGTTGCAAACTCCACTGCATACATATATATGGGGAGGTACTAGCTCCAACTCGGTTTTACAGTGAAAACTGCAGGAACATCAAACCGGCACTAGGAAACAGACTGAGAAACCAGAGTAAAAGTTTCTCCTGCAACCCGTTCCCTTTGTGCTAGATGAACGAACGTCTCTCCACATGCTCAGTTCTGAGAGATAAGTGTGTGTAAAAGCCGTCCTTCACTTAGCTTGTTGGGAACACAAAGTTTCTCTTCAGTTGCAAACTCCACTCCATACATATATATGGTGAAGTACTAGCTCCAACACGGTTTTACAGTGAAAACTGCAGGAACTTTAAACCGGCACTAGGAAACAGACTGAGAAACCAGAGTAAAAGTTTCCCCTGCAACCCGTTCCCTTTGTGCTAGCTGAACGAACGTCTCTCCACATGCTCAGTTCTGAGAGATAATTGTGTGTTAAAGCCGTCCTTCACCTAGCTTGTTGGGACCACAAAGTTTCTCTTCAGTTGCAAACTCCACTCCATACATATATATGGGGAGGTACAAGCTCCAACTCGGTTTTACAGTGAAAAATGCTGGAACTTCAATCCGGCACTAGGAAACAGACTGAGAAACCAGAGTAAAAGTTTTTTCTGCAACCCGTTCCCTTTGTGCTAGATGAACGAACGTCTCTCCACATGCTCAGTTCTGAGAGATAAGTGTGTGTGAAAGCCGTCCTTCACCTAGCTTCTTGGGAACACAAAGTATCTCTTCAGTTGCAAACTCCACTGCATACATATATATGGGGAGGTACTAGCTCCAACTCGGTTTTACAGTGAAAAGTGCAGGAACATCAAACCGGCACTAGGAAACAGACTGAGAAATCAGAGTAAAAGTTTCCCCTGCAAACCGTTCCCTTTGTGCTAGATGAACGAACGTCTCTCCACATGCTCAGTTCTGAGAGATAAGTGTGTGTGAAAGCCTTCCTTCACCTAGCTTGTTGGGAACACAAAGTTTCTCTTCAGTTGCAAACTCCACGCCATACATATATATGGGGAGGTACTAGCTCCAACTCGGTTTTACAGTGAAAACTGCAGGAAATTCAAACTGGCACTAGGAAACAGACCGAGACACCAGAGTAAAAGTTTCTCCTACAAACCTTTCCCTATGTGCTAGATGAACGAACGTCTCTCCACATGCTCATTTCTGAGAGAAAAGTGTGTGTGAAAGCCGTTCTTCACCTAGCTTGTTGGGAACACAAAGTTTCTTTTCAGTTGCAAACTCCACTCCATACATATATATGGGGAGGTACTAGCTCCAACTCGGTTTTACAGTGAAAGCTGCAGGAACTTCAGAACGGCACTAGGAATCAGACTGAGAAAACAGAGTAAAATTTCTCCTGCTACCCGTTCCCTTTGTGCTAGATGAACGAACGTCTCTCCACATGCTCAGTTCTGAGAGATAAGTGTGTGTGAAAGCCGTCCTTCAACTAGCTTGTTGGGAACACAAAGTTTCTCTTCAGTTGCAAACTCCACTCCATACATATATATGGGGAGGTACTAGCTCCAACTCGGTTTTACAGTGAAAATTGCTGGAACTTCAAACCGGCACTAGGAAACAGACCGAGAAACCAGAGTAAAAATTTCTTCTGCAACCCGTTCCCTTTGTGCTAGATGAACGAACGTCTCTCCACATGCTCAGTTCTGAGAGATAAGTGTGTGTAAAAGCCGTCCTTCACTTATCTTCTTGGGAACACAAAGTTTCTCTTCAGTTGCAAACTCCACGCCATACATATATATGGGGAGGTACTAGCTCCAACTCGGTTTTACAGTGAAAACTGCAGGAACTTCAAACCGGCACTAGGAAACAGACCGAGACACCAGAGTAATAGTTTCTCCTGCAACCCTTTCCCTTTGTGCTAGATGAACGAACGTCTCTCAACATGCTCTTTTCTGAGAGAAATGTGTGTGTGAAAGCCGTCCTTCACCTAGCTTGTTGGGAACACAAAATTTCTCTTCAGTTGCAAATTCCACTCCATACATATATATGGGGAGGTACTAGCTCCAACTCGGTTTTACAGTGAAAACTGCAGGAACTTCAAACAGGCACTAGGAAACAGACTGAGAAACCAGAGTAAAAGTTTCTCCTACAACAAGTTCCCTTTGTGCTAGATGAACGAACGTCTCTCCACATGCTCAGTTCTGAGAGATAAGTGTGTGTGAAAGCAGTCCTTCACCTAGCTTGTTGGAAACACAAAGTTTCTCTTCAGTTGCAAACTCCACTACATACATATATAAGGGGAGGTACTAGCTCCAACTCGGTTTTACAGTGAAAACTGCAGGAACTTCAAACCGGCACTAGGAAACAGACCGAGAGACCAGAGTAAAAGTTCTCCTGCTACCCGTTCCTTTTGTGCTAGATGAACGAACGTCTCTCCACATGCTCAGTTCTGAGAGATAAGTGTGTGTGAAAGCCGTCCTTCACATAGCTTGTTGGGAACACAAAGTTTCTCTTCAGTTGCAAACTCCACTCCATACATATATATGGGGAGGTACTAGCTCCAACTCGGTTTTACAGTGAAAACTGCTGGAACTTCAATCCGGCACTAGGAAACAGACCGAGAATAAAGAGTAAAAGTTTCTTCTGCAACCCGTTCCCTTTGTGCTAGATGAACGAACGTCTCTCCACATGCTCAGTTCTGAGAGATAAGTGTGTGTGAAAGCCGTCCTTCACCTAGCTTGTTGGGAACACAAAGTTTCTCTTCAGTTGCAAACTCCACGCCATACATATATATGGGGAGGTACTAGCTCCAACTCGGTTTTACAGTGAAAACTGCAGGAACTTCAAACCGGCACTAGGAAACAGACCGAGACACCAGAGTAAAAGTTTCTCCTTCAACCCGTTCCCTTTGTGCTAGATGAACGAACGTCTCTCCACATGCTCATTTCTGAGAGAAAAGTGTGTGTGAAAGCCGTCCTTCATCTAGCTTGTTGGGAACACAAAGTTTCTCTTCAGTTGCAATCTCCACGCCATACATATATATGGGGAGGTACTGGCTCCAACTCGGTTTTTCAGTGATAACTGCTGGAACTTCAATCCGGCACTAGGAAACAGACCGAGAAACCAGAGTAAAAGTTTCTCCTGCAACCCTTTCCCATTGTGCTAGATGAACGAAAGTCTCTCCACATGCTCAGTTCTGAGAGATAAGTGTGTGTGAAAGCCGTCCTTCACCTAGCTTGTTGGGAACACAAAGTTTCTCTTAAGTTGCAAACTCCACTCCGTACATATATATGGGGAGGTACTAGCTCCAACTCGGTTTTACAGTGAAAACTGCAGGAACTTCAAACCGGCACTAGGAAACAGACCGAGAACCCAGAGTAAAATTTCTCCTGCTACCCATTCCCTTTGTGCTAGATGAACGAACGTCTCTCCACATGCTCAGTTCTGAGAGATAAGTGTGTGTGAAAGCCGTCCTTCACCTAGCTTGTTGGGAACACAAAGTTTCTCTTCAGTTGCAAACTCCACTCCATACATATATAAGGGGAGGTACAAGCTCCAACTCGGTTTTACAGTTAAAACTGCAGGAACTTCAAACCGGCACTAGGACACAGACCGAGAATCCAGAGTAAAAGTTTCTCCTGGAACCCGTTCCCTTTTTGCTAGATGAACGAACGTCTCTCCACATGCTCAGATCTGAGGGATAAGTGTGTGTGAAAGCCGTCCTTCACCTAGCTTGTTGGGAACACAAAGTTCCTCTTAAGTTGCAAACTCCAATCCATACATATATATGGGGAGGTACTAGCTCCAACTCGGTTTTGCAGTGAAAACTGCAGGAACTTCAAACCGGCACTAGGAAACAGACTGAGAAATCAGAGTAAAAGTTTCTCCTGCAACCGTTCCATTTGTGCTAGATGAACGAACGTCTCTCCACATGCTCAGTTCTGAGAGATAATTGTGTGTGAAAGCCGTCCTTCACGTAGCTTGTTGGGAACACAAAGTTTCTCTTCAGTTGCTAACTCCACTCCGTACATATATATGGGGAGTTACTAGCTCCAAATCGGTTTTACAGTGAAAACTGCAGGAACTTCAAACCGGCACTAGGAAACAGACTGAGAATCCAGTGTAAAAGTTTAACCTGCAAACCGTTCCCTTTTTGCTAGATGAACGAACTTCTCTCCACATGCTTAGTTCTGGGAGATAAGTGTGTGTGAAAGCCGTCCTTCACCTAGCTTGTTGGGAACACAAAGTTTCTATTCAGTTGCACACTCCACTGCATAATTATTTATGGGGAGGTACTAGCTCCAATTCGGTTTTAATGTGTAAACTGCAGGAACTTCAAACCGGCGCTAGGAAACAGACCGAGAAACCAGAGTAAAAGTTTCCCCTGCGACCCGTTCACTTTGTGCTATATAAACGAATGTCTCTCCACATGCTCAGTTCTGAGAGATAATTGTGTGTGAAAGCCTATCTTCAACTAGCTTGTTGGGAACACAAAGTTTCTTTTCAGTTCAAACTACACTCCATACATATATATGGGGATGTACTAGCTCCAACTCGGTTTTACAGTGTAAACTGCAGGAACTTCAAACCGGCACTGGGAAACAGACCTAGAAACCAGAGTAACAGTTTCCCTGCAACCCGTTCCCTTTGTGCTAGATGAACGAACGTCTCTCCACATGCTCAGTTCTGAGAGATAATTGTGTGTGAAAGCCGTCCTTCAGCTAGCTTGTTGGGAACACAAAGTTTCTCTTAGGTTGCAAACTCCACTCCATACATATATATGGGAAGGTACTAGCTCCAACTCGGTTTTACAATGAAAACTGCAGGAACTTCAAACCGGCACTAGGAAACAGACTGAGAAACCAGGGTAAAAGTTTCTCCTGCAAACCGTTCCCTTTGTGCTAGAAGAACGATCGTCTCTCCACATGCTCAGTTGTGAGAGATATGTGTGTGTGAAAGCCGTCCTTCACCTAGCTTGTTGGGAACACAAAGTTTCTCTTCAGTTGCAAACTCCACTCCGTACATATATAAGGGGGGGTTACTAGCTCCAACTCGGTTTTGCAGTGAAAACTGCAGGAACTTCAAACCGGCACTAGGAAACAGACAGAGAAACCAGAGTAAAAGTTTCTCCTGCAAACCGTTCCCATTGTGCTAGATGAACGAACGTCTCTCCACATGCTCAGTTGTGAGAGATAAGTGTGTGTGAAAGCCGTCCTTCACCTAGCTTGTTGGGAACACAAAGTTTCTCTTAGGTGCACACTCCAATCCATAAATATATATGGGGAGTTACCAGCTCCAACTCGGTTTTACAGTGAAAACTGCAGGAACTTAAAACCGGCACTAGGAAACAGACCGAGAAACCAGAGTAAAAGTTTCCCCTGCGACCCTTTCCCTTTGTGCTAGATGAACGAATGTCTCCCCACATGCTCAGTTCTGAGAGATAATTGTGTGTGAAAGCCTTCCTTCACCTAGCTTGTTGGGAACACAAAGTTTCTTTTCACTTCAAATTCCACTCCATACATATATATGGGGTGGTACTAGCTCCAACCCGGTTTTACAGTGAAAACTGCAGGAACTTCAAACCGGCACTAGGAAACAGAACGAGAAACCAGAGTAAAAGTTTCTCCTGCAACTCGTTCCCTTTCTTCTAGATGAACGAACGTCTCTCCACATGCTCAGTTCTGAGAGATAAGTGTGTGTGAAAGCCGTCCTTCACCTAGCTTGTTGGGAACACAAAGTTTCTGTTCAGTTGCAAACTCCACTCCATACATATATATAGGGAAGTACTAGCTCCAACTCGGTTTTACAGTGAAAACTGCAGGAACTTCAAATCGGCACTAGGAAACAGACCGAGACACCAGAGTAAAATTTCTCCTGCAACCCGTTCCCTTTGTGCTAGATGAACGAACGTCTCTCCACATTCTCAGTTCTGAGAGAAAAGTGTGTGTGAAAGCCGTCCTTCACCTAGCTTGTTGGGAACACAAAGTTTCTCTTCAGTTGCAAACTCCACTCCATACATATATATGGTGTGGTACTAGTTCCAACTCGGTTTTACAGTGAAAACTTCAGGAACTTCAAACCGGCACTTGGAATCAGACCGAGAAACCAGAGTAAATTTTCCCTGCAACCTGTTCTCTTTGTGCTAGATGAACGAACGTCTCTCCACATGCTCAGTTCTGAGAGATAAGTGTGTGTGAAAGCCGTCCTTAAACTTGCTTTTTGGGAACACAAAGTTTCTCTTCAGTTGCAAACTCCACTCCATATATATATATGGGGAGGTACTAGCTCCAACTCGGATTTACAGTGAAAACTGCAGGAACTTCAAACCGGCACTAGGAAACAGACCGAGAAACCAGAGTAAAAGTTTCTCCTGCAACCCGTTCCCTTTGTGCTAGATGAACGAACGTCTCTCCACATGCTCAGTTCTGAGAGATAAGTGTGTGTGAAAGCCGACCTTCACCTAGCTTGTTGGGAACACAAAGTTTCTCTTCAGTTGCAAACTCCACTCCATACATATATATGGGTAGGTACTAGCTCCAACTCGGTTTTACAGTGAAAAATGCAGGAACTTCAAACCGGCACTAGGAAACAGACCGAGAAAACAGGGTAAAAGTTTCTCCTCCAACCCGTCCCCTTTGTGCTAGATGAACGAACGTCTCTCCACATACTCAGTTCTGAGAGATAATTGTGTGTGAAAGCCTTCCTTAAACTAGCTTGTTGGGAACACAAAGTTTCTGTTCAGTTCAAACTCCACTCCATATATACATATGGGGAGGTACTAGCTCCAACTCGGTTTTACAGTGAAAACTGCAGGAACTTCAAACCGACACTAGGAAACAGACCGAGACACCAGAGTAAAAGTGTCTCCTGCAACCCGGTCCCTTTGTGCTAGATGAACGAACGTCTCTCCACATGCTCATTTCTGAGAGATAAGTGTGTGTGAAAGCCGTCTTTCACCTAGCTTGTTGGGAACACAAAGTTTCTCTTCAGTTGCAAACTCCACTCCATACATATTTATGGGGAGGTACAAGCTCCAACTCGGTTTTACAGTGAAAACTGCAGGAATTTCAAACCAGCACTAGGAAACAGACCGAGAAACCAGAGTAAAAGTTTCTCCAGCAACCCGTTCCCTTTGTGCTAGATGAACGAACGTCTCTCCACATGCTCAGTTGTGAGAGATAAGTGTGTGTGAAAGCCGTCCTTCACCTAGCTTGTTGGGAACACAAAGTTTCTCTTAGGTGCACTCTCCAATCCATAAATATATATGGGGAGTTACCAGCTCCAACTCGGTTTTACAGTGAAAACTGCAGGAACTTAAAACCGGCACTAGGAAACAGACCGAGAAACCAGAGTAAAAGTTTCCCCTGCGACCCGTTCCCTTTGTGCTAGATGAACGAATGTCTCCCCACATGCTCAGTTCTGAGAGATAATTGTGTGTGAAAGCCTTCCTTCACCTAGCTTGTTGGGAACACAAAGTTTCTTTTCACTTCAAATTCCACTCCATACATATATATGGGGTGGTACTAGCTCCAACCCGGTTTTACAGTGAAAACTGCAGGAACTTCAAACCGGCACTAGGAAACAGAACGAGAAACCAGAGTAAAAGTTTCTCCTGCAACTCGTTCCCTTTCTGCTAGATGAACGAACGTCTCTCCACATGCTCAGTTCTGAGAGATAAGTGTGTGTGAAAGCCGTCCTTCACCTAGCTTGTTGGGAACACAAAGTTTCTGTTCAGTTGCAAACTCCACTCCATACATATATATAGGGAGGTACTAGCTCCAACTCGGTTTTACAGTGAAAACTGCAGGAACTTCAAATCGGCACTAGGAAACAGACCGAGACACCAGAGTAAAATTTCTCCTGCAACCCGTTCCCTTTGTGCTAGATGAACGAACGTCTCTCCACATTCTCAGTTCTGAGAGAAAAGTGTGTGTGAAAGCCGTCCTTCACCTAGCTTGTTGGGAACACAAAGTTTCTCTTCAGTTGCAAACTCCATTCCATACATATATATGGTGTGGTACTAGTTCCAACTCGGTTTTACAGTGAAAACTTCAGGAACTTCAAACCGGCACTTGGAAACAGACCGAGAAACCAGAGTAAATTTTCCCTGCAACCTGTTCTCTTTGTGCTAGATGAACGAACGTCTCTCCACATGCTCAGTTCTGAGAGATAAGTGTGTGTGAAAGCCGTCCTTAAACTTGCTTTTTGGGAACACAAAGTTTCTCTTCAGTTGCAAACTCCACTCCATATATATATATGGGGAGGTACTAGCTCCAACTCGGATTTACAGTGAAAACTGCAGGAACTTCAAACCGGCACTAGGAAACAGACCGAGAAACCAGAGTAAAAGTTTCTCCTGCAACCCGTTCCCTTTGTGCTAGATGAACGAACGTCTCTCCACATGCTCAGTTCTGAGAGATAAGTGTGTGTGAAAGCCGACCTTCACCTAGCTTGTTGGGAACACAAAGTTTCTCTTCAGTTGCAAACTCCACTCCATACATATATATGGGGAGGTACTAGCTCCAACTCGGTTTTACAGTGAAAAATGCAGGAACTTCAAACCGGCACTAGGAAACAGACCGAGAAAACAGGGTAAAAGTTTCTCCTCCAACCCGTCCCCTTTGTGCTAGATGAACGAACGTCTCTCCACATACTCAGTTCTGAGAGATAATTGTGTGTGAAAGCCTTCCTTAAACTAGCTTGTTGGGAACACAAAGTTTCTGTTCAGTTCAAACTCCACTCCATATATACATATGGGGAGGTACTAGCTCCAACTCGGTTTTACAGTGAAAACTGCAGGAACTTCAAACCGACACTAGGAAACAGACCGAGACACCAGAGTAAAAGTGTCTCCTGCAACCCGTTCCCTTTGTGCTAGATGAACGAACGTCTCTCCACATGCTCATTTCTGAGAGATAAGTGTGTGTGAAAGCCGTCTTTCACCTAGCTTGTTGGGAACACAAAGTTTCTCTTCAGTTGCAAACTCCACTCCATACATATTTATGGGGAGGTACAAGCTCCAACTCGGTTTTACAGTGAAAACTGCAGGAATTTCAAACCAGCACTAGGAAACAGACCGAGAAACCAGAGTAAAAGTTTCTCCAGCAACCCGTTCCCTTTGTGCTAGATGAACGAACGTCTCTCCACATGCTCAGTTCTGAGAGATAAGTGTGTGTGAAAGCCGTCCTTCACCTAGCTTGTTGGGAACACAAAGTTTCTCTTCAGTTGCAAACTCCACTCCATATATATATATGGGGAGGTACTAGCTCCAACTCGGATTTACAGTGAAAACTGCAGGAACTTCAAACCGGCACTAGGAAACAGACCGAGAAACCAGAGTAAAAGTTTCTCCTGCAACCCGTTCCCTTTGTGCTAGATGAACGAACGTCTCTCCACATGCTCAGTTCTGAGAGATAAGTGTGTGTGAAAGCCGACCTTCACCTAGCTTGTTGGGAACACAAAGTTTCTCTTCAGTTGCAAACTCCACTCCATACATATATATGGGGAGGTACTAGCTCCAACTCGGTTTTACAGTGAAAAATGCAGGAACTTCAAACCGGCACTAGGAAACAGACCGAGAAAACAGGGTAAAAGTTTCTCCTCCAACCCGTCCCCTTTGTGCTAGATGAACGAACGTCTCTCCACATACTCAGTTCTGAGAGATAATTGTGTGTGAAAGCCTTCCTTAAACTAGCTTGTTGGGAACACAAAGTTTCTGTTCAGTTCAAACTCCACTCCATATATACATATGGGGAGGTACTAGCTCCAACTCGGTTTTACAGTGAAAACTGCAGGAACTTCAAACCGACACTAGGAAACAGACCGAGACACCAGAGTAAAAGTGTCTCCTGCAACCCGTTCCCTTTGTGCTAGATGAACGAACGTCTCTCCACATGCTCATTTCTGAGAGATAAGTGTGTGTGAAAGCCGTCTTTCACCTAGCTTGTTTGGAACACAAAGTTTCTCTTCAGTTGCAAACTCCACTCCATACATATTTATGGGGAGGTACAAGCTCCAACTCGGTTTTACAGTGAAAACTGCAGGAATTTCAAACCAGCACTTGGAAACAGACCGAGAAACCAGAGTAAAAGTTTCTCCAGCAACCCGTTCCCTTTGTGCTAGATGAACGAACGTCTCTCCACATGCTCAGTTGTGAGAGATAAGTGTGTGTGAAAGCCGTCCTTCACCTAGCTTGTTGGGAACACAAAGTTTCTCTTAGGTGCACTCTCCAATCCATAAATATATATGGGGAGTTACCAGCTCCAACTCGGTTTTACAGTGAAAACTGCAGGAACTTAAAACCGGCACTAGGAAACAGACCGAGAAACCAGAGTAAAAGTTTCCCCTGCGACCCGTTCCCTTTGTGCTAGATGAACGAATGTCTCCCCACATGCTCAGTTCTGAGAGATAATTGTGTGTGAAAGCCTTCCTTCACCTAGCTTGTTGGGAACACAAAGTTTCTTTTCACTTCAAATTCCACTCCATACATATATATGGGGTGGTACTAGCTCCAACCCGGTTTTACAGTGAAAACTGCAGGAACTTCAAACCGGCACTAGGAAACAGAACGAGAAACCAGAGTAAAAGTTTCTCCTGCAACTCGTTCCCTTTCTGCTAGATGAACGAACGTCTCTCCACATGCTCAGTTCTGAGAGATAAGTGTGTGTGAAAGCCGTCCTTCACCTAGCTTGTTGGGAACACAAAGTTTCTGTTCAGTTGCAAACTCCACTCCATACATATATATAGGGAGGTACTAGCTCCAACTCGGTTTTACAGTGAAAACTGCAGGAACTTCAAATCGGCACTAGGAAACAGACCGAGACACCAGAGTAAAATTTCTCCTGCAACCCGTTCCCTTTGTGCTAGATGAACGAACGTCTCTCCACATTCTCAGTTCTGAGAGAAAAGTGTGTGTGAAAGCCGTCCTTCACCTAGCTTGTTGGGAACACAAAGTTTCTCTTCAGTTGCAAACTCCATTCCATACATATATATGGTGTGGTACTAGTTCCAACTCGGTTTTACAGTGAAAACTTCAGGAACTTCAAACCGGCACTTGGAAACAGACCGAGAAACCAGAGTAAATTTTCCCTGCAACCTGTTCTCTTTGTGCTAGATGAACGAACGTCTCTCCACATGCTCAGTTCTGAGAGATAAGTGTGTGTGAAAGCCGTCCTTAAACTTGCTTTTTGGGAACACAAAGTTTCTCTTCAGTTGCAAACTCCACTCCATATATATATATGGGGAGGTACTAGCTCCAACTCGGATTTACAGTGAAAACTGCAGGAACTTCAAACCGGCACTAGGAAACAGACCGAGAAACCAGAGTAAAAGTTTCTCCTGCAACCCGTTCCCTTTGTGCTAGATGAACGAACGTCTCTCCACATGCTCAGTTCTGAGAGATAAGTGTGTGTGAAAGCCGACCTTCACCTAGCTTGTTGGGAACACAAAGTTTCTCTTCAGTTGCAAACTCCACTCCATACATATATATGGGGAGGTACTAGCTCCAACTCGGTTTTACAGTGAAAAATGCAGGAACTTCAAACCGGCACTAGGAAACAGACCGAGAAAACAGGGTAAAAGTTTCTCCTCCAACCCGTCCCCTTTGTGCTAGATGAACGAACGTCTCTCCACATACTCAGTTCTGAGAGATAATTGTGTGTGAAAGCCTTCCTTAAACTAGCTTGTTGGGAACACAAAGTTTCTGTTCAGTTCAAACTCCACTCCATATATACATATGGGGAGGTACTAGCTCCAACTCGGTTTTACAGTGAAAACTGCAGGAACTTCAAACCGACACTAGGAAACAGACCGAGACACCAGAGTAAAAGTGTCTCCTGCAACCCGTTCCCTTTGTGCTAGATGAACGAACGTCTCTCCACATGCTCATTTCTGAGAGATAAGTGTGTGTGAAAGCCGTCTTTCACCTAGCTTGTTGGGAACACAAAGTTTCTCTTCAGTTGCAAACTCCACTCCATACATATTTATGGGGAGGTACAAGCTCCAACTCGGTTTTACAGTGAAAACTGCAGGAATTTCAAACCAGCACTAGGAAACAGACCGAGAAACCAGAGTAAAAGTTTCTCCAGCAACCCGTTCCCTTTGTGCTAGATGAACGAACGTCTCTCCACATGCTCAGTTCTGAGAGATAAGTGTGTGTGAAAGCCGTCCTTCACCTAGCTTGTTGGGAACACAAAGTTTCTCTTAAGTTGCAAACTCCACTCCGTACATATATATGGGGAGGTACTAGCTCCAACTCGGTTTTACAGAGAAAACTGCAGGAACTTCAAACCGGCACTAGGAAACAGACTGAGAAACCAGAGTAAAAGTTTCCCCTGCAACCAGTTCACTTTGTGCTAGATGAACGAACGTCTCTCCACATGCTCAGTTCTGAGAGATAAGTGTGTGTGAAAGCCGTCCTTCACCTAGCTTGTTGGGAACACAAAGTTTCTATTCAGTTGCACACTCCACTGCATAAATATTTATGGGGAGGTACAAGCTCCAATTCGGTTTTAATGTGAAAACTGCAGGAACTTCAATCCGGCACTAGGAAACAGACCGAGAAACCAGAGTAAAAGTTTCCCCTGCGACCCTTTCCCTTTGTGCTAGATAAACGAATGTCTCTCCACATGCTCAGTTCTGAGAGATAATTGTGTGTGAAAGCCTTCCTTCAACTAGCTTGTTGGGAACACAAAGTTTCTTTTCAGTTCAAACTACACTCCATACATATATATGGGGAGGTACTAGCTCCAACTTGGTTTTACAGTGTAAACTGCAGGAACTTCAAACTGGCACTGGGAAACAGACCTATAAACCAGAGTAACAGTTTCTCCTGCAACCCGTTCCATTTGTGCTAGATGAACGAACGTCTCTCCACATGCTCAGTTCTGAGAGATAAGTGTGTGTGAAAGCCGTCCTTCACCTAGCTTGTTGGGAACACAAAGTTTCTCTTAAGTTGCAAACTCCACTCCGTACATATATATGGGGAGGTACTAGCTCCAACTCGGTTTTGCAGTGAAAACTGCAGGAACTTCAAACCGGCACTAGGAAACAGACCGAGACACCAGAGTAAAAGTTTCCCTGCAACCCTTTCCCTTTGTGCTAGATGAACGAACGTCTCCCCACATGCTCATTTCTGAGAGAAAAGTGTGTGTGAAAGCCGTCCTTCACCTAGCTTGTTGGGAATACAAAGTTTCTCTTCAGTTGCAAACTCAACTCCATACATATATAAGGGGAGGTACTAGCTCCAACTCGGTTTTACAGTGAAAACTGCAGGAACTACAAACCGGCACTAGGACACAGACCGAGAATCCAGAGTAAAAGTTTCTCCTGCAACCCGTTCCCTTTGTGCTAGATGAACGAACGCCTCTCCACATGCTCAGATCTGAGAGATAAGTGTGTGTGAAAGCCGTCCTTCACCTAGCTTGTTGGGAACACAAAGTATCTCCTCAGTTGCAAACTCCACTGCATACATATATATGGGGAGGTACTAGCTCCAACTCTGTTTTACAGTGAAACTGCAGGAACATCAACCCGGCACTAGGAAACAGACTGAGAAACCAGAGTAAAAGTTTCTCCTACAACCCGTTCCCTTTGTGCTAGATGAACGAACGTCTCTCCACACTGTCAGTTCTGAGAGATAAGTGTGTGTGAAAGCCGTCCTTCACCTAGCTTGTTGGGAACACAAAGTTTCTCTTCAGTTGCAAACTCCACGCCATACATATATATGGGGAGGTACTAGCTCCAACTCGGTTTTACAGTGAAAACTGCAGGAACTTCAAACCGGCACTAGGACACAGACCGAGAATACAGAGTAAAAGTTTCTCCTGCAACCCGTTCCCTTTGTGCTAGATGAACGAACGTCTCTCCACATGCTCAGTTCTGAGAGATAAGTGTGTGTGAAAGCCGTCCTTCACCTAGCTTGTTGGGAACACAAAGTTTCTCTTCAGTTGCTAACTCCACTCTGTACATATATATGGGGAGTTACTAGCTCCAAATCGGTTTTACAGTGAAAATTGCAGGAACTTCAAACCGGCACTAGGAAACAGACTGAGAAACCAGTGTAAAAGTTTACCCTGCAAACCGTTCCCTTTGTGCTAGATGAACGAACGTCTCTCCACATGCTAAGTTCTGAGAGATAAGTGTGTGTAAAAGCCGTCCTTCAACTAGCTTGTTGGGAACAAAAAGTTTCTCTTCAGTTGCAAACTCCACTCCATATATATATATGGGGAGGTACTAGCTCCAACTCGGATTTACAGTGAAAACTGCAGGAACTTCAAACCGGCACTAGGAAACAGACCGAGAAACCAGAGTAAAAGTTTCTCCTGCAACCCGTTCCCTTTGTGCTAGATGAACGAACGTCTCTCCACATGCTCAGTTCTGAGAGATAAGTGTGTGTGAAAGCCGACCTTCACCTAGCTTGTTGGGAACACAAAGTTTCTCTTCAGTTGCAAACTCCACTCCATACATATATATGGGGAGGTACTAGCTCCAACTCGGTTTTACAGTGAAAAATGCAGGAACTTCAAACCGGCACTAGGAAACAGACCGAGAAAACAGGGTAAAAGTTTCTCCTCCAACCCGTCCCCTTTGTGCTAGATGAACGAACGTCTCTCCACATACTCAGTTCTGAGAGATAATTGTGTGTGAAAGCCTTCCTTAAACTAGCTTGTTGGGAACACAAAGTTTCTGTTCAGTTCAGACTCCACTCCATATATACATATGGGGAGGTACTAGCTCCAACTCGGTTTTACAGTGAAAACTGCAGGAACTTCAAACCGACACTAGGAAACAGACCGAGACACCAGAGTAAAAGTGTCTCCTGCAACCCGTTCCCTTTGTGCTAGATGAACGAACGTCTCTCCACATGCTCATTTCTGAGAGATAAGTGTGTGTGAAAGCCGACTTTCACCTAGCTTGTTGGGAACACAAAGTTTCTCTTCAGTTGCAAACTCCACTCCATACATATTTATGGGGAGGTACAAGCTCCAACTCGGTTTTACAGTGAAAACTGCAGGAATTTCAAACCAGCACTAGGAAACAGACCGAGAAACCAGAGTAAAAGTTTCTCCAGCAACCCGTTCCCTTTGTGCTAGATGAACGAACGTCTCTCCACATGCTCAGTTCTGAGAGATAAGTGTGTGTGAAAGCCGTCCTTCACCTAGCTTGTTGGGAACACAAAGTTTCTCTTAAGTTGCAAACTCCACTCCGTACATATATATGGGGAGGTACTAGCTCCAACTCGGTTTTACAGTGAAAACTGCAGGAACTTCAAACCGGCACTAGGAAACAGACTGAGAAACCAGAGTAAAAGTTTCCCCTGCAACCCGTTCACTTTGTGCTAGATGAACGAACGTCTCTCCACATGCTCAGTTCTGAGAGATAAGTGTGTGTGAAAGCCGTCCTTCACCTAGCTTGTTGGGAACACAAAGTTTCTATTCAGTTGCACACTCCACTGCATAAATATTTATGGGGAGGTACAAGCTCCAATTCGGTTTTAATGTGAAAACTGCAGGAACTTCAATCCGGCACTAGGAAACAGACCGAGAAACCAGAGTAAAAGTTTCCCCTGCGACCCTTTCCCTTTGTGCTAGATAAACGAATGTCTCTCCACATGCTCAGTTCTGAGAGATAATTGTGTGTGAAAGCCTTCCTTCAACTAGCTTGTTGGGAACACAAAGTTTCTTTTCAGTTCAAACTACACTCCATACATATATATGGGGAGGTACTAGCTCCAACTTGGTTTTACAGTGTAAACTGCAGGAACTTCAAACTGGCACTGGGAAACAGACCTATAAACCAGAGTAACAGTTTCTCCTGCAACCCGTTCCATTTGTGCTAGATGAACGAACGTCTCTCCACATGCTCAGTTCTGAGAGATAAGTGTGTGTGAAAGCCGTCCTTCACCTAGCTTGTTGGGAACACAAAGTTTCTCTTAAGTTGCAAACTCCACTCCGTACATATATATGGGGAGGTACTAGCTCCAACTCGGTTTTGCAGTGAAAACTGCAGGAACTTCAAACCGGCACTACGAAACAGACCGAGACACCAGAGTAAAAGTTTCTCCTGCAACCCTTTCCCTTTGTGCTAGATGAACGAACGTCTCCCCACATGCTCATTTCTGAGAGAAAAGTGTGTGTGAAAGCCGTCCTTCACCTAGCTTGTTGGGAATACAAAGTTTCTCTTCAGTTGCAAACTCAACTCCATACATATATAAGGGGAGGTACTAGCTCCAACTCGGTTTTACAGTGAAAACTGCAGGAACTACAAACCGGCACTAGGACACAGACCGAGAATCCAGAGTAAAAGTTTCTCCTGCAACCCGTTCCCTTTGTGCTAGATGAACGAACGCCTCTCCACATGCTCAGATCTGAGAGATAAGTGTGTGTGAAAGCCGTCCTTCACCTAGCTTGTTGGGAACACAAAGTATCTCCTCAGTTGCAAACTCCACTGCATACATATATATGGGGAGGTACTAGCTCCAACTCTGTTTTACAGTGAAACTGCAGGAACATCAACCCGGCACTAGGAAACAGACTGAGAAACCAGAGTAAAAGTTTCTCCTACAACCCGTTCCCTTTGTGCTAGATGAACGAACGTCTCTCCACATGGTCAGTTCTGAGAGATAAGTGTGTGTGAAAGCCGTCCTTCACCTAGCTTGTTGGGAACACAAAGTTTCCCTTCAGTTGCAAACTCCACGCCATACATATATATGGGGAGGTACTAGCTCCAACTCGGTTTTACAGTGAAAACTGCAGGAACTTCAAACCGGCACTAGGACACAGACCGAGAATACAGAGTAAAAGTTTCTCCTGCAACCCGTTCCCTTTGTGCTAGATGAACGAACGTCTCTCCACATGCTCAGTTCTGAGAGATAAGTGTGTGTGAAAGCCGTCCTTCACCTAGCTTGTTGGGAACACAAAGTTTCTCTTCAGTTGCTAACTCCACTCTGTACATATATATGGGGAGTTACTAGCTCCAAATCGGTTTTACAGTGAAAATTGCAGGAACTTCAAACCGGCACTAGGAAACAGACTGAGAAACCAGTGTAAAAGTTTACCCTGCAAACCGTTCCTTTGTGCTAGATGAACGAACGTCTCTCCACATGCTCAGTTCTGAGAGATAAGTGTGTGTAAAAGCCGTCCTTCAACTAGCTTGTTGGGAACAAAAAGTTTCTATTCAGTTGCACACTCCACTGCATAAATATTTATGGGTAGGTACTAGCTCCAATTCTGTTTTAATGTGAAAACTGCAGGAACTTCAAACCGGCACTAGGAAACAGACCGAGAAACCAGATTAAAAGTTTCCCCTGCGACCCGTTCCCTTTGTGCTAGATAAACGAATGTCTCTCCACATGCTCAGTTCTGAGAGATAATTGTGTGTGAAAGCCTTCCTTCAACTAGCTTGTTGGGAACACTAAGTTTCTTTTCAGTTCAAACTACAATCCATACATATATATGGGGAGGTACCAGCTCCAACTCGGTTTTACAGTGTAAATTGCAGGAACTTCAAACCGGCACTGGGAAACAGCCCTAGAAACCAGAGTAACAGTTTCTCCTGCAAACCGTTCCCTTTGTGCTAGATGAACGAACGTCTCTCCACATGCTCAGTTCTGAGGGATAATTGTGTGTGAAAGCCGTCCTTCACCCAGCTTGTTGGGAACACAAAGTTTCTCTTCAGTTGCAAACTCCACTCCATACATATATATGGGGATGTACTAGCTCCAACTCGTTTTTACAGTGAAAACTGCAGGAACTTCAACCCGGCACTAGGAAACAGACCGAGAAACCAGAGTAAAAGTTTCCCCTGCGACCCGTTCCCTTTGTGCTAGATGAACGAATGTCTCTCCACATGCTCAGTTCTGAGAGATAATTGTGTGTGAAAGCCTTCCTTCACCTAGCTTGTTGGGAACACAAAGTTTCTTTTCACTTCAAATTCCACTCCATACATATATATGGGGTGGTACTAGCTCCAACCCGGTTTTACAGTGAAAACTGCAGGAACTTCAAACCGGCACTAGGAAACAGACCGAGAAACCAGAGTAAAAGTTTCTCCTGCAACCCGTTCCCTTTCTGCTAGATGAACGAACGTCTCTCCACATGCTGAGTTCTGAGAGATAAGTGTGTGTGAAAGCCGTCCTTCACCTAGCTTGTTGGGAACACAAAGTTTCTCTTCAGTTGCAAACTCCACTCCATACATATAGATGGGGAGGTACTAGCTCCAACTCGGTTTTACAGTGAAAACTGCAGGAACTTCAAACCGTCACTAGGAAACAGACCGAGACACCAGAGTAAAATTTCTCCTGCAACCCGTTCCCTTTGTGCTAGATGAACGAACGTCTCTCCACATTCTCAGTTCTGAGAGAAAAGTGTGTGTGAAAGCCGTCCTTCACCTAGCTTGTTGGGAACACAAAGTTTCTCTTCAGTTGCAAACTCCACTCCATACGTATATATGGTGTGGTACTAGCTCCAACTCGGTTTTACAGTGAAAACTGCAGGAACTTCAAACCGGCACTAGGAAACAGACCGAGAAACCAGAGTAAAAGTTTCCCTGCAACCTATTTCCCTTGTGCTAGATGAACGAACGTCTCTCCACATGCTCAGTTCTGAGAGATAAGTGTGTGTGAAAGCCGTACTTCACCTAGCTTGTTGGGAACACAAAGTTTCTCTTCAGTTACAAAATCCACTCCATACATATATATGGGGAGGTACTAGCTCCAACTCGGTTTTACAGTGAAATCTGCAGGAACTGCAAACCGGCACTAGGAAACAGACCGAGACACCAGAGTAAAAGTTTCTCCTGCAACCCTTTCCCTTTGTGCTAGATGAACGAACGTCTCTCCACATGCTCATTTCTGAGAGAAAAGTGTGTGTGAAAGCCGTCCTTCACCTAGCTTGTTGGGAACACTATGTTTCTCTTCAGTTGCAAACTCCACTCCATACATATATATGGGGAGGTAATAGCTCCAACTCGGTTTTACAGTGAAAAGTGCAGAAAATTCAAACATGCACTAGGAAACAGACTGAGAAACCAGAGTAAAAGTTTCTCCTGCAACCCGTTCCCTTTGTGCTTGATGAACGAAAGTCTCTCCACATGCTCAGTTCTGAGAGATAAATGTGTGTGAAAGCCGTCCTTCACCTAGCTTGTTGGGAACACAAAGTTTCTCTTCAGTTGCAAACTCCACTCCATACATATATAAGGGGAGGTACTAGCTCCAACTCGGTTTTACAGTGAAAACTGCAGGAACTTCAAACCGGCACTAGGAAACAGACCGAGAAACCAGAGTATAATTTCTCCTGCTACCAATTCCCTTTGTGCTAGATGAACGAACGTCTCTCCACATGCTCAGTTCTGAGAGATAAGTGTGTGTGAAAGCCGTCCTTCACCTAGCTTGTTGGGAACATAAAGTTTCTCTTCAGTTGCAAACTCCACTCCATACATATATAAGGGGTGGTACTAGCTCCAACTCTGTTTTACAGTGAAAACTGCAGGAACTTCAAACCGGCACTAGGACACAGACCGAGAATCCAGAGTAAAAGTTTCTCCTGCAACCCGTTCCCTTTGTGCTAGATGAACGAACGCCTCTCCACATGCTCAGATCTGAGAGATAAGTGTGTGTGAAAGCCGTCTTTCAACTAGCTTGTTGGGAACACAAAGTATCTCCTCAGTTGCAAACTCCACTGCATACATATATATGGGGAGGTACTAGCTCCAACTCTGTTTTACAGTGAAACTGCAGGAACATCAACCCGGCACTAGGAAACAGACTGAGAGACCAGAGTAAAAGTTTCTCCTACAACCCGTTCCCTTTGTGCTAGATGAACGAACGTCTCTCCACATGGTCAGTTCTGAGAGATAAGTGTGTGTGAAAGCCGTCCTTCACCTAGCTTGTTGGGAACACAAAGTTTCTCTTCAGTTGCAAACTCCACTACATACATATATATGGGGAGGTACTAGCTCCAACTCGGTTTTACAGTGAAAACTGCAGGAACTTCAAACTGGCACTAGGACACAGACCGAGAATACAGAGTAAAAGTTTCTCCTGCAACCCGTTCCCTTTGTGCTAGATGAACGAACGTCTCTCCACATGCTCAGTTCTGAGAGATAAGTGTGTGTGAAAGCCGTCCTTCACCTAGCTTGTTGGGAACACAAAGTTCCTCTTAAGTTGCAAACTCCAATCCATACATATATATGGGGAGGTACTAGCTCCAACTCGGTTTTGCAGTGAAAACTGCAGGAACTTCAAACCGGCACTAGGAAACAGACTGAGAAATCAGAGTAAAAGTTTCTCCTGCAACCCTTCCCTTTGTGCTAGATGAACGAACGTCTCTCCACATGCTCAGTTCTGAGAGATAAGTGTGTGTGAAAGCCGTCCTTCACCTAGCTTGTTGGGAACACAAAGTTTCTCTTCAGTTGCTAACTCCACTCCGTACATATATATGGGGAGTTACTAGCTCCAAATCGGTTTTACAGTGAAAATTGCAGGAACTTCAAACCGGCACTAGGAAACAGACTGAGAAACCAGTGTAAAAGTTTACCCTGCAAACCGTTCCCTTTGTGCTAGATGAACGAACGTCTCTCCACATGCTCAGTTCTGAGAGATAATGTGTGTGAAAGCCGTCCTTCAACTAGCTTGTTGGGAACAAAAAGTTTCTATTCAGTTGCACACTCCACTGCATAAATATTTATGGGGAGGTACTAGCTCCAATTCCGTTTTAATGTGAAAACTGCAGGAACTTCAAACCGGCACTAGGAAACAGACCGAGAAACCAGATTAAAAGTTTCCCCTGCGACCCGTTCCCTTTGTGCTAGATAAACGAATGTCTCTCCACATGCTCAGTTCTGAGAGATAATTGTGTGTGAAAGCCTTCCTTCAACTAGCTTGTTGGGAACACTAAGTTTCTTTTCAGTTCAAACTACAATCCATACATATATATGGGGAGGTACCAGCTCCAACTCGGTTTTACAGTGTAAACTGCAGGAACTTCAAACCGGCACTGGGAAACAGCCCTAGAAACCAGAGTAACAGTTTCTGCTGCAACCCATTCCCTTTGTGCTAGATGAACGAACGTCTCTCCACATGCTCAGTTCTGAGGGATAATTGTGTGTGAAAGCCGTCCTTCACCCAGCTTGTTGGGAACACAAAGTTTCTCTTCAGTTGCAAACTCCACTCCATACATATATATGGGGATGTACTAGCTCCAACTCGTTTTTACAGTGAAAACTGCAGGAACTTCAACCCGGCACTAGGAAACAGACCGAGAAACCAGAGTAAAAGTTTCCCCTGCGACCCGTTCCCTTTGTGCTAGATGAACGAATGTCTCTCCACATGCTCAGTTCTGAGAGATAATTGTGTGTGAAAGCATTCCTTCACCTAGCTTGTTGGGAACACAAAGTTTCTTTTCACTTCAAATTCCACTCCATACATATATATGGGGTGGTACTAGCTCCAACCCGGTTTTACAGTGAAAACTGCAGGAACTTCAAACCGGCACTAGGAAACAGACCGAGAAACCAGAGTAAAAGTTTCTCCTGCAACCCGTTCCCTTTCTGCTAGATGAACGAACGTCTCTCCACATGCTCAGATCTGAGAGATAAGTGTGTGTGAAAGCCGTCCTTCACCTAGCTTGTTGGGAACACAAAGTTTCTCTTCAGTTGCAAACTCCACTCCATACATATAGATGGGGAGGTACTAGCTCCAACTCGGTTTTACAGTGAAAACTGCAGGAACTTCAAACCGTCACTAGGAAACAGACCGAGACACCAGAGTATAATTTCTCCTGCAACCCGTTCCCTTTGTGCTAGATGAACGAACGTCTCTCCACATTCTCAGTTCTGAGAGAAAAGTGTGTGTGAAAGCCGTCCTTCACCTAGCTTGTTGGGAACACAAAGTTTCTCTTCAGTTGCAAACTCCACTCCATACATATATATGGTGTGGTACTAGCTCCAACTCGGTTTTACAGTGAAAACTGCAGGAACTTCAAACCGGCACTAGGAAACAGACCGAGAAACCAGAGTAAAAGTTTCCCTGCAACCTATTTCCCTTGTGCTAGATGAACGAACGTCTCTCCACATGCTCAGTTCTGTGAGATAAATGTGTGTGAAAGCCGTCCTTAAACTTGCTTTTTGGGAACACAAAGTTTCTCTTCAGTTGCAAACTCCACTCCATACATATATATGGGGAGGTACTAGCTCCAACTCGGTTTTAAAATGAAAACTGCAGGAACTTCAAACCGGCACTAGGAAACAGGCTGAGAAACCAGAGTAAAAGTTTCTCCTGCAACCCGATCCCTTTGTGCTAGATGAACGAACGTCTCTACACATGCTCAGTTCTGAGAGATAAGTGTGTGTGAAAGCCGTCCTTCATTTGGCTTGTTGGGAACACAAAGTTTCTCTTCAATTGCAAACTCCACTCCATACATATATATGGGGAGGTACTAGCTCCAACTCGGTTTTACAGTGAAAACTGCAGGAAGTTCAAACCGGCACTAGGAAACAGACCGTGAAAACAGGGTAAAAGATTCTCCTGCAACCCGTCCCCTTTGTGCTAGATGAACGAAAGTCTCTCCACATGCTCAGTTCTGAGATTTAATTGTGTGTGAAAGCCTTCCTTCAACTAGCTTGTTGGGAACACAAAGTTTCTCTTCAGTTCAAACTCCACTCCATATATACATATGGGGAGGTACTAGCTCCAACTCGGTTTTACAGTGAAAACTGCAGGAACTTCAAACCGACACTAGGAAACAGACCGAGACACCAGAGTAAAAGTGTCTCCTGCAACCCGTTCCCTTTGTGCTAGATGAACGAACGTCTCTCCACATGCTCAGTTCTGAGAGATAAGTGTGTGTGAAAGCCGTCCTTCAACTAGCTTGTTGGGAACAAACAGTTTCTATTCAGTTGCACACTCCACTGCATAAATATTTATGGGGAGGTACTAGCTCCAACTCGTTTTTACAGTGAAAACTGCAGGAACTTCAACCCGGCACTAGGAAACAGACCGAGAAACCAGAGTAAAAGTTTCCCCTGCGACCCGTTCCCTTTGTGCTAGATGAACGAATGTCTCTCCACATGCTCAGTTCTGAGAGATAATTGTGTGTGAAAGCATTCCTTCACCTAGCTTGTTGGGAACACAAAGTTTCTTTTCACTTCAAATTCCACTCCATACATATATATGGGGTGGTACTAGCTCCAACCCGGTTTTACAGTGAAAACTGCAGGAACTTCAAACCGGCACTAGGAAACAGACCGAGAAACCAGAGTAAAAGTTTCTCCTGCAACCCGTTCCCTTTCTGCTAGATGAACGATCGTCTCTCCACATGCTCAGATCTGAGAGATAAGTGTGTGTGAAAGCCGTCCTTCACCTAGCTTGTTGGGAACACAAAGTTTCTCTTCAGTTGCAAACTCCACTCCATACATATAGATGGGGAGGTACTAGCTCCAACTCGGTTTTACAGTGAAAACTGCAGGAACTTCAAACCGTCACTAGGAAACAGACCGAGACACCAGAGTAAAATTTCTCCTGCAACCCGTTCCCTTTGTGCTAGATGAACGAACGTCTCTCCACATTCTCAGTTCTGAGAGAAAAGTGTGTGTGAAAGCCGTCCTTCACCAACTTGTTGGGAACACAAAGTTTCTCTTCAGTTGCAAACTCCACTCCATACATATATATGGTGTGGTACTAGCTCCAACTCGGTTTTACAGTGAAAACTGCAGGAACTTCAAACCGACACTAGGAAACAGACCGAGAAACCAGAGTAAAAGTTTCCCTGCAACCTATTTCCCTTGTGCTAGATGAACGAACGTCTCTCCACATGCTCAGTTCTGTGAGATAAATGTGTGTGAAAGCCGTCCTTAAACTTGCTTTTTGGGAACACAAAGTTTCTCTTCAGTTGCAAACTCCACTCCATACATATATATGGGGAGGTACTAGCTCCAACTCGGTTTTAAAATGAAAACTGCAGGAACTTCAAACCGGCACTAGGAAACAGGCTGAGAAACCAGAGTAAAAGTTTCTCCTGCAACCCGATCCCTTTGTGCTAGATGAACGAACGTCTCTACACATGCTCAGTTCTGAGAGATAAGTGTGTGTGAAAGCCGTCCTTCACTTGGCTTGTTGGGAACACAAAGTTTCTCTTCAATTGCAAACTCCACTCCATACATATATATGGGGAGGTACTAGCTCCAACTCGGTTTTACAGTGAAAACTGCAGGAAGTTCAAACCGGCACTAGGAAACAGACCGTGAAAACAGGGTAAAAGATTCTCCTGCAACCCGTCCCCTTTGTGCTAGATGAACGAAAGTCTCTCCACATGCTCAGTTCTGAGATTTAATTGTGTGTGAAAGCCTTCCTTCAACTAGCTTGTTGGGAACACAAAGTTTCTCTTAAGTTCAAACTCCACTCCATATATACATATGGGGAGGTACTAGCTCCAACTCGGTTTTACAGTGAAAACTGCAGGAACTTCAAACCAGCACTAGGAAACAGACTGAGAAACCAGAGTAAAAGTTTCTCCAGCAACCCGTTCCCTTTGTGCTAGATGAACGAACGCCTCTCCACATGCTCAGTTCTGAGAGATAAGTGTGTGTGAAAGCCGTCCTTCACCTAGCTTGTTGGGAACACAAAGTTTCTCTTAAGTTGCAAACTCCACTCCGTACATATATATGGGGAGGTACTAGCTCCAACTCGGTTTTACAGTGAAAAGTGCAGGAAATTCAAACATGCACTAGGAAACAGACTGAGAACCCAGAGTAAAAGTTTCTCCTGCAACCCGTTCCCTTTGTGCTTGATGAACGAAAGTCTCTCCACATGCTCAGTTCTGAGAGAGAAATGTGTGTGAAAGCCGTCCTTCACCTAGCTTGTTGGGAACACAAAGTTTCTCTTCAGTTGCAAACTCCACTCCATACATATATAAGGGGAGGTACTAGCTCCAACTCGGTTTTACAGTGAAAACTGCAGGAACTTCAAACCGGCACTAGGAAACAGACCGAGAAACCAGAGTAAAATTTCTCCTGCTACCAATTCCCTTTGTGCTAGATGAACGAACGTCTATCCACATGCTCAGTTCTGAGAGATAAGTGTGTGTGAAAGCCGTCCTTCACCTAGCTTGTTGGGAACATAAAGTTTCTCTTCAGTTGCAAACTCCACTCCATACATATATAAGGGGTGGTACTAGCTCCAACTCGGTTTTACAGTGAAAACTGCAGGAACTTCAAACCGGCACTAGGACACAGACCGAGAATCCAGAGTAAAAGTTTCTCCTGCAACCCGTTCCCTTTGTGCTAGATGAACGAACGCCTCTCCACATGCTCAGATCTGAGAGATAAGTGTGTGTGAAAGCCGTCCTTCACCTAGCTTGTTGGGAACACAAAGTATCTCATCAGTTGCAAACTCCACTGCATACATATATATGGGGAGGTACTAGCTCCAACTCTGTTTTACAGTGAAACTGCAGGAACATCAACCCGGCACTAGGAAACAGACTGAGAAACCAGAGTAAAAGTTTCTCCTACAACCCGTTCCATTTGTGCTAGATGAACGAACGTCTCTCGACATGGTCAGTTCTGAGAGATAAGTGTGTGTGAAAGCCGTCCTTCACCTAGCTTGTTGGGAACACAAAGTTTCTCTTCAGTTGCAAACTCCACGCCATACATATATATGGGGAGGTACTAGCTCCAACTCGGTTTTACAGTGAAAACTGCAGGAACTTCAAACCGGCACTAGGACACAGACCGAGAATACAGAGTAAAAGTTTCTCCTGCAACCCGTTCCCTTTGTGCTAGATGAACGAACGTCTCTCCACATGCTCAGTTCTGAGAGATAAGTGTGTGTGAAAGCAGTCCTTCACCTAGCTTGTTGGGAACACAAAGTTCCTCTTAAGTTGCAAACTCCAATCCATACATATATATGGGGAGGTACTAGCTCCAACACGGTTTTGCAGTGAAAACTGCAGGAACTTCAAACCGGCACTAGGAAACAGACTGAGAAATCAGAGTAAAAGTTTCTCCTGCAACCCTTCCCTTTGTGCTAGATGAACGAACGTCTCTCCACATGCTCAGTTCTGAGAGATAAGTGTGTGTGAAAGCCGTCCTTCACCTAGCTTGTTGGGAACACAAAGTTTCTCTTCAGTTGCTAACTCCACTCCGTACATATATATGGGGAGTTACTAGCTCCAAATCGGTTTTACAGTGAAAATTGCAGGAACTTCAAACCGGCACTAGGAAACAGACTGAGAAACCAGTGTAAAAGTTTACCCTGCAAACCGTTCCCTTTGTGCTAGATGAACGAACGTCTCTCCACATGCTCAGTTCTGAGAGATAAGTGTGTGTGAAAGCCGTCCTTCAACTAGCTTGTTGGGAACAAAAAGTTTCTATTCAGTTGCACACACCACTGCATAAATATTTATGGGAAGGTACTAGCTCCAATTCGGTTTTAATGTGAAAACTGCAGGAACTTCAAACCGGCACTAGGAAACAGACCGAGAAACCAGATTAAAAGTTTCCCCTGCGACCCGTTCCCTTTGTGCTAGATAAACGAATGTCTCTCCACATGCTCAGTTCTGAGAGATAATTGTGTGTGAAAACCTTCCTTCAACTAGCTTGTTGGGAACACTAAGTTTCTTTTCAGTTCAAACTACAATCCATACATATATATGGGGGGTACCAGCTCCAACTCGGTTTTACAGTGTAAACTGCAGGAACTTCAAACCGGCACTGGGAAACAGCCCTAGAAACCAGAGTAACAGTTTCTCCTGCAACCCGTTCCCTTTGTGCTAGATGAACGAACGTCTCTCCACATGCTCAGTTCTGAGGGATAATTGTGTGTGAAAGCCGTCCTTCACCCAGCTTGTTGGGAACACAAAGTTTCTCTTCAGTTGCAAACTCCAGTCCATACATATATATGGGGATGTACTAGCTCAAACTCGTTTTTACAGTGAAAAATGCAGGAACTTCAACCCGGCACTAGGAAACAGACCGAGAAACCAGAGTAAAAGTTTCCCCTGCGACCCGTTCCCTTTGTGCTAGATGAACGAATGTCTCTCCACATGCTCAGTTCTGAGAGATAAGTGTGTGTGAAAGCCGTCCTTCACCTAGCTTGTTGGGAACACAAAGTTTCTCTTCAGTTGCAAACTCCACTCCATACATATAGATGGGGAGGTACTAGCTCCAACTCGGTTTTACAGTGAAAACTGCAGGAACTTCAAACCGTCACTAGGAAACAGACCGAGACACCAGAGTAAAATTTCTCCTGCAACCCGTTCCCTTTGTGCTAGATGAACGAACGTCTCTCCACATTCTCAGTTCTGAGAGAAAAGTGTGTGTGAAAGCCGTCCTTCACCTAGCTTGTTGGGAACACAAAGTTTCTCTTCAGTTGCAAACTCCACTCCATACATATATATGGTGTGGTACTAGCTCCAACTCGGTTTTACAGTGAAAACTGCAGGAACTTCAAACCGGCACTAGGAAACAGACCGAGAAACCAGAGTAAAAGTTTCCCTGCAACCTATTTCCCTTGTGCTAGATGAACGAACGTCTCTCCACATGCTCAGTTCTGTGAGATAAATGTGTGTGAAAGCCGTCCTTAAACTTACTTTTTGGGAACACAAAGTTTCTCTTCAGTTGCAAACTCCACTCCATACATATATAAGGGGAGGTACTAGCTCCAACTCGGTTTTAAAATGAAAACTGCAGGAACTTCAAACCGGCACTAGGAAACAGGCTGAGAAACTAGAGTAAAAGTTTCTCCTGCAACCCGATCCCATTGTGCTAGATGAACGAAAGTCTCTACACATGCTCAGTTCTGAGAGATAAGTGTGTGTGAAAGCCGTCCTTCACCTAGCTTGTTGGGAACACAAAGTTTCTCTTCAATTGCAAACTCCAATCCATACATATATATGGGGAGGTACTAGCTCCAACTCGGTTTTACAGTGAAAACTGCAGGAAGTTCAAACCGGCACTAGGAAACAGACCGTGAAAACAGGGGAAAAGATTCTCCTGCAACCCGTCCCCTTTGTGCTAGATGAACGAAAGTCTCTCCACATGCTCAGTTCTGAGATTTAATTCTGTGTGAAAGCCTTCCTTCAACTAGCTTGTTGGGAACACAAAGTTTCTCTTCAGTTCAAACTCCACTCCATATATACATATGGGGAGGTACTAGCTCCAACTCGGTTTTACAGTGAAAACTGCAGGAACTTCAAACCGACACTAGGAAACAGACCGAGACACCAGAGTAAAAGTGTCTCCTGCAACCCGTTCCCTTTGTGCTAGATGAACGAACGTCTCTCCACATGCTCATTTCTGAGAGATAAGTGTGTGTGAAAGCCGTCCTTCACCTAGCTTGTTGGGAACACAAAGTTTCTCTTAAGTTGCAAACTCCACTCCGTACATATATATGGGGAGGTACTAGCTCCAACTCGGTTTTACAGTGAAAACTGCAGGAACTTCAAACAGGCACTAGGAAACAGACTGAGAAACCAGAGTAAAAGTTTCTCCTGCAACCCGTTCCCTTTGTGCTAGATGAACGAACGTCTCACCACATGCTCAGTTCTGAGAGATAAGTGTGTGTGAAAGCCGTCCTTCACCTAGCTTGTTGGGAACACAAAGTTTCTCTTAAGTTGCAAACTCCACTCCGTACATATATATGGGGAGGTACTAGCTCCAACTCGGTTTTACAGTGAAAACTGCAGGAACTTCAAACAGGCACTAGGAAACAGACTGAGAAACCAGAGTAAAAGTTTCTCCTGCAACCCGTTCCCTTTGTGCTAGATGAACGAACGTCTCACCACATGCTCAGTTCTGAGAGATAAGTGTGTGTTAAAGCCGTCCTTCACTTAGCTTGTTGGGAACACAAAGTTTCTCTTCAGTTGCAAACTCCACGCCATACATATATAAGGGGAGGTACTAGCTCCAACTCGGTTTTACAGTGAAAAATGCAGGCACTTCAAACCGGCACTAGGAAACAGACCGAGACACCAGAGTAAAAGTTTCTCCTGCAACCCTTTCACTTTTTGCTAGATGAACGAACGTCTCTCCACATGCTCAGTTCTGAGAGATAATTGTGTGTGAAAGCCGTCCTTCAACTATCTTGTTGGGAACACAAAGTTTCTCTTCAGTTGCAATCTCCACTCCATACATATATATGGGGAGGTACTAGCTCCAAAACGGTTTTACAGTGAAAACTGCAGGAACTTCAAACCGGCACTAGGAAACAGACCGAGAAACCAGAGTAAAAGTTTCTCCTGCAACACGTTCCCTTAGTGCTAGATGAACGAACGTCTCTCCACATGCTCAGTTCTGAGAGATAAGTGTGTGTGAAAGCCATTCTTCAACTAGCTTGTTGGGAACACAAAGTTTCTCTTCAGTTGCAAACTCCAATCCATACATATATATGGGGAGGTACTAGCTCCTACACGGTTTTACAGTGAAAACTGCAGGGACTTCAAACCGGCACTAGGAAACAGACCGAGAAACCAGAGTAAAAGTTTCTCCTGCAAACCATTCGGTTTGTGCTAGATGAACGAACGTCTCTCCACATGCTCAGTTCTGAGAGATAAGTGTGTATGAAAGCCGTCCTTCACCTAGCTTGTTGGGAACACAAAGTTTCTCTTCAGTTGCAAAATCCACTCCATACATATATATGGGGAGGTACTAGCTCCAACTCGGTTTTACAGTGAAAACTGCAGGAACTTCAAACCAGCACTAGGAAACAGACTGAGAAACCAGAGTAAAAGTTTCTCCAGCAACCCGTTCCCTTTGTGCTAGATGAACGAACGCCTCTCCACATGCTCAGTTCTGAGAGATAAGTGTGTGTGAAAGCCGTCCTTCACCTAGCTTGTTGGGAACACAAAGTTTCTCTTAAGTTGCAAACTCCACTCCGTACATATATATGGGGAGGTACTAGCTCCAACTCGGTTTTACAGTGAAAACTGCAGGAACTTCAAACAGGCACTAGGAAACAGACTGAGAAACCAGAGTAAAAGTTTCTCCTGCAACCCGTTCCCTTTGTGCTAGATGAACGAACGTCTCACCACATGCTCAGTTCTGAGAGATAAGTGTGTGTTAAAGCCGTCCTTCACCTAGCTTGTTGGGAACACAAAGTTTCTCTTCAGTTGCAAACTCCACGCCATACATATATAAGGGGAGGTACTAGCTCCAACTCGGTTTTACAGTGAAAAATGCAGGCACTTCAAACCGGCACTAGGAAACAGACCGAGACACCAGAGTAAAAGTTTCTCCTGCAACCCTTTCACTTTTTGCTAGATGAACGAACGTCTCTCCACATGCTCAGTTCTGAGAGATAATTGTGTGTGAAAGCCGTCCTTCAACTCTCTTGTTGGGAACACAAAGTTTCTCTTCAGTTGCAATCTCCACTCCATACATATATATGGGGAGGTACTAGCTCCAAAACGGTTTTACAGTGAAAACTGCAGGAACTTCAAACCGGCACTAGGAAACAGACCGAGAAACCAGAGTAAAAGTTTCTCCTGCAACACGTTCCCTTAGTGCTAGATGAACGAACGTCTCTCCACATGCTCAGTTCTGAGAGATAAGTGTGTGTGAAAGCCATTCTTCAACTAGCTTGTTGGGAACACAAAGTTTCTCTTCAGTTGCAAACTCCAATCCATACATATATATGGGGAGGTACTAGCTCCTACACGGTTTTACAGTGAAAACTGCAGGAACTTCAAACCGGCACTAGGAAACAGACCGAGAAACCAGAGTAAAAGTTTCTCCTGCAAACCATTCGGTTTGTGCTAGATGAACGAACGTCTCTCCACATGCTCAGTTCTGAGAGATAAGTGTGTATGAAAGCCGTCCTTCACCTAGCTTGTTGGGAACACAAAGTTTCTCTTCAGTTGCAAACTCCAATCCATACATATATATGGGGAGGTACTAGCTCCTACACGGTTTTACAGTGAAAACTGCAGGAACTTCAAACCGGCACTAGGAAACAGACCGAGAAACCAGAGTAAAAGTTTCTCCTGCAAACCATTCGGTTTGTGCTAGATGAACGAACGTCTCTCCACATGCTCAGTTCTGAGAGATAAGTGTGTGTGAAAGCCGTCCTTCACCTAGCTTGTTGGGAACACAAAGTTTCTGGTCAGTTGCAAAATCCACTCCATACATATATATGGGGAGGTACTAGCTCCAAATCGGTTTTACAGTGAAAACTGCAGGAACTTCAAACCATCACTAGGAAACAGACCGAGTAACCAGAGTAAAAGTTTCTCCTGCAATCCGTTCCCTTTGTGCTAGATGAACGAACGTCTCTCCACATGCTCAGTTCTGAGATATACGTGTGTGTGAAAGCCGTCCTTCACCTAGCTTGTTGGGAATACAAAGTTTCTCTTCAGTTGCAAACTCCACTCCACACATATATATGGGGAGGTACTAGCTCCAACTCGGTTTTACAGTGAAAACTGCAGGAACTTCAAACCGGCACTAGGAAACACACAGAGAAACCAGAATAAAAGTTTCTCCTGCAAACCGTTCCCTTTGTTCTAGATGAACGAACGTCTCTCCACATGCTCAGTTCTGAGAGATAACTGTGTGTGAAAGCCGTCCTTCACCTAGCTTGTTTGGAACACAAAGTTTCTCTTCAGATGCAAACTCCACTCCATACATATATATGGGGAGGTACTAGCTCCAACTCGGTTTTACAGTGAAAACTGCAGGAACTTCAAACCGGCACTAGGAAACAGACTGAGAAACCAGAGTAAAAGTTTCTCCAGCAACCCGTTCCCTTTGTGCTAGATGAACGAACGCCTCTCCACATGCTCAGTTCTGAGAGATAAGTGTGTGTGAAAGCCGTCCTTCACCTAGCTTGTTGGGAACACAAAGTTTCTCTTAAGTTGCAAACTCCACTCCATACATATATATGGGGAGGTACTAGCTCCAACTCGGTTTTACAGTGAAAACTGCAGGAACTTCAAACAGGCACTAGGAAACAGACTGAGAAACCAGAGTAAAAGTTTCTCCTGCAAACCGTTCCCTTTGTGCTAGATGAACGAACGTCTCACCACATGCTCAGTTCTGAGAGATAAGTGTGTGTTAAAGCCGTCCTTCACCTAGCTTGTTGGGAACACAAAGTTTCTCTTCAGTTGCAAACTCCACGCCATACATATATATGGGGAGGTACTAGCTCCAACTCGGTTTTACAGTGAAAAATGCAGGCACTTCAAACCGGCACTAGGAAACAGACCGAGACACCACAGTAAAAGTTTCTCCTGCAACCCTTTCCCTTTGTGCTAGATGAACGAACGTCTCTCCACATGCTCAGTTCTGAGAGATATGTGTGTATGAAAGCCGTCCTTCATCTAGCTTGTTGGGAACACAAAGTTTCTCTTCAGTTGCAAAATCCACTCCATATATATATATGGGGATGTACTAGCTCCAACTCGGTTTTACAGTGAAAACTGCAGGAACATCAAACCATCACTAGGAAACAGACAGAGTAACCTGAGTAAAAGTTTCTCCTGCAAACCGTTCGGTTTGTGCTAGATGAACGAACGTCTCTCCACATGCTCAGTTCTGAGAGATAAGTGTGTGTGAAAGCCGTCCTTCACCTAGCTTGTTGGGAACACAAAGTTTCTGGTCAGTTGTCAAATCCACTCCATACATATATATGGGGAGGTACTAGCTCCAACTCGGTTTTACAGTGAAAACTGCAGGAACTTAAAACCATCACTAGGAAACAGACCGAGTAACCAGAGTAAAAGTTTCTCCTGCAAACCGTTCCCTTTGTGCTAGATGAACGAACGTCTCTCCACATGCTCAGTTCTGAGATATACGTGTGTGTGAAAGCCGTCCTTCACCTAGCTTGTTGGGAATACAAAGTTTCTCTTCAGTTGCAAACTCCACTCCACACATATATATGGGGAGGTACTAGCTCCAACTCGGTTTTACTGTGAAAACTGCAGGAACTTCAAACCGACACTAGGAAACAGACTGAGAAACCAGAGTAAAAGTTTCTCATGCAACCCGTTCCCTATGTGCTAGATGAACGAACGTCTCTCCACATGCTCAGTTCTGAGAGATAAGTGTGTGTGAAAGCCGTCCTTCACCTAGATTGTTGGGAAAACAAAATTTCCATTCAGTTACAAACTCCATTCCATACAAATATATGGGGAGATACTAGCTCGAACACGGTTTTACAGTGAAAACTGCAGGAACTTCAAGCCGGCACTAGGAAACAGACTGAGAAACCAGAGTAAAAGTTTCTCCTGCAAACCGTTCCCTTTGTTCTAGATGAACGAACGTCTCTCCACATGCTCAGTTCTGATAGATAAGTGTGTGTGAAATCCGTATTTCAACTAGCTTGTTGGGAACACAAAGTTTCTCTTCAGTTGCAAACTCCACTCCGTAAATATATATGGGGAGGTACAAGCTCCAACTCGGTTTTACAGAGAAAACTGCAGGAACTTCAAGCCGGCACTAGGAAACAGACTGAGAAACCAGAGTAAAAGTTTCTCCTGCAAACCGTTCCCTTTGTTCTAGATGAACGAACGTCTCTCCACATGCTCAGTTCTGATAGATAAGTGTGTGTGAAATCCGTATTTCAACTAGCTTGTTGGGAACACAAAGTTTCTCTTCAGTTGCAAACTCCACTCCATACATGTATATGGGGAGGTACAAGATCCAACTCGGTTTTACAGTGAAAAATTCAGGAACTTCAAACCGGCACTAGGAAACAGACTGTGAAACCAGAGTAAAAGTTTCTTCTGCAACCCGTTCCCTTTGTGCTAGATGAACGAATGTCTCTCCACATGCTCAGTTCTGAGAGATAAGTGTGTGTGAAAGCCGTCCTTCACCTAGCTTGTTGGGAACACATAGTTTCTCTTCAGATGCAAACTCCACTCCTTACATATATATGAGGAGGTACTAGCTCCAACTCGGTTTTACAGTGAAAACTGCAGGAACGTCAAAACGGCACTACGAAACAGACTGAGAAACCAGAGTAAAGTTCTTCCTGCAACCCGTTAACTTTTTGCTAGATGAACGAACGTCTCTCCACATGCTCAGTTCTGAGAGATAAGTGTGTGTGAAAGCCGTCATTCACCTAGCTTGTTGGGAACACAAAGTTTCTCTTCAGTTGCAAGCTCCACTCCATACATATATACGGGGAGGTACTAGCTCCAACTCGGTTTCACAGTGAAAACTGCAGGAACTTCAAACCGGCACTAGGAAACAGACTGAGAAACCAGAGTAAAAGTTTCTCCTGCAACCCGTTCCCTTTGTGCTAGATGAACGAAAGTCTCTCCACATGCTCAGTTCTGAGAGAAAAGTGTGTGTGAAAGCCGTCCTTCAACTAGCTTGTTGGGAACACAAAGTTTCTCTTCAGTTGCAAACTCCACTCCGTACATATATATGGGGAGGTACTAGCTCCAACACGGTTTTACAGTGAAAAATGCAGGAACTTCAAACCGGCACTAGGAAACAGAGTGAGAAACCAGAGTAAAAGTTTCTCCTGCAACCCGTTCCCTTTGTGCTAGATGAACGAACGACTCTCCACATGCTCAGTTCTGATAGATAAGTGTGTGTGAAATCCGTACTTCACCTAGCTTGTTGGGAACACAAAAATTCTCTTCAGTTGCAAACTCCACTCCGTAAATATAAATGGGGAGGTACTAGCTCCAACTCGGTTTTACAGTGAAAATTGCAGGAACTTCAAACCGGCACTAGGAAACAGACTGAGAAACCAGAGTAAAAGTTTCTCCTGCAAACCGTTCCCTTTGTTCTAGATGAACGAACGTCTCTCCTCATGCTCAGTTCTGAGAGATAAGTGTGTGTGAAAGCCGTCCTCACCTAGCTTGTTGGGAACACAAAGTTTCTCTTCAGTTGCAAACTCCACTCCATACATATATAAAGGGAGGTACTAGTTCCAACTCGGTTTTACAGTGAAAACTGCAGGAACTTCAAAACGGCACTAGGAAACAGACCGAGAAACCAGTGTAAAAGTTTCTCCTGCAACCCATTCCCTTTGTGCTAGATGAACGAACGTCTCTCCACATGCTCAGTTCTGAGAAATAAGTGTGTGTGAAAGCCGTCCTTCACCTAGCTTGTTGGGAACACAAAGTTTCTCTTCAGTTGCAAACTCCACACCATACATATATATGGGGAGGTACTAGCTCCAACTCGGTTTTACAGTGAAAAATGCAGGAACTTCAAACCGACACTAGGAAACAGACTGAGAAACCAGAGTAAAAGTTTCTCCTGCAACCCGTTCCCTTTGTGCTATATGAACGAACGTTTCTCCACATGCTCAGTTCTGAGAGATAACTGTGTGTGAAAGCCGTACTTCACCTAGCTTGTTGGGAACACAAAGTTTCTCTTCAGTTGCAAACTCCACTCCGTAAATATATATGGGGAGTTCTAGCTCCAACTCGGTTTTACAGTGAAAACTGCAGGAACATCAAACTGGCACTAGGAAACAGACTGAGAAACCAGAGTAAAAGTATCTCCTGCAACTCGTTCCCTTTGTGCTAGATGAACGAACGTCTCTCCACATGCTCAGTTCTGAGAGATAAGTGTGTGTTAAAGCCGTCCTTCACCTAGGTTGTTGGGAAAACAAAATTTCCATTCAGTTACAAACTCCATTCCATACAAATATATGGGGAGATACTAGCTCGAACTCGGTTTTACAGTGAAAACTGCAGGACTTCAAACAGGCACTAGGAAACAGACTGAGAAACCAGAGTAAAAGTTTCCCCTGCAAACCTTTCCATTTTTGCTAGATGAACGAACGTCTCTCCACATGCTCAGATCTGAGAGATATGTGTGTGTGAAAGCCGTCCTTCATCTAGCTTGTTGGGAACACAAAGTTTCTCTTCAGTTGCAAATTCCACGCCATACATATATATGGGGAGGTACTAGCTCCAACTCGGTTTTACAGTGAAAACTGCAGGAACTTCAAACCGGCACTAGGAAACAGACTGAGAAACCAGAGTAAAAGTTTCTCCTGCAACCCGTTCCCTTTGTTCTAGATGAACGAACGTCTCTCCACATGCTCAGTTCTGAGAGAAAAGTGTGTGTGAAAGCCGTCCTTCACCTAGCTTGTTGGGAACACAAAGTTTCTCTTCAGTTGCAAACTCCACTCCATACATATATATGGGGAGGTACTAGTTCCAACTCGGATTTACAGTGAAAACTGCAGGAACTTCAAACCGGCACTAGGAAACAGACCGAGAAACCAGAGTAAAATTTTCCCTGCAACTCGTTCCCTTTCTGCTAGATGAACGAACGTCTCTCCACATGCTCAGATCTGAGAGATATGTGTGTGTGAAAGCCGTCCTTCACCTAGCTTGTTGGGAACACAAAGTTTCTCTTCAGTTGCAAACTCCACGCCAAACATATATATGGGGAGGTACTAGCTCCAACACGGTTTTACAGTGAAAACTGCAGGAAGTTCAAACCGGCACTAGGAAACAGACTGAGAAACCAGAGTAAAAGTTTCTCCTGCAACCCGTTCCCTTTGTTCTAGATGAACGAACGTCTCTCCACATGCTCAGTTCTGATAGATAAGTGTGTGTGAAATCCGTACTTCAACTAGCTTGTTGGGAACACAAAGTTTCTCTTCAGTTGCAAACTCCACTCCGTAAATATATATGGGGAGGTACTAGCTCCAACTCGGTTTTACAGTGAAAATTGCAGGAACTTCAAACCGGCACTAGGAAACAGACTGAGAAACCAGAGTAAAAGTTTCTCCTGCAACCCGTTCCATTTTTGCTAGATGAACGAACGTCTCTCCACATGCTCAGTTCTGAGAGATATGTGTGTGTGAAAGCCGTCCTTCACCTAGCTTATTGGGAACACAAAGTTTCTCTTCAGTTGCAAACTCCACTCCATACATGTATATGGGGAGGTACAAGATCCAACTCGGTTTTACAGTGAAAAATGCAGGAACTTCAAACCGGCACTAGGAAACAGACTGTGAAACCAGAGTAAAAGTTTCTTCTGCAACCCGTTCCCTTTGTGCTAGATGAACGAATGTCTCTCCACATGCTCAGTTCTGAGAGATAAGTGTGTGTGAAAGCCGTCCTTCACCTAGCTTGTTGGGAACACATAGTTTCTCTTCAGATGCAAAATCCACCCCTTACATATATATGGGGAGGTACTAGCTACAACTCGGTTTTACAGTGAAAACTGCAGGAACGTCAAAACGGCACTACGAAACAGACTGAGAAACCAGAGTAAAGTTCTTCCTGCAACCCGTTACCTTTTTGCTAGATGAACGAACGTCTCTCCACATGCTCAGTTCTGAGAGATAAGTGTGTGTGAAAGCCGTCATTCACCTAGCTTGTTGGGAACACAAAGTTTCTCTTCAGTTGCAAGCTCCACTCCATACATATATATGGGGAGGTACTAGCTCCAACTCGGTTTCACAGTGAAAACTGCAGGAACTTCAAACCGGCACTAGGAAACAGACTGAGAAACCAGAGTAAAAGTTTCTCCTGCAACCCGTTCCCTTTGTGCTAGATGAACGAACGTCTCTCCACATGCTCAGTTCTGAGAGATAAGTGTGTGTGAAAGCCGTCCTTCACCTAGCTTGTTGGGAACACATAGTTTCTCTTCAGTTGCAAAATCCACACCATACATATATATGGGGAGGTACTAGCTCCAACTCTGTTTTACAGTGAAAACTGCAGGAACTTCAAACCAGCACTAGGAAAAAGACTGAGAATCCAGAGTAAAAGTTTCTCCTGCAACCCGTTCCCTTTGTGCTAGATGAACGAACGTCTCTCCACATGCTCAGTTCTGAGAGATAAATGTGTGTGAAGCCGTCCTTCACCTAGCTTATTGGGAACACAAAGTTTCTCTTTAGTTGCAAACTCCAATCCGTACATATATATGGCGAGGTACTAGCTCCAACACGGTTTTACAGTGAAAACTGCACGGACTTCATACCGGCACTAGGAAGCAGACTAAGAAACCAATGTAAAAGTTTCTCCTGCAACCCGTTCCATTTGTGCTAGATGAATGAACGTCTCTCCACATGCTCAGTTCTGAGAGATAAGTGTGTGTGAAAGCCGTCCTTCACCTAGCTTGTAGGGAACACAAAGTTTCTCTTCAGTTGCAAACTCCACTCCATACATATATATGGGGAGGTACTAGCTCCAACTCGATTTTACAGTGAAAACTGCAGAAACTTCACACCGGCACTAGGAAACAGACCGAGATACCAGAGTAAAAGTTTCTCCTGCAACCAGTTCCCTTTGTGCTAGATGAACGAACGTCTCTCCACATGCTCAGTTCTGAGAGATAAGTGTGTGTGAAAGCCGTCCTTCACCTAGCTTGTTGGGAACACAAAGTTTCTCTTCAGTTGCAAACTCCACTCCGTACATATATATGTGGAGGTACTAGCTCCAACACGGTTTTACAGTGAAAATTGCAGGAACTTCAAACCGGCAGTAGTAAACAGACTGAAAAACCAGAGTAAAAATTTCTCCTGCCACCCGTTCCTTTTTGCTACATGAACGAAGTTCTCTCCACGTGTTCAGTTCTGAGAGATAAGTGTGTTTGAAAGCCGTCCTTCACCTAGCTTGTTGGGAACACAAAGTTTCTCTTCAGTTGCAAACTCCACTCCATACATATATATGGGGAGGTACTAGCTCCAACTCGGTTTTACAGTGAAAACTGCAGGAAATTCAAACCGGCACTAGGAAACAGACTGAGAAACCAGAATAAAAGTTTCTCCTGCAACTCGTTCCCTTTGTGCTAGATGAACGAACGACTCTCCACATGCTCATTTCTGAGAGATAAGTGTGTGTGAAAGCCGACCTTCACCTAGCTTGTTGGGAACTCAAAGTCTCTCTTCAGTTGCAAACCCCACTCCATACATATATATGGGGAGGTTCTAGCTCCAACTCGATTTTACAGTGAAAACTGCAGAAACTTCACACCGGAACTAGGAAACACACCGAGATACCAGAGTAAAAGTTTCTCCTGCAAACCGTTCCCTTTGTGCTAGATGAACGAACGTATCTCCACCTGCTCAGTTCTGAGAGATAAGTGTGTGTGAAAGCCATCCTTCACCTAGCTTGTTGGGAACACAAAGTTTCTCTTCAGTTACAAACTCCAGTCCATACATATATATGGGGAGGTACAAGCTCTAAATCGGTTTTACAGTGAAAACTGCAGGAACTTCTAACCGGCACTAGGAAACAGACTGAGAAACCAGAGTAAAAGTTTCTCCTGCAACCCGTTCCCTTTGTGCTAGATGAACGAACGTCTCTCCACATGCTCAGTTCTGAGAGATAAGTGTGTGTGAAAGCCGTCCTTCACCTAGCTTGTTGGGAACACAAAGTTTCTCTTCAGTTGCAAACTCCACTCCATACATATATATGGGGAGGTACGAGCTCCAACTCGGTTTTACAGTGAAATCTGCAGGAACTTCAAACAGGCACTAGGAAACAGACTGAGAAACCTGAGTAAAAGTTTCTCCTGCAACCTGTTCCTATGTGCTAGATGAATGAACGTCTCTCCACATGCTCAGTTCTGAGAGATAAGTGTGTGTGAAAGCCGTCCTTCACCAGGCTTGTTGGGAACACATAGTTTCTCTTCAGATGCAAACTCCACTCCGTACATATATAAGGGGAGGTACTAGCTCCAACTCGGTTTTACAGTGAAAACTGGAGGAACGTCAAACCGGCACTACGAAACAGACTGAGAAACCAGAGTAAAAGTTCCCCTTGCAACCCGTTAAATTTTTGCTTGATGAACGAACGTCTCTCCACATGCTCAGTTCTGAGAGATAAGTGTGTGTGAAAGCCGTCATTCAACTAGCTTGTTGGGAACACAAATTTTCTCTTCAGTTGCAAGCTCCACTCCATAAATATATATGTGGAGGTACTAGCTCCAACACGGTTTCACAGTGAAAACTGCAGGAACTTCAAACCGGCACTAGGAAACAGACTGAGAAACCAGAGTAAAAGTTTCTCCTGCAACCCGTTCCATTTTTGCTATATGAACGAACGTCTCTCCACATGCTCAGTTCTGAGAGATATGTGTGTGTGTATAAGCCGTACTTCACCTAGCTTGTTGGGAACACAAAGTTTCTCTTCAGTTGCAAACTCTAATCCATACATGTATATGGGGAGGTACTAGCTCCAAAACGGTTTTACAGTGAAAACGGCAGGAACTTCAAACCGGCACTAGGAAACAGACTGAGAAACCAGAGTAAAAGTTTCTCCTGCAAACCGTTCACTTTGTGCTAGATGAACGAACGTCTCTCCACATGCTCAGTTCTGAGAGATAAGTGTGTGTGAAAGCCGTCCTTCACCTAGCTTGTTGGGAACACATAGTTTCTCTTCAGTTGAAAACTCCACTCCGTACAGATATGTGGGGAGGTACTAGCTCCAACTCGGTTTTACAGTGAAAACTGCAGGAACGTCAAACCGGCACTACGAAACAGACTGAGAAACCAGAGTAAAAGTTCCTCCTGCAACCCGTTTCCTTTTTGCTAGATGAACGAACGTCTCTCCACATGCTCAGTTCTGAGAGATAAGTGTGTGTGAAAGCCGTCCTTCACCTAGCTTGTTGGGAACACAAAGTTTCTCTTCAGTTGCAAACTCCACTCCATACATATATATGGGGAGGTACTAGCTCCAATTCGTTTTCACAGTGAAAACTGCAGGAACTTCAAACCGGCACTAGGAAACAGACTGAGAAACCAGAGTAAAAGTTCCCCCTGCAACCCGTTCCCTTTGTGCTAGATGAACGAAAGTCTCTCCACATGCTCAGTTCTGAGAGATAAGTGTGAGTGAAAGCCGTCCTTCACCTATCTTGTTGGGAACACAAAGTTTCTCTTCAGTTGCAAACTCCACTCCATAAATATATATGGGGAAGTACTAGCTCCAACTCGGTTTTACAGTGAAAACTGCAGGAAATTCAAACCGGCACTAGGAAACAGACTGAGAAACCAGAGGAAAAGTTCCACCTGCAACCCGTTCCCTTTGTGCTAGATGAACGAACGTCTCTCCACATGCTCAGTTCTGAGAGATAAGTGTGTGTGAAAGCCGTCCTTCAACTAGCTTGTTGGGAACACAAAGTTTCTCTTCAGTTGCAAACGCCACACCATACATATATATAGGGAGGTACTAGCTCCTACTCTGTTTTACAGTGAAAACTGCAGGAACTTCAAAATAGCACTAGGAAAAAGACTGAGAAACCAGAGTAAAAGTTTCTCCTGCAACCCGTTCCCTTTGTGCTAGATGAACGAACGTCTCTCCACATGCTCAGTTCTGAGAGATAAATGAGTGTGAAGCCGTCCTTCACCTTGCGTATTGGGAACACAAAGTTTCTCTTTAGTTGCAAACTCCAATCCGTACATATATATGGCGAGGTACTAGCTCAAACACGGTTTTACAATGAAAACTGCAGGGACTTCAAACCAGCACTAGGAAAAAGACTGAGAATCCAGAGTAAAAGTTTCTCCTGCAACCCGTTCCCTTTGTGCTAGATGAACGAACGTCTCTCCACATGCTCAGTTCTGAGAGATAAATGTGTGTGAAGCCGTCCTTCACCTAGCTTATTGGGAACACAAAGTTTCTCTTTAGTTGCAAACTCCAATCCGTACATATATATGGCGAGGTACTAGCTCCAACACGGTTTTACAGTGAAAACTGCACGGACTTCATACCGGCACTAGGAAGCAGACTAAGAAACCAATGTAAAAGTTTCTCCTGCAACCCGTTCCATTTGTGCTAGATGAATGAACGTCTCTCCACATGCTCAGTTCTGAGAGATAAGTGTGTGTGAAAGCCGTCCTTCACCTAGCTTGTAGGGAACACAAAGTTTCTCTTCAGTTGCAAACTCCACTCCATACATATATATGGGGAGGTACTAGCTCCAACTCGATTTTACAGTGAAAACTGCAGAAACTTCACACCGGCACTAGGAAACAGACCGAGATACCAGAGTAAAAGTTTCTCCTGCAACCAGTTCCCTTTGTGCTAGATGAACGAACGTCTCTCCACATGCTCAGTTCTGAGAGATAAGTGTGTGTGAAAGCCGTCCTTCACCTAGCTTGTTGGGAACACAAAGTTTCTCTTCAGTTGCAAACTCCACTCCGTACATATATATGTGGAGGTACTAGCTCCAACACGGTTTTACAGTGAAAATTGCAGGAACTTCAAACCGGCAGTAGTAAACAGACTGAAAAACCAGAGTAAAAATTTCTCCTGCCACCCGTTCCTTTTTGCTAGATGAACGAAGTTCTCTCCACATGTTCAGTTCTGAGAGATAAGTGTGTTTGAAAGCCGTCCTTCACCTAGCTTGTTGGGAACACAAAGTTTCTCTTCAGTTGCAAACACCACTCCATACATATATATGGTTAGGTACTAGCTCCAACTCGGTTTTACAGTGAAAACTGCAGGAACTTCAAATCGGCACTAGGAAACAGACTGAGAAACCAGAGTAAAAGTTTCTCCTGCAAACCTTTCCCTTTGTGCTAGATGAACGAACGTCTCTCCACATGCTCAGTTCTGAGAGATAAGTGTGGGTGAAAGCCGTCCTTCACCTAGCTTGTTGGGAACACAAAGTTTCTCTTCAGTTACAAACTCCAGTCCATACAAATATATGGGGAGGTACTAGCTCCAACTCGGTTTTACCGTGAAAACTGCAGGAAGTTCAAACCGGCACTAGGAAACAGACTGAGAAACCAGAGTAAAAGTTTCTCCTGCAACCCGTTCCCTTTGTTTTAGATGAACGAACGTCTCTCCACATGCTCAGTTCTGATAGATAAGTGTGTGTGAAATCCGTCCTTCACCTAGCTTGTTGGGAACACAAAGTTTCTCTTCAGTTGCAAACTCCAATCCGTAAATATATATGGGGAGGTACTAGCTCCAACTCGGTTTTACAGTGAAAATTGCAGGAACTTCAAACCGGCACTAGGAAACAGACTGAGAAACCAGAGTAAAAGTTTCTCCTGCAACCCGTTCCATTTTTGCTAGATGAACGAACGTCTCTCCACATGCTCAGTTCTGAGAGATATGTGTGTGTGAAAGCCGTCCTTCACCTAGCTTATTGGGAACACAAAGTTTCTCTTCAGTTGCAAACTCCACTCCATACATGTATATGGGGAGGTACAAGATCCAACTCGGTTTTACAGTGAAAAATGCAGGAACTTCAAACCGGCACTAGGAAACAGACTGTGAAACCAGAGTAAAAGTTTCTTCTGCAACCCGTTCCCTTTGTGCTAGATGAACGAATGTCTCTCCACATGCTCAGTTCTGAGAGATAAGTGTGTGTGAAAGCCGTCCTTCACCTAGCTTGTTGGGAACACATAGTTTCTCTTCAGATGCAAACTCCACTCCTTACATATATATGGGGAGGTACTAGCTACAACTCGGTTTTACAGTGAAAACTGCAGGAACGTCAAAACGGCACTACGAAACAGACTGAGAAACCAGAGTAAAGTTCTCCCTGCAACCCGTTAACTTTTTGCTAGATGAACGAACGTCTCTCCACATGCTCAGTTCTGAGAGATATGTGTGTGTGAAAGCCGTCATTCACCTAGCTTGTTGGGAACACAAAGTTTCTCTTCAGTTGCAAGCTCCACTCCATACATATATATGGGGAGGTACTAGCTCCAACTCGGTTTCACAGTGAAAACTGCAGGAACTTCAAACCGGCACTAGGAAACAGACTGAGAAACCAGAGTAAAAGTTTCTCCTGCAACCCGTTCCCTTTGTGCTAGATGAACGAACGTCTCTCCACATGCTCAGTTCTGAGAGATAAGTGTGTGTGAAAGCCGTCCTTCACCTAGCTTGTTGGGAACACATAGTTTCTCTTCAGTTGCAAAATCCACACCATACATATATATGGGGAGGTACTAGCTCCAACTCTGTTTTACAGTGAAAACTGCAGGAACTTCAAACCAGCACTAGGAAAAAGACTGAGAATCCAGAGTAAAAGTTTCTCCTGCAACCCGTTCCCTTTGTGCTAGATGAACGAACGTCTCTCCACATGCTCAGTTCTGAGAGATAAATGTGTGTGAAGCCGTCCTTCACCTAGCTTATTGGGAACACAAAGTTTCTCTTTAGTTGCAAACTCCAATCCGTACATATATATGGCGAGGTACTAGCTCCAACACGGTTTTACAGTGAAAACTGCACGGACTTCATACCGGCACTAGGAAGCAGACTAAGAAACCAATGTAAAAGTTTCTCCTGCAACCCGTTCCATTTCTGCTAGATGAATGAACGTCTCTCCACATGCTCAGTTCTGAGAGATAAGTGTGTGTGAAAGCCGTCCTTCACCTAGCTTGTAGGGAACACAAAGTTTCTCTTCAGTTGCAAAATCCACTCCATACATATATATGGGGAGGTACTAGCTCCAACTCGATTTTACAGTGAAAACTGCAGAAACTTCACACCGGCACTAGGAAACAGACCGAGATACCAGAGTAAAAGTTTCTCCTGCAACCAGTTCCCTTTGTGCTAGATGAACGAACGTCTCTCCACATGCTCTGTTCTGAGAGATAAGTGTGTGTGAAAGCCGTCCTTCACCTAGCTTGTTGGAAACACAAAGTTTCTCTTCAGTTGCAAACTCCACTCCGTACATATATATGTGGAGGTACTAGCTCCAACACGGTTTTACAGTGAAAATTGCAGGAACTTCAAACCGGCAGTAGTAAACAGACTGAAAAACAAGAGTAAAAATTTCTCTTGCCACCCGTTCCTTTTTGCTAGATGAACGAAGTTCTCTCCACATGTTCAGTTCTGAGAGATAAGTGTGTTTGAAAGCCGTCCTTCACCTAGCTTGTTGGGAACACAAAGTTTCTCTTCAGTTGCAAACACCACTTCATACATATATATGGGTAGGTACTAGCTCCAACTCGGTTTTACAGTGAAAACTGCAGGAACTTCAAATCGGCACTAGGAAACAGACTGAGAAACCAGAGTAAAAGTTTCTCCTGCCACCCTTTCCCTTTGTGCTAGATGAACGAACGTCTCTCCACATGCTCAGTTCTGAGAGATAAGTGTGGGTGAAAGCCGTCCTTCACCTAGCTTGTTGGGAACACAAAGTTTCTCTTCAGTTACAAACTCCAGTCCATACAAATATATGGGGAGGTACTAGCTCCAACTCGGTTTTACCGTGAAAACTGCAGGTACTTCAAACCGGCACTAGGAAACAGACTGAGAAACCAGAGTAAAAGTTTCTCCTGCAACCCGTTCCCTTTGTGCTAGATGAACGAACGTCTCCCCACATGCTCAGTTCTGAGAGATAAGTGTGTGTGAAAGCCGTCCTTCACCTTGCTTGTTGGGAACACAAAGTTTCTCTTCAGTTGCAAACTCCACTCCATACATATATATGGGGAGGTACTAGCTCCAACTCGGTTTTACAGTGAAAACTGCAGGAACTTCAAACCGGCACTAGGAAACAGACTGAGAAACCAGAATAAAAGTTTCTCCTGCAACTCGTTCCCTTTGTGCTAGATGAACGAACGTCTCTCCACATGCTCAGTTCTGAGAGATAAGTGTGTGTGAAAGCCGTCCTTCACCTATCTTGTTGGGAACACTAAGTTTCTCTTCAGTTGCAAACTCCACTCCATACATATATATGGGGAGGTACTAGCTCCAACTCGATTTTACAGTGAAAACTGCAGAAACTTCACACCGGCACTAGGAAACAGACCGAGATAACAGAGTAAAAGTTTCTCCTGCAAACCGTTCCCTTTGTGCTAGATGAACGAACGTCTCTCCACATGCTCAGTTCTGAGAGATAAGTGTGTGTGAAAGCCGTCCTTCACCTAGCTTGTTGGGAACACAAAGTTTCTCTTCAGTTGCAACCTCCACTCCATACATATATATGGGGAGGTACTAGCTCCAACTCGGTTTTACAGTGAAAACTGCAGGAAATTCAAACCGGCACTAGGAAACAGACTGAGAAACCAGAATAAAAGTTTCTCCTGCAACTCGTTCCCTTTGTGCTAGATGAACGAACGTCTCTCCACATGCTCATTTCTGAGAGATAAGTGTGTGTGAAAGCCGACCTTCACCTAGCTTGTTGGGAACTCAAAGTCTCTCTTCAGTTGCAAACCCCACTCCATACATATATATGGGGAGGTTCTAGCTCCAACTCGATTTTACAGTGAAAACTGCAGAAACTTCACACCGGAACTAGGAAACACACCGAGATACCAGAGTAAAAGTTTCTCCTGCAAACCGTTCCCTTTGTGCTAGATGAACGAACGTCTCTCCACATGCTCAGTTCTGAGAGATAAGTGTGTGTGAAAGCCATCCTTCACCTAGCTTGTTGGGAACACAAACTTTCTCTTCAGTTACAAACTCCAGTCCATACATATATATGGGGATGTACAAGCTCTAAATCGGTTTTACAGTGAAAACTGCAGGAACTTCTAACCGGCACTAGGAAACAGACTGAGAAACCAGAGTAAAAGTTTCTCCTGCAACCCGTTCCCTTTGTGCTAGATGAACGAACGTCTCTCCACATGCTCAGTTCTGAGAGATAAGTGTGTGTGAAAGCCGTCCTTCACCTAGCTTGTTGGGAACACAAAGTTTCTCTTCAGTTGCAAACTCCACTCCATACATATATATGGGGAGGTATGAGCTCCAACTCGGTTTTACAGTGAAATCTGCAGGAACTTCAAACAGGCACTAGGAAACAGACTGAGAAACCAGAGTAAAAGTTTCTCCTGCAACCCGTTCCTATGTGCTAGATGAATGAACGTCTCTCCACATGCTCAGTTCTGAGAGATAAGTGTGTGTGAAAGCCGTCCTTCACCTAGCTTGTTGGGAACACATAGTTTCTCTTCAGATGCAAACTCCACTCCGTACATATATAAGGGGAGGTACTAGCTCCAACTCGGTTTTACAGTGAAAACTGGAGGAACGTCAAACCGGCACTACGAAACAGACTGAGAAACCAGAGTAAAAGTTCCTCTTGCAACCCTTTAAATTTTTGCTTGATGAACGAACGTCTCTCCACATGCTCAGTTCTGAGAGATAAGTGTGTGTGAAAGCCGTCATTCAACTAGCTTGTTGGGAACACAAAGTTTCTCTTCAGTTGCAAACTCTACTCCATACATGTATATGGGGAGGTACTAGCTCCAAATCGGTTTTACAGTGAAAACGGCAGGAACTTCAAACCGGCACTAGGAAACAGACTGAGAAACCAGAGTAAAAGTTTCTCCTGCAAACCGTTCACTTTGTGCTAGATGAACGAACGTCTCTCCACATGCTCAGTTCTGAGAGATAAGTGTGTGTGAAAGCCGTCCTTCACCTAGCTTGTTGGGAACACATAGTTTCTCTTCAGTTGCAAACTCCACTCCGTACAGATATGTGGGGAGGTACCAGCTCCAACTCGGTTTTACAGTGAAAACTGCAGGAACGTCAAACCGGCACTACGAAACAGACTGAGAAACCAGAGTAAAAGTTCCTCCTGCAACCCGTTTCCTTTTTGCTAGATGAACGAACGTCTCTCCACATGCTCAGTTCTGAGAGATAAGTGTGTGTGAAAGCCGTCCTTCACCTAGCTTGTTGGGAACACAAAGTTTCTCTTCAGTTGCAAACTCCACTCCATACATATATATGGGGAGGTACTAGCTCCAATTCTTTTTCACAGTGAAAACTGCAGGAACTTCAAACCGGCACTAGGAAACAGACTGAGAAACCAGAGTAAAAGTTCCCCCTGCAACCCGTTCCCTTTGTGCTAGATGAACGAACGTCTCTCCACATGCTCAGTTCTGAGAGACAAGTGTGTGTGAAAGCCGACCTTCACCTAGCTTGTTGGGTACACAAAGATTCTCTTCAGTTACAAACTCCAGTCCATACATATATATGGGGTGGTACAAGCTCAAACTCGGTTTTACAGTGAAAACTGCAAGAACTGCAAACCGGCACTAGGAAAAAGACCGAGAAACCAGAGTAAAAGTTTCTCCTGCAACCCGTTCCCTTTGTGCTAGATGAACGAAAGTCTCTCCACATGCTCAGTTCTGAGAGATAAGTGTGAGTGAAAGCCGTCCTTCACCTATCTTGTTGGGAACACAAAGTTTCTCTTCAGTTGCAAACTCCACTCCATAAATATATATGGGGAAGTACTAGCTCCAACTCGGTTTTACAGTGAAAACTGCAGGAAATTCAAACCGGCACTAGGAAACAGACTGAGAAACCAGAGGAAAAGTTCCACCTGCAACCCGTTCCCTTTGTGCTAGATGAACGAACGTCTCTCCACATGCTCAGTTCTGAGAGATAAGTGTGTGTGAAAGCCGTCCTTCAACTAGCTTGTTGGGAACACAAAGTTTCTCTTCAGTTGCAAACTCCACACCATACATATATATAGGGAGGTACTAGCTCCAACTCTGTTTTACAGTGAAAACTGCAGGAACTTCAAAATAGCACTAGGAAAAAGACTGAGAAACCAGAGTAAAAGTTTCTCCTGCAACCCGTTCCCTTTGTGCTAGATGAACGAACGTCTCTCCACATGCTCAGTTCTGAGAGATAAATGAGTGTGAAGCCGTCCTTCACCTTGCGTATTGGGAACACAAAGTCTCTCTTTAGTTGCAAACTCCAATCCGTACATATATATGGCGAGGTACTAGCTCAAACACGGTTTTACAATGAAAACTGCAGGGACTTCAAACCAGCACTAGGAAAAAGACTGAGAATCCAGAGTAAAAGTTTCTCCTGCAACCCATTCCCTTTGTGCTAGATGAACGAACGTCTCTCCACATGCTCATTTCTGAGAGATAAGTGTGTGTGAAAGCCGACCTTCACCTAGCTTGTTGGGAACTCAAAGTCTCTCTTCAGTTGCAAACCCCACTCCATACATATATATGGGGAGGTTCTAGCTCCAACTCGATTTTACAGTGAAAACTGCAGAAACTTCACACCGGAACTAGGAAACACACCGAGATACCAGAGTAAAAGTTTCTCCTGCAAACCGTTCCCTTTGTGCTAGATGAACGAACGTCTCTCCACATGCTCAGTTCTGAGAGATAAGTGTGTGTGAAAGCCATCCTTCACCTAGCTTGTTGGGAACACAAAGTTTCTCTTCAGTTACAAACTCCAGTCCATACATATATATGGGGAGGTAGAAGCTCTAAATCTGTTTTACAGTGAAAACTGCAGGAACTTCTAACCGGCACTAGGAAACAGACTGAGAAACCAGAGTAAAAGTTTCTCCTGCAACCCGTTCCCTTTGTGCTAGATGAACGAACGTCTCTCCACATGCTCAGTTCTGAGAGATAGGTGTGTGTGAAAGCCGTCCTTCACCTAGCTTGTTGGGAACACAAAGTTTCTCTTCAGTTGCAAACTCCACTCCATACATATATATGGGGAGGTACGAGCTCCAACTCGGTTTTACAGTGAAATCTGCAGGAACTTCAAACAGGCACTAGGAAACAGACTGAGAAACCAGAGTAAAAGTTTCTCCTGCAACCCGTTCCTATGTGCTAGATGAATGAACGTCTCTCCACATGCTCAGTTCTGAGAGATAAGTGTGTGTGAAAGCCGTCCTTCACCTAGCTTGTTGGGAACACATAGTTTCTCTTCAGATGCAAACTCCACTCCGTACATATATATGGGGAGGTACTAGCTCCAACTCGGTTTTACAGTGAAAACTGGAGGAACGTCATACCGGCACTACGAAACAGACTGAGAAACCAGAGTAAAAGTTCCTCTTGCAACCCGTTAAATTTTTGCTAGATGAACGAACGTCTCTCCACATGCTCAGTTCTGAGAGATAAGTGTGTGTGAAAGCCGTCATTCAACTAGCTTGTTGGGAACACAAAGTTTCTCTTCAGTTGCAAGCTCCACTCCATACATATATATGTGGAGGTACTAGCTCCAACACGGTTTCACAGTGAAAACTGCAGGAACTTCAAACCGGCACTAGGAAACAGACTGAGAAACCAGAGTAAAAGTTTCTCCTGCAACCCGTTCCATTTTTGCTAGATGAACGAACGTCTCTCCACATGCTCAGTTCTGAGAAATATGTGTGTGTGTATAAGCCGTACTTCACCTAGCTTGTTGGGAACACAAAGTTTCTCTTCAGTTGCAAACTCTACTCCATACATGTATATGGGGAGGTACTAGCTCCAAATCGGTTTTACAGTGAAAACGGCAGGAACTTCAAACCGGCACTAGGAAACAGACTGAGAAACCAGAGTAAAAGTTTCTCCTGCAAACCGTTCACTTTGTGCTAGATGAACGAACGTCTCTCCACATGCTCAGTTCTGAGAGATAAGTGTGTGTGAAAGCCGTCCTTCACCTAGCTTGTTGGGAACACATAGTTTCTCTTCAGTTGCAAACTCCACTCCGTACAGATATGTGGGGAGGTACTAGCTCCAACTCGGTTTTACAGTGAAAACTGCAGGAACGTCAAACCGGCACTACGAAACAGACTGAGAAACCAGAGTAAAAGTTCCCCCTGCAACCCGTTTCCTTTTTGCTAGATGAACGAACGTCTCTCCACATGCTCAGTTCTGAGAGATAAGTGTGTGTGAAAGCCGTCCTTCACCTAGCTTGTTGGGAACACAAAGTTTCTCTTCAGTTGCAAACTCCACTCCATACATATATATGGGGAGGTACTAGCTCCAATTCGTTTTCACAGTGAAAACTGCAGGAACTTCAAACCGGCACTAGGAAACAGACTGAGAAACCAGAGTAAAAGTTCCCCCTGCAACCCGTTCCCTTTGTGCTAGATGAACGAAAGTCTCTCCACATGCTCAGTTCTGAGAGACAAGTGTGTGTGAAAGCCGTCCTTCACCTAGCTTGTTGGGTACACAAAGATTCTCTTCAGGTACAAACTCCAGTCCATACATATATATGGGGTGGTACAAGCTCAAACTCGGTTTTACAGTGAAAACTGCAAGAACTGCAAACCGGCACTAGGAAAAAGACCGAGAAACCAGAGTAAAAGTTTCTCCTGCAACCCGTTCCCTTTGTGCTAGATGAACGAAAGTCTCTCCACATGCTCAGTTCTGAGAGATAAGTGTGAGTGAAAGCCGTCCTTCACCTATCTTGTTGGGAACACAAAGTTTCTCTTCAGTTGCAAACTCCACTCCATAAATATATATGGGGAAGTACTAGCTCCAACTCGGTTTTACAGTGAAAACTGCAGGAAATTCAAACCGGCACTAGGAAACAGACTGAGAAACCAGAGGAAATGTTCCACCTGCAACCCGTTCCCTTTGTGCTAGATGAACGAACGTCTCTCCACATGCTCAGTTCTGAGAGATAAGTGTGTGTGAAAGCCGTCCTTCAACTAGCTTGTTGGGAACACAAAGTTTCTCTTCAGTTGAAACTCCACACCATACATATATATTAGGGAGGTACTAGCTCCAACTCTGTTTTACAGTGAAAACTGCAGGAACTTCAAAATAGCACTAGGAAAAAGACTGAGAAACCAGAGTAAAGGTTTCTCCTGCAACCCGTTCCCTTTGTGCTAGATGAACGAACGTCTCTCCACATGCTCAGTTCTGAGAGATAAATGAGTGTGAAGCCGTCCTTCAACTTGCGTATTGGGAACACAAAGTTTCTCTTTAGTTGCAAACTCCAATCCGTACATATATATGGCGAGGTACTAGCTCAAACACGGTTTTACAATGAAAACTGCAGGGACTTCATACCGGCACTAGGAAGCAGACTAAGAAACCAATGTAAAGTTTCTCCTGCAACCAGTTCCCTTTGTGCTAGATGAACGAACGTCTCTCCACATGCTCAGTTCTGAGAGATAAGTGTGTGTGAAAGCCATCCTTCATCAAGCTTGTTGGGAACACAAAGTTTCTCTTCAGTTGCAAACTCCACTCCGTACATATATATGGGGAGGTACTAGCTCCAACACGGTTTTACAGTGAAAACTGCAGGAAATTCAAACCGGCACTAAGAAACAGACTGAGAAACCAGAGTAAAAGTTTCTCCTGCAACCCGTTCCCTTTGTGCTAGATGAACGAACGTCTCTCCACATAGTCAGTTCAGAGAGATAAGTGTGTGTGAAAGCAATCCTTCACCTAGCTTGTTGGGAACACAAAGTCTCTCTTCAGTTGCAAACTCCACTCCACACATATATATGGGGAGGTACTAGCTCCAACTCCGTTTTACAGTGAAAACTGCAGGAAATTCAAAACGGCACTAGGAAACAGACTGAGAAACCAGAGTAAAAGTTTCTCCTGCAACCCGTTCCCTTTGTGCTAGATGAACGAACGTCTCTCCACATGCTCAGTTCTGAGAGATAAGTGTGTGTGAAAGCCGTCATTCAACTAGCTTGTTGGGAACACAAAGTTTCTCTTCAGTTGCAAGCTCCACTCCATACATATATATGTGGAGGTACTAGCTCCAACACGGTTTCACAGTGAAAACTGCAGGAACTTCAAACCGGCACTAGGAAACAGACTGAGAAACCAGAGTAAAAGTTTCTCCTGCAACCCGTTCCATTTTTGCTAGATGAACGAACGTCTCTCCACATGCTCAGTTCTGAGAGATATGTGTGTGTGTATAAGCCGTACTTCACCTAGCTTGTTGGGAACACAAAGTTTCTCTTCAGTTGCAAACTCTACTCCATACATGTATATGGGGAGGTACTAGCTCCAAATCGGTTTTACAGTGAAAACGGCAGGAACTTCAAACCGGCACTAGGAAACAGACTGAGAAACCAGAGAAAAAGTTTCTCCTGCAAACCGTTCACTTTGTGCTAGATGAACGAACGTCTCTCCACATGCTCAGTTCTGAGAGATAAGTGTGTGTGAAAGCCGTCCTTCACCTAGCTTGTTGGGAACACATAGTTTCTCTTCAGTTGCAAACTCCACTCCGTACAGATATGTGGGGAGGTACTAGCTCCAACTCGGTTTTACAGTGAAAACTGCAGGAACGTCAAACCGGCACTACGAAACAGACTGAGAAACCAGAGTAAAAGTTCCTCCTGCAACCAGTTTCCTTTTTGCTAGATGAACGAACGTCTCTCCACATGCTCAGTTCTGAGAGATAAGTGTGTGTGAAAGCCGTCCTTCACCTAGCTTGTTGGGAACACAAAGTTTCTCTTCAGTTGCAAACTCCACTCCATACATATATATGGGGAGGTACTAGCTCCAATTCGTTTTCACAGTGAAAACTGCAGGAACTTCAAACCGGCACTAGGAAACAGACTGAGAAACCAGAGTAAAAGTTCCCCCTGCAACCCGTTCCCTTTGTGCTAGATGAACGAAAGTCTCTCCACATGCTCAGTTCTGAGAGACAAGTGTGTGTGAAAGCCGTCCTTCACCTAGCTTGTTGGGTACACAAAGATTCTCTTCAGGTACAAACTCCAGTCCATACATATATATGGGTTGGTACAAGCTCAAACTCGGTTTTACAGTGAAAACTGCAAGAACTGCAAACCAGCACTAGGAAAAAGACCGAGAAACCAGAGTAAAAGTTTCTCCTGCAACCCGTTCCCTTTGTGCTAGATGAACGAACGTCTCTCCACATGCTCAGTTCTGAGAGATAAGTGTGTGTGAAAGCCGTCCTTCACCTAGCTTGTTGGGAACACAAAGTTTCTCTTCAGTTGCAAACTCCACTCCATACATATATATGGGGAGGTACTAGCTCCAACTCGGTTTTACAGTGAAAACTGCAGGAAATTCAAACCGGCACTATGAAACAGACTGAGAAACCAGAATAAAAGTTTCTCCTGCAACTCGTTCCCTTTGTGCTAGATGAATGAACGTCTCTCCACATGCTCAGTTCTGAGAGATAAGTGTGTGTGAAAGACGACCTTCACCTAGCTTGTTGGGAACACAAAGTCTCTCTTCAGTTGCAAACTCCACTCCATACATATATATGGGGAGGTACTAGCTCCAACTCGGTTTTACAGTGAAAACTGCAGAAACTTCACACCGGCACTAGGAAACAGACCGAGATACCAGAGTAAAAGTTTCTCCTGCAAACCTTTCCCTTTGTGATAGATGAACGAACGTCTCTCCACATGCTCAGTTCTGAGAGATAAGTGTGTGTGAAAGCCGTCCTTCACCTAGCTTGTTGGGAACACAAAGTTTCTCTTCAGTTGCAAACACCACTCCATACATATATATGGGGAGGTACTAGCTCCTACACGGTTTTACAGTGAAAACTGCAGGAACTTCAAACCGGCACTAGGAAACAGACTGAGAAACCAGAGTAAAAGTTTCTCCTGCAACCCGTTCCCTTTGTGCTAGATGAACGAACGTCTCTCCACATGCTCAGTTCTCAGAGATAAGTGTGTGTGAAAGCCTTCCTTCACCTAGCTTGTTGGGAACACAAAGTTTCTCTTCAGTTACAAACTCCAGTCCATACATATATATGGGGAGGTACTAGCTCCAACTCGGTTTTACCGTGAAAACTGCAGGAACTTCAAACCGGCACTAGGAAACAGACTGAGAAACCAGAGTAAAAGTTTCTCCTGCAACCCGTTCCCTTTGTGCTAGATGAACGAACGTCTCTCCACATGCTCAGTTCTGAGAGATAAGTGTGTGTGAAAGCCGACCTTCACCTAGCTTGTTCGGAACACAAAGTCTCTCTTCAGTTGCCAACTCCACTCCATAAATATATATGGGGAGGTACTAGCTCCAACTCGATTTTACAGTGAAAACTGCAGAAACTTCACACCGGCACTAGGAAACAGACCGAGATACCAGAGTAAAAGTTTCTCCTGCAAACCATTCCCTTTGTGCTAGATGAACGGACGTCTCTCCACATGCTCAGTTCTGAGAGATAAGTGTGTGTGAAAGCCGTCCTTCACCTAGCTTGTTGGGAACACAAAGTTTCTCTTCAGTTGCAAACTCCACTCCATACATATATATGGGGTGGTACTAGGTCCAACACGGTTTTACAGTGAAATCTGCAGGAAATTCAAACCGGCACTAGGAAACAGACTGAGAAACCAGAATAAAAGTTTCTCCTGCAACTCGTTCCCTTTGTGCTAGATGAACGAACGTCTCTCCACATGCTCATTTCTGAGAGATAAGTGTGTGTGAAAGCCGAACTTCAACTAGCTTGTTGGGAACACAAAGTCTCTCTTCATTTTCAAACTCCACTCCATACTTATATATGGGGAGGTACTAGCTCCAACTCGATTTTACAGTGAAAACTGCAGAAACTTCACACCGGCACTAGGAAACAGACCGAGATACCAGAGTAAAAGTTTCTCCTGCAACCCGTTCCCTTTGTGCTAGATGAACGAACGTCTCTCCACATGCTCAGTTCTGAGAGAAAAGTGTGTGTGAAAGCCGTCCTTCACCTAGCTTGTTGGGAACACAAAGTTTCTCTTCAGTTGCAAACTCCACTCCGTACATATATATGGGGAGGTACTAGCTCCAACACGGTTTTACAGTGAAAACTGCAGGAACTTCAAACCGGCACTAGGAAACAGACTGAGAAACCAGAGTAAAAGTTTCTCCTGCAACCCGTTCCTTTTTGCTAGATGAACGAATGTCTCTCCACATGCTCAGTTCTGAGAGATAAGTGTGTGTGAATGCCGTCCTTCACCTAGCTTGTTGGGAACACAAAGTTTCTCTTCAGTTACAAAATCCAGTCCATACATATATAAGGGGAGGTACTAGCTCCAACTCGGTTTTACAGTGAAAACTGCAGGAACTTCAAACCGGCACTAGGAAACAGACTGAGAAACCAGAGTAAAAGTTTCTCCTGCAACCCGTTCCCTTTGTGCTAGATGAACGAACGTCTCTCCACATGCTCATTTCTGAGAGATAAGTGTGAGTGAAAGCCGTCCTTCACCAATCTTGTTGGGAACACATAGTTTCTCTTCAGTTGCCTACTCCACTCCATACATATATATGGGGAGGTAGTAGCTACAAATCGGTTTTACAGTGAAAACTGCAGGAACTTCAAACCAGCACTAGGAAACAGACTGAGAAACCAGAGTAAAAGTTCCTCCCGCATCCCGTTCCGTTTGTGCTAGATGAACGAAATTCTCTCCACATGCTCAGTTCTGAGAGATAATTGTGTGTGAAAGCCGTCCTTCACCTAGCTTGTTGGGAACACAAAGTTTCTATTCAGTTGCAAAATCCACACTATACATATATATGGGGAGGTACTAGCTCCAACTCGGTTTTACAGTGAAAACTGCAGGAACTTCAAACCAGCACTAGGAAACAGACTGAGAAACCAGAGTAAATGTTTCTCCTGCAACCCGGTCCCTTTGTGCTAGATGAACGAACGTATCTCCACATGCTCATTTCTGAGAGATAAGTGTGTGTGAAAGCCATCCTTCACCAAGCTTGTTGGGAACACAAAGTTTCTCTTCAGTTGCAAACTCCACTACATACATATTTATGGGAAGGTACTAGCTCCAAAACGGTTTTACAGTGAAAACTGCAGGAACTTCAAACCGGCACTAGGAAACAGACTGAGAAACCAGAGTAAAAGTTTCTCCTGCAACCCGTTCCATTTGTGCTAGATGAACGAACTTCTCTCCACATGCTCAGTTCTGAGAGATAAGTGTGTGTGAAAGCAATCCTTCACCTAGCTTGTTGGGAACACAAAGTTTCTCTTCAGTTGCAAACTCCACTCCGTACATATATATGGGGAGGTACTAGCTCCAACACGGTTTTACAGTGAAAACTGCAGGAACTTCAAACCGGCACTAGGAAACAGACTGAGAAACCAGAGAAAAAGTTTCGCCTGCAATCCGTTCCCTTTGTGCTAGATGAACGAACGTCTCTCCACATGCTCAGTTCTGAGAGATAAGTGTGTGTGAAAGCCGTCCTTCACCTAGCTTGTTGGGAACACAAAGTTTCTCTTCTGTTGCAAACTCCACTCCATACATATATATGGGGTGGTACTAGCTCCAACTCCGTTTTACAGTGAAAACTGCAGGAAATTCAAAACGGCACTAGGAAACAGACTGAGAAACCAGAGTAAAAGTTTCTCCTGCAAACCGTTCCTTTTGTGCTAGATGAACGAACGTCTCTCCACATGCTCAGTTCTGAGAGATAAGTGTGTGTGAAAGCCGTCTTTCACCTAGCTTGTTGGGAACAGGAAGCCTCTCTTCAGTTGCAAACTCCACTCCATACATATATATGGGGAGGTACTAGCTCCAACTCGATTTTACAGTGAAAACTGCAGAAACTTCACACCGGCACTAGGAAACAGATTGAGAAACCAGAGTAAAAGTTTCTCCTGCAACACGTTCCCTTTGTGCTAGATGAACGAACGTCTCTCCACATGCTCAGTTCTGAGAGAAAAGTGTGTGTGAAAGCCGTCCTTCACCTAGCTTTTTGGGAACACAAAGTTTCTCTTCAGTTGCAAACTCCACTACGTACATATATATGGGGAGGTACTAGCTCCAACACGGTTTTACAGTGAAAACTGCAGGAACTTCAAACCGGCAGTAGTAAACAGACTGAGAATCCAGAGTAAAAATTTCTCCTGCAACCCGTTCCCTTTTTGCTAGATGAACGAAGGTCTCTCCACATGCTCAGTTCTGAGAGATATGTGTGTTTCAAAGCCGTCCTTCACCTAGCTTGTTGGGAACACAAAGTTTCTCTTCAGTTGCAAACACCACTCCATAAATATATATGGGGAGGTACTAGCTCCAACTCGGTTTTACAGTGAAAACTGCAGGAACTTCAAACCGGCACTAGGAAACAGACTGAGAAACCAGAGTAAAAGTTTCTCCTGCAACCCTTTCCCTTTGTGCTAGATGAACGAAAGTCTCTCCACATGCTCAGTTCTCAGAGATAAGTGTGTGTGAAAGCCGTCCTTCACTTAGCTTGTTGGGAACACAAAGTTTCTCTTCAGTTACAAACTCCAGTCCATACATATATATGGGGAGGTACTAGCTCCAAATCGGTTTTACAGTGAAAACTGCAGGAACTTCAAACCGGCACTAGGAAACAGACTGAGAAACCAGAGTAAAAGTTTCTCCTGCAACCCGTTCCCTTTGTGCAAGATGAACGAACGTCTCTCCACATGCTCAGATCTGAGAGATAAGTGTGTGTGAAAGCCGTCCTTCAACTAGCTTGTTGGGAACACAAAGTCTCTCTTCAGTTGCCAACTCCACTCCATAAATATATATGGGGAGGTACAATCTCCAACTCGATTTTACAGTGAAAACTGCAGAAACTTCACACCGGCACTAGGAAACAGACCGAGATACCAGAGTAAAAGTTTCTCCTGCAAACCATTCCCTTTGTGCTAGATGAACGAACGTCTCTCCACATGCTCAGTTCTGAGAGATAAGTGTGTGTGAAAGCCGTCCTTCACCTAGCTTGTTGGGAACACAAAGTTTCTCTTCAGTTGAAAACTCCACTCCATACATATATATGGGGTGGTACTAGGTCCAACACGGTTTTACAGTGAAATCTGCAGGAAATTCAAACCGGCACTAGGAAACAGACTGAGAAACCAGAATAAAAGTTTCTCCTGCAACTCGTTCCCTTTGTTCTAGATGAACGAACGTCTCTCCACATGCTCATTTCTGAGAGATAAGTGTGTGTGAAAGCCGAACTTCAACTAGCTTGTTGGGAACACAAAGTCTCTCTTCATTTTCAAACTCCACTCCATACTTAAATATGGGGAGGTACTAGCTCCAACTCGATTTTACAGTGAAAACTGCAGAAACTTCACACCGGCACTAGGAAACAGACCGAGATACCAGAGTAAAAGTTTCTCCTGCAACCCGTTCCCTTTGTGCTAGATGAACGAACGTCTCTCCACATGCTCAGTTCTGAGAGAAAAGTGTGTGTGAAAGCCGTCCTTCACCTAGCTTGTTGGGAACACAAAGTTTCTCTTCAGTTGCAAACTCCACTCCGTACATATATATGGGGAGGTACTAGCTCCAACACGGTTTTACAGTGAAAACTGCAGGAACTTCAAACCGGCACTAGGAAACAGACTGAGAAACCAGAGTAAAAGTTTCTCCTGCAACCCGTTCCTTTTTGCTAGATGAACGAATGTCTCTCCACATGCTCAGTTCTGAGAGATAAGTGTGTGTGAATGCCGTCCTTCACCTAGCTTGTTGGGAACACAAAGTTTCTCTTCAGTTACAAAATCCAGTCCATACATATATAAGGGGAGGTACTAGCTCCAACTCGGTTTTACAGTGAAAACTGCAGGAACTTCAAACCGGCACTAGGAAACAGACTGAGAAACCAGAGTAAAAGTTTCTCCTGCAACCCGTTCCCTTTGTGCTAGATGAACGAACGTCTCTCCACATGCTCATTTCTGAGAGATAAGTGTGAGTGAAAGCCGTCCTTCACCAATCTTGTTGGGAACACATAGTTTCTCTTCAGTTGCCTACTCCACTCCATACATATATATGGGGAGGTACTAGCTACAAATCGGTTTTACAGTGAAAACTGCAGGAACTTCAAACCAGCACTAGGAAACAGACTGAGGAACCAGAGTAAAAGTTCCTCCTGCATCCCGTTCCTTTTGTGCTAGATGAACGAACTTCTCTCCACATGCTCAGTTCTGAGAGATAATTGTGTGTGAAAGCCGTCCTTCACCTAGCTTGTTGGGAACACAAAGTTTCTCTTCAGTTGCAAAATCCACACTATACATATATATGGGGAGGTACTAGCTCCAACTCGGTTTTACAGTGAAAACTGCAGGAACTTCAAACGAGCACTAGGAAACAGACTGAGAAACCAGAGTAAATGTTTCTCCTGCGACCCGGTCCCTTTGTGCTAGATGAACGAACGTATCTCCACATGCTCATTTCTGAGAGATAAGTGTGTGTGAAAGCCATCCTTCACCAAGCTTGTTGGGAACACAAAGTTTCTCTTCAGTTGCAAACTCCACTACATACATATGTATGGGGAGGTACTAGCTCCAAAACGGTTTTACAGTGAAAACTGCAGGAACTTCAAACCGGCACTAGGAAACAGACTGAGAAACCAGAGTAAAAGTTTCTACTGCAACCCGTTCCATTTGTGCTAGATGAACGAACTTCTCTCCACATGCTCAGTTCTGAGAGATAAGTGTGTGTGAAAGCAATCCTTCACCTAGCTTGTTGGGAACACAAAGTTTCTCTTCAGTTGCAAACTCCACTCCGTACATATATATGGGGAGGTACTAGCTCCAACACGGTTTTACAGTGAAAACTACAGGAACTTCAAACCGGCACTAGGAAACAGACTGAGAAACCAGAGAAAAAGTTTCGCCTGCAATCCGTTCCCTTTGTGCTAGATGAACGAACGTCTCTCCACATGCTCAGTTCTGAGAGATAAGTGTGTGTGAAAGCCGTCCTTCACCTAGCTTGTTGGGAACACAAAGTTTCTCTTCTGTTGCAAACTCCACTCCATACATATATATGGGGAGGTACTAGCTCCAACTCCGTTTTACAGTGAAAACTGCAGGAAATTCAAAACGGCACTAGGAAACAGACTGAAAACCAGAGTAAAAGTTTCTCCTGCAAACCGTTCCTTTTGTGCTAGATGAACGAACGTCTCTCCACATGCTCAGTTCTGAGAGATAAGTGTGTGTGAAAGCCGTCTTTCACCTAGCTTGTTGGGAACAGGAAGCCTCTCTTCAGTTGCAAACTCCACTCCATACATATATATGGGGAGGTACTAGCTCCAACTCGATTTTACAGTGAAAACTGCAGAAACTTCACACCGGCACTAGGAAACAGATTGAGAAACCAGAGTAAAAGTTTCTCCTGCAACACGTTCCCTTTGTGCTAGATGAACGAACGTCTCTCCACATGCTCAGTTCTGAGAGAAAAGTGTGTGTGAAAGCCGTCCTTCAACTAGCTTGTTGGGAACACAAAGTTTCTCTTCAGTTGCAAACTCCACTACGTACATATATATGGGGAGGTACTAGCTCCAACACGGTTTTACAGTGAAAACTGCAGGAACTTCAAAACGGCAGTAGTAAACAGACTGAGAATCCAGAGTAAAAATTTCTCCTGCAACCCGTTCCCTTTTTGCTAGATGAACGAAGGTCTCTCCACATGCTCAGTTCTGAGAGATAAGTGTGTTTGAAAGCCGTCCTTCACCTAGCTTGTTGGGAACACAAAGTTTCTCTTCAGTTGCAAACACCACTCCATAAATATATATGGGGAGGTACTAGCTCCAACTCGGTTTTACAGTGAAAACTGCAGGAACTTCAAACCGGCACTAGGAAACAGACTGAGAAACCAGAGTAAAAGTTTCTCCTGCAACACTTTCCCTTTGTGCTAGATGAACGAAAGTCTCTCCACATGCTCAGTTCTCAGAGATAAGTGTGTGTGAAAGCCGTCCTTCACTTAGCTTGTTGGGAACACAAAGTTTCTCTTCAGTTACAAACTCCAGTCCATACATATATATGGGGAGGTACTAGCTCCAAATCGGTTTTACAGTGAAAACTGCAGGAACTTCAAACCGGCACTAGGAAACAGACTGAGAAACCAGAGTAAAAGTTTCTCCTGCAACCCGTTCCCTTTGTGCAAGATGAACGAACGTCTCTCCACATGCTCAGATCTGAGAGATAAGTGTGTGTGAAAGCCGTCCTTCAACTAGCTTGTTGGGAACACAAAGACTCTGTTCAGTTGCAAACTCCACTCCATACATATATATGGGGAGGTACTAGCTCTAACTCGATTTTACAGTGAAAAATGCAGAAACATCACACCGGCACTAGGAAACAGACCGAGTTACCAGAGTAAAAGTTTCTCCTGCAACCCGTTCCCTTTGTGCTAGATGAACGAACGTCTCTCCACATGCTCAGTTCTGAGAGATAAGTGTGTGTGAAAGCCGTCCTTCACCTAGCTTGTTGGGAACACAAAGTTTCTCTTCAGTTGCAAACTCCACTCCGTACATATATATGGGGAGGTACTAGCTCCAACACGGTTTTACAGTGAAAACTGCAGGAACTTCAAACCGGCACTAGGAAACAGACTGAGAAACCAGAGTAAAAGTTTCTCCTGCAACCCGTTCCCATTTTGCTAGATGAACGAATGTCTCTCCACATGCTCAGTTCTGAGAGATAAGTGTGTGTGAAAGCCGTCCTTCACCTAGCTTGTTGGGAACACAAAGTTTCTCTTCAGTTGCAAAATCCACACTATACATATATATGGGGAGGTACTAGCTCCAAATCGGTTTTACAGTGAAAACTGCAGGAACTTCAAACCAGCACTAGGAAACAGACTGAGGAACCAGAGTAAATGTTTCTCCTGCAACCCGGTCCCTTTGTGCTAGATGAACGAACGTATCTCCACATGCTCATTTCTGAGAGATAATTGTGTGTGAAAGCCATCCTTCACCAAGCTTGTTGGGAACACAAAGTTTCTCTTCAGTTGCAAACTCCACTCCTTACATATATATGGCGAGGTACTAGCTCCAACACGGTTTTACAGTGAAAACTGCAGGAACTTCAAACCGGCTCTATGAAACAGACTGAGAAACCAGAGTAAAAGTTTCCCTGCAACCCGTTCCATTTGTGCTGGAAGAACGAACTTCTCTCCACATGCTCAGTTCTGAGAGATAAGTGTGTGTGAAAGCCATCCTTCACCTAGATTGTTGGGAACACAAAGTTTCTCTTCAGTTGCAAACTCCACTCCGTACATATATATGGGGAGGTACTAGCTCCAACACGGTTTTACAGTGAAAACTGCAGGAACTTCAAACCGGCACTAGGAAACAGACTGAGAAACCAGAGTAAAAGTTTCGCCTGCAATCCGTTCCCTTTGTGCTAGATGAACGAACGTCTCTCCACATGATCAGTTCTGAGAGATAAGTGTGTGTGAAAGCCGTCCTTCACCTAGCTTGCTGGGAACACAAAGTTTCTCTTCAGTTGCAAACTCCACTCCATACATATATATGGGTAGGTACTAGCTCCAAATCCGTTTTACAGTGAAAACTGCAGGAAATTCAAAACGGCATTAGGAAACAGACTGAGAAACCAGAGTAAAAGTTTCGCCTGCAATCCATTCCCTTTTTGCTAGATGAACGAACGTCTCTCCACATGCTTAGTTCTGAGAGATAATTGTGTGTGAAAGCCGTCCTTCACCTAGCTTGTTGGGAACACAAAGTCTCTCTTCAGTTGCAAACTCCACTCCGTACATATATATGGGGAGGTACTAGCTCCAACACGGTTTTACAGTGAAAACTGCAGGAACTTCTAACCGGCAGTAGTAAACAGACTGAGAAACCAGAGAAAAGTTTCCCTGCAACCCGTTCCCTTTTTGTTAGATGAACGAAAGTCTCTCCACATGCTCAGTTCTGAGAGATATGTGTGTTTGAAAGCCGTCCTTCACCTAGCTTGTTGGGAACACAAAGTTTCTCTTCAGTTGCAAACACCACTCCGTACATATATATGGGGAGTTACTAGCTCCAACTCGGTTTTACAGTGAAAACTGCAGGAACTTCAAACCGGCACTAGGAAACAGACTGAGAAACCAGAGTAAAAGTTTCTCCTGCAAACCGTTCCCTCTTGGCTTGATGAACGAATGTCTCTCCACATGCTCAGTTCTGAGAGATAATTGTGTTTGAAAGCCGTCCTTCACCTAGCTTGTTGGGAACACAAAGTTTCTCTTCTGTTGCAAACACCACTCCATACATATATATGGGTAGGTACTAGCTCCAAATCGGTTTTACATTGAAAACTTCAGGAACTTCAAACCGGCACTAGGAAACAGACTGAGAAACCAGAGTAAAAGTTTCTCCTGCAACCCTTTCCCTTTGTGCTAGATGAACGAATGTCTCTCCACATACTCAGTTCTGAGAGATAATTGTGTGTGAAAGCCGTCCTTCACCTAGCTTGTTGGGAACACAAAGTTTCTCTCCAGTTACAAACTCCAGTCCATACATATATGTGGGGAGGTACTAGCTCCAACTCGGTTTCACAGTGAAAACTGCAGGAACTTCAAACCGGCACTAGGAAACAGACTGAGAAACCAGAGTAAAAGTTTCTTCTGCAACCCTTTCCCTTTGTGCTATATAAACGAACGTCTAGCCACATGCTCAGTTCTGAGAGATAAGTGTGAGTGAAAGCCGTCCTTCACCTATCTTGTTGGGAACACAAAGTTTCTCTTCAGTTGCAAACTCCACTCCATACATATATATGGGGAGGTACTAGCTCCAACTCGGTTTTACAGTGAAAACTGCAGGAACTTCAAACCGGCACTAGGAAACAGACTGAGAATCCAGAGTAAAAGTTCCCCCTGCAACCCGTTCCGTTTGTGCTAGATGAACGAACGTCTCTCCACATGCTCAGTTCTGAGAGATATGTGTGTGTGAAAGCCGTCCTTCAACGAGCTTGTTGGGAACACAAATTTTCTCTTCAGTTGCAAACTCCACACCACACATATATATGGGGAGGTACTAGCTCCAACTCTGTTTTACAGTGAAAACTGCAGGAACTTCAAACCAGCACTATGAAAAAGACTGAGAAACCAGAGTAAAAGTTTCTCCTGCAACCCATTCCCTTTGTGCTAGATGAACGAACGTCTCTCCACATGCTCAGTTCTGAGAGATTAATGAGTGTGAAGCCGTCCTTCACCTAGCTTGTTGGGAACACAAAGTTTCTCTTTAGTTGCAAACTCCAATCCGTACATATATATGGCGAGGTACTAGCTCCAACACGGTTTTACAGTGAAAACTGCAGGGACTTCATACCGGCACTAGGAAGCAGACTAAGAAACCAATGTAAAGTTTCTCCTGCAACCCGTTCCCTTTGTGCTAGATGAACGAACGTCTCTCCACATGCTCATTTCTGAGAGATAAGTGTGAGTGAAAGCCGTCCTTCACCTAGCTTGTTGGGAACACAAATTTTCTATTCACTTGCAAAATCCACACTATACATATATATGGGGAGGTACTAGCTCCAACACGGATTTACAGTCAAAACTGCAGGAACTTCAAACCTGCACTAGGAAACTGACTGAGAATCCAGAGTAAATGTTTCTCCTGCAACCCGGTCCCTTTGTGCTAGATGAACGAACGTCTCTCCACATGCTCAGTTCTGAGAGATAAGTGTGCGTGAAAGCCATCCTTCACCTAGCTTGTTGGGAACACAAAGTTTCTCTTCAGTTGCAAACTCCACTCCGTACATATATATGGGGAGGTACTAGCTCCAACACGGTTTTACAGTGAAAACTGCAGGAACTTCAAACCGGCACTAGGAAACAGACTGAGAAACCAGAGTAAAAGTTTCGCCTGCAATCCGTTCCCTTTATGCTAGATGAAAGAACGTCTCTCCACATGCTCAGTTCTGAGAGATAAGTGTGTGTGAAAGCGGTCCTTCACCTAACTTGTTGGGAACACAAAGTTTCTCTTCAGTTGCAAACTCTACTCTATAAATATATAAGGGGAAGTACTAGCTCCAACTCGGTTTTACAGTGAAAACTGCAGGAACTTCAAACCGGCACTAGGAAACAGACTGAGAAACCAGAGTAAAAGTTTCTCCTGCAAACCGTTCCCTTTGTGCTAGATGAACGAACGTCTCTCCACATGCTCAGTTATGAGAGATAAGTGTGTTTGAAAGCCGTCCTTCACCTAGCTTGTTGGGAACACAAAGTTTCTCTTCAGTTGCAAACACCACTCCGTACATATATATGGGGAGTTACTAGCTCCAACTCGGTTTTACAGTGAAAACTGCAGGAACTTCAAACCGGCACTAGGAAACAGACCGAGAATCCAGAGTAAAAGTTTCTCCTGCAACCCTTTCCCTTTGTGCTAGATGAACGAATGTCTCTCCACATACTCAGTTCTGAGAGATAAGTGTGTGTGAAAGCCGTCCTTCACCTAGCTTGTTGGGAACACAAAGTTTCTCTCCAGTTACAAACTCCAGTCCATACATATATGTGGGGAGGTACTAGCTCCAACTCGGTTTCACAGTGAAAACTGCAGGAACTTCAAACCGGCACTAGGAAACAGACTGAGAAACCAGAGTAAAAGTTTCTTCTGCAACCCTTTCCCTTTGTGCTATATAAACGAACGTCTCTCCACATGCTCAGTTCTGAGAGATAAGTGTGAGTGAAAGCCGTCCTTCAACTATCTTGTTGGGAACACAAAGTTTCTCTTCAGTTGCAAACTCCACTCCATACATATATATGGGGAGGTACTAGCTCCAACTCGGTTTTACAGTGAAAACTGCAGGAACTTCAAACCGGCACTAGGAAACAGACTGAGAATCCAGAGTAAAAGTTCCCCCTGCAACCCGTTCCGTTTGTGCTAGATGAACGAACGTCTCTCCACATGCTCAGTTCTGAGAGATATGTGTGTGTGAAAGCCGTCCTTCAACGAGCTTGTTGGGAACACAAAGTTTCTCTTCAGTTGCAAACTCCACACCACACATATATATGGGGAGGTACTAGCTCCAACTCTGTTTTACAGTGAAAACTGCAGGAACTTCAAACCAGCACTATGAAAAAGACTGAGAAACCAGAGTAAAAGTTTCTCCTGCAACCCATTCCCTTTGTGCTAGATGAACGAACGTCTCTCCACATGCTCAGTTCTGAGAGATAAGTGTGTGTGAAAGCCGTCCTTCACCTAGCTTGTTGGGAACACAAAGTTTCTCTTCAGTTGCAAACTCCACTCCATACATATATATGGGGAGGTACTAGCTCCAACTCGGTTTTACAGTGAAAACTGCAGGAAATTCAAACCGGCACTATGAAACAGACTGAGAAACCAGAATAAAACTTTCTCCTGCAACTCGTTCCCTTTGTGCTAGATGAACGAACGTCTCTCCACATGCTCAGTTATGAGAGATAAGTGTGTGTGAAAGCCGACCTTCACCTAGCTTGTTGGGAACACAAAGTCTCTCTTCAGTTGCAAACTCCACTCCATACATATATATTGGGAGGTACTAGCTCCAACTCGATTTTACAGTGAAAACTGCAGAAACTTCACACCGGCACTAGGAAACAGACCGAGATACCAGAGTAAAAGTTTCTCCTGCAAACCGTTCCCTTTGTGCTAGATGAACGAACGTCTCTCCACATGCTCAGTTCTGAGAGATAAATGTGTGTGAAAGCCGTCCTTCACCTAGCTTGTTGGGAACACAAAGTTTCTCTTAAGTTACAAACTCCAGTCCATACATATATATGGGGAGGTACTAGCTCCAACTCGGTTTTACCGTGAAAACTGCAGGAACTTCAAACCGGAACTAGGAAACAGACTGAGAAACCAGAGTAAAAGTTTCTCCTGCAACCCGTTCCCTTTGTGCTAGATGAACGAACGTCTCTCCACATGCTCAGTTCTGAGAGATAAGTGTGTGTGAAAGCCGTCCTTCACCTAGCTTGTTGGGAACACAAAGTTTCTCTTCAGTTGCAAACTCCACTCCATACATATATATGGGGAGGTACTAGCTCCAACTCGGTTTTACAGTGAAAACTGCAGGAAATTCAAACCGGCACTATGAAACAGACTGAGAAACCAGAATAAAAGTTTCTCCTGCAACTCGTTCCCTTTGTGCTAGATGAACGAACGTCTCTCCACATGCTCAGTTATGAGAGATAAGTGTGTGTGAAAGCCGACCTTCACCTAGCTTGTTGGGAACACAAAGTCTCTCTTCAGTTGCCAACTCCACTCCATACATATATATTGGGAGGTACTAGCTCCAACTCGATTTTACAGTGAAAACTGCAGAAACTTCACACCGGCACTAGGAAACAGACCGAGATACCAGAGTAAAAGTTTCTCCTGCAAACAGTTCCCTTTGTGCTAGATGAACGAACGTCTCTCCACATGCTCAGTTCTGAGAGATAAATGTGTGTGAAAGCCGTCCTTCACCTAGCTTGTTGGGAACACAAAGTTTCTCTTCAGTTGCAAACTCCACTCCGTACATATATATGGGGAGGTACTAGCTCCAACACGGTTTTACGGTGAAAACTGCAGGAACTTCAAACAGGCACTAGGAAACAGACTGAGAATCCAGAGTAAAAGTTCCTCCTGCATCCCGTTCCCTTTGTGCTAGATGAACGAACTTCTCTCCACATGCTCAGTTCTGTGAGATAATTGTGTGTGAAAGCCGTCCTTCACCTAGCTTGTTGGGAAAACAAAGTTTCTCTTCAGTTGCAAAATCCACACTATACATATATATGGGGAGGTACTAGCTCCAACTCGGTTTTACAGTGAATACTGCAGGAACTTCAAACCAGCACTAGGAAACAGACTGAGAAACCAGAGTAAATGTTTCTCCTGCAACCCGGTCCCTTTGTCCTAGATGAACGAACGTCTCTCCACATGCTCATTTCTGAGAGATAAGTGTGTGTGAAAGCCATCCTTCACCAAGCTTGTTGGGAACACAAAGTTTCTCTTCAGTAGCAAACTCCACTCCTTACATATATATGTCGAGGTACTAGATCCAACACGGTTTTACAGTGAAAACTGCAGGAACTTCAAACCGGCACTAGGAAACAGACTGAGAAACCAGAGTAAAAGTTTCTCCTGCAACCCGTTCCATTTGTGCTAGATGAACGAACTTCTCTCCACATGCTCAGTTCTGAGAGATATGTGTGTGTGAAAGCCATCCTTCACCTAGCTTGTTGGGAACACAAAGTTTCTCTTCAGTTGCAAAATCCACTCCGTACATATAAATGGGGAGGTACTAGCTCCAACACGGATTTACAGTGAAAACTGCAGGAACTTCAAAACGGCACTAGGAAACAGACTGAGAAACCAGAGTAATAGTTTCGCCTGCAATCCGATCCCTTTGTGCTAGATGAACGAACGTCTCTCCACATGCTCAGTTCTGAGAGATAAGTGTGTGTGAAAGCCGTCCTTCACATAGCTTGTTGGGAACACAAAGTTTCTCTTCAGTTGCAAACTCCACTCCACACATATATAGGGGGAGGTATTATCTCCAACTCCGTTTTACAGTGAAAACTGCAGGAAATTCAAAACGGCACTAGGAAACAGACTGAGAAACCAGAGTAAAAGTTTCTCCTGCAAACCATTCCTTTTGTTCTAGATGAACGAACGTCTCTCCACATGCTCAGTTCTGAGAGATAAGTGTGTGTGAAAGCCGTCTTTCACCTAGCTTGTTGGGAACACAAAGTCTCTCTTCAGTTGCAAACTCCACTCCATAAATATATATGGGGAGGTACTAGATCCAACTCGATTTTACAGTGAAAACTGCAGAAATTTCACACCGGCACTAGGAAAAAGAACGAGATACCAGACTAAAATTTTCTCCTGCAAACCGTTCCCTTTGTGCTAGATGAACGAAAGTCTCTCCACATGCTCAGTTCTGAGAGATAAGTGTGTTTGAAAGCCGTCCTTCACCTAGCTTGTTGGGAACACAAAGTTTCTCTTCAGTTGCAAACACCACTCCGTACATATATATGGGGAGGTACTAGCTCCACTCGGTTTTACAGTGAAAACTACAGGAAATTCAAACCGGCACTAGGAAACAGACTGAGAAACCAGAGTAAAAGTTTCTCCTGCAAACCGTTCCCTCTTGGCTAGATGAACGAATGTCTCTCCACATGCTGAGTTCTGAGAGATAAGTGTGTTTGAAAGCCGTCCTTCACCTAGCTTGTTGGGAACACAAAGTTTCTCTTCAGTTGCAAACACCACCCCTTACACATATATGGTGATGTACTAGCTCCAACTCGGTTTTACAGTGAAAACTGCAGGAACTTCAAACCGGCACTAGGAAACAGACTGAGAAACCAGAGTAAAAGTTTCTCCTGCAACCCGTTAAATTTGTGCTAGATGAACGAACGTCTCTCCACATGCTCATTTCTGAGAGATAAGTGTGAGTGAAAGCCGTCCTTCACCTAGCTTGTTGGGAACACAAATTTTCTATTCAGTTGCAAAATCCAAACTATACATATATATGGGGAGGTACTAGCTCCAACTCGGATTTACAGTCAAAACTGCAGGAACTTCAAACCTGCACTAGGAAACTGACTGAGAATCCAGAGTAAATGTTTCTCCTGCAACCCGGTCCCTTTGTGCTAGATGAACGAACGTCTCTCCACATGCTCAGTTCTGAGAGATAACTGTGTGTGAAAGCCTTCCTTCACCAAGCTTGTAGGGAACACAAAGTTTCTCTTCAGTTGCAAACTCCAATCCTTACATATATATGGCGAGGTACTAGCTCCAACACTGTTTTACAGTGAAAACTGCAGGAACTTCAACCCGGCACTAGGAAACAGACTGAGAAACCAGAGTAAAAGTTTCTCCTGCAACCCGTTCCATTTGTGCTAGATGAACGAACTTCTCTCCACATGCTCAGTTCTGAGAGATAAGTGTGCGTGAAAGCCATCCTTCACCTAGCTTGTTGGGAACACAAAGTTTCTCTTCAGTTGCAAACTCCACTCCGTACATATATATGGGGAGGTACTAGCTCCAACACGGTTTTACAGTGAAAACTGCAGGAACTTCAAACCGGCACTAGGAAACAGACTGAGAAACCAGAGTAAAAGTTTCGCCTGCAATCCGTTCCCTTTATGCTAGATGAAAGAACGTCTCTCCACATGCTCAGTTCTGAGAGATAAGTGTGTGTGAAAGCGGTCCTTCACCTAACTTGTTGGGAACACAAAGTTTCTCTTCAGTTGCAAACTCTACTCTATAAATATATAAGGGGAAGTACTAGCTCCAACTCGGTTTTACAGTGAAAACTGCAGGAACTTCAACCCGGCACTAGGAAACAGACCGAGAAACCAGAGTAAAAGTTTCTCCTGCAAACCGTTCCCTTTTTGTTAGATGAACGAACGTCTCTCCACATGCTCAGTTCTGAGAGATATGTGTGTTTGAAAGCCGTCCTTCACCTAGCTTGTTTGGAACACAAAGTTTCTCTTCAGTTGCAAACACCACTCCGTACATATATATGGGGAGTTACTAGCTCCAACTCGGTTTTACAGTGAAAACTGCAGGAACTTCAAACCGGCACTAGGAAACAGACTGAGAAACCAGAGTAAAAGTTTCTCCTGCAAACCGTTCCCTCTTGGCTAGATGAACGAATGTCTCTCCACATGCTCAGTTCTGAGAGATAATTGTGTTTGAAAGCCGTCCTTCACCTAGCTTGTTGGGAACACAAAGTTTCTCTTCTGTTGCAAACACCACTCCATACATATATATGGGGAGGTACTAGCTCCAACTCGGTTTTACAGTGAAAACTGCAGGAACTTCAAACCGGCACTAGGAAACAGACTGAGAAACCAGAGTAAAAGTTTCTCCTGCAACCCTTTCCCTTTGTGCTAGATGAACGAATGTCTCTCCACATACTCAGTTCTGAGAGATAAGTGTGTGTGAAAGCCGTCCTTCACCTAGCTTGTTGGGAACACAAAGTTTCTCTCCAGTTACAAACTCCAGTCCATACATATATGTGGGGAGGTACTAGCTCCAACTCGGTTTCACAGTGAAAACTGCAGGAACTTCAAACCGGCACTAGGAAACAGACTGAGAAACCAGAGTAAAAGTTTCTTCTGCCACCCTTTCCCTTTGTGCTATATAAACGAACGTCTCTCCACATGCTCAGTTCTGAGAGATAAATGTGAGTGAAAGCCGTCCTTCACCTATCTTGTTGGGAACACAAAGTTTCTCTTCAGTTGCAAACTCCACTCCATACATATATATGGGGAGGTACTAGCTCCAACTCGGTTTTACAGTGAAAACTGCAGGAACTTCAAACCGGCACTAGGAAACAGACTGAGAATCCAGAGTAAAAGTTCCCCCTGCAACCCGTTCCGTTTGTGCTAGATGAACGAACGTCTCTCCACATGCTCAGTTCTGAGAGATATGTGTGTGTGAAAGCCGTCCTTCAACGAGCTTGTTGGGAACACAAAGTTTCTCTTCAGTTGCAAACTCCACACCACACATATACATGGGGAGGTACTAGCTCCAACTCTGTTTTACAGTGAAAACTGCAGGAACTTCAAACCAGCACTATGAAAAAGACTGAGAAACCAGAGTAAAAGTTTCTCCTGCAACCCATTCCCTTTGTGCTAGATGAACGAACGTCTCTCCACATGCTCATTTCTGAGAGATAAGTGTGTGTGAAAGCCGTCCTTCACCTAGCTTGTTGGGAACACAAAGTTTCTCTTCAGTTGCAAACTCCACTCCATACATATATATGGGGAGGTACTAGCTCCAACTCGGTTTTACAGTGAAAACTGCAGGAAATTCAAACCGGCACTATGAAACAGACTGAGAAACCAGAATAAAACTTTCTCCTGCAACTCGTTCCCTTTGTGCTAGATGAACGAACGTCTCTCCACATGCTCAGTTATGAGAGATAAGTGTGTGTGAAAGCCGACCTTCACCTAGCTTGTTGGGAACACAAAGTCTCTCTTCAGTTGCAAACTCCACTCCATACATATATATTGGGAGGTACTAGCTCCAACTCGATTTTACAGTGAAAACTGCAGAAACTTCACACCGGCACTAGGAAACAGACCGAGATACCAGAGTAAAAGTTTCTCCTGCAAACCGTTCCCTTTGTGCTAGATGAACGAACGTCTCTCCACATGCTCAGTTCTGAGAGATAAATGTGTGTGAAAGCCGTCCTTCACCTAGCTTGTTGGGAACACAAAGTTTCTCTTAAGTTACAAACTCCAGTCCATACATATATATGGGGAGGTACTAGCTCCAACTCGGTTTTACCGTGAAAACTGCAGGAACTTCAAACCGGAACTAGGAAACAGACTGAGAAACCAGAGTAAAAGTTTCTCCTGCAACCCGTTCCCTTTGTGCTAGATGAACGAACGTCTCTCCACATGCTCAGTTATGAGAGATAAGTGTGTGTGAAAGCCGACCTTCACCTAGCTTGTTGGGAACACAAAGTCTCTCTTCAGTTGCAAACTCCACTCCATACATATATATGGGGAGGTACTAGCTCCAACACGGTTTTATGGTGAAAACTGCAGGAACTTCAAACAGGCACTAGGAAACAGACTGAGAATCCAGAGTAAAAGTTCCTCCTGCATCCCGTTCCCTTTGTGCTAGATGAACGAACTTCTCTCCACATGCTCAGTTCTGTGAGATAATTGTGTGTGAAAGCCGTCCTTCACCTAGCTTGTTGGGAACACAAAGTTTCTCTTCAGTTGCAAAATCCACACTATACATATATATGGGGAGGTACTAGCTCCAACTCGGTTTTACAGTGAATACTGCAGGAACTTCAAACCAGCACTAGGAAACAGACTGAGAAACCAGAGTAAATGTTTCTCCTGCAACCCGGTCCCTTTGTGCTAGATGAACGAACGTCTCTCCACATGCTCATTTCTGAGAGATAAGTGTGTGTGAAAGCCATCCTTCACCAAGCTTGTTGGGAACACAAAGTTTCTCTTCAGTAGCAAACTCCACTCCTTACATATATATGGCGAGGTACTAGATCCAACACGGTTTTACAGTGAAAACTGCAGGAACTTCAAACCGGCACTAGGAAACAGACTGAGAAACCAGAGTAAAAGTTTCTCCTGCAACCCGTTCCATTTGTGCTAGATGAACGAACTTCTCTCCACATGCTCAGTTCTGAGAGATAAGTGTGTGTGAAAGCCATCCTTCACCTAGCTTGTTGGGAACACAAAGTTTCTCTTCAGTTGCAAACTCCACTCCGTACATATAAATGGGGAGGTACTAGCTCCAACACGGATTTACAGTGAAAACTGCAGGAACTTCAAAACGGCACTAGGAAACAGACTGAGAAACCAGAGTAATAGTTTCGCCTGCAATCCGATCCCTTTGTGCTAGATGAACGAACGTCTCTCCACATGCTCAGTTCTGAGATATAAGTGTGTGTGAAAGCCGTCCTTCACATAGCTTGTTGGGAACACAAAGTTTCTCTTCAGTTGCAAACTCCACTCCAAACATATATAGGGGGAGGTACTAGCTCCAACTCCGTTTTACTGTGAAAACTGCAGGAAATTCAAAACGGCACTAGGAAACAGACTGAGAAACCAGAGTAAAAGTTTCTCCTGCAAACCATTCCTTTTGTGCTAGATGAACGAAAGTCTCTCCACATGCTCAGTTCTGAGAGATAAGTGTGTGTGAAAGCCGTCTTTCACCTAGCTTGTTGGGAACACAAAGTCTCTCTTCAGTTGCAAACTCCACTCCATAAATATATATGGGGAGGTACTAGCTCCAACTCGATTTTACAGTGAAAACTGCAGAAATTTCACACCGGCACTAGGAAAAAGACCGAGATACCAGACTAAAATTTTCTCCTGCAAACCGTTCCCTTTGGGCTAGATGAACGAAAGTCTCTCCACATGCTCAGTTCTGAGAGATAAGTGTGTTTGAAAGCCGTCCTTCACCTAGCTTGTTGGGAACACAAAGTTTCTCTTCAGTTGCAAACACCACTCCGTACATATATATGGGGAGGTACTAGCTCCAACTCGGTTTTACAGTGAAAACTACAGGAAATTCAAACCGGCACTAGGAAACAGACTGAGAAACCAGAGTAAAAGTTTCTCCTGCAAACCGTTCCCTCTTGGCTACATGAACGAATGTCTCTCCACATGCTGAGTTCTGAGAGATAAGTGTGTTTGAAAGCCGTCCTTCACCTAGCTTGTTGGGAACACAAAGTTTCTCTTCAGTTGCAAACACCACTCCTTACACATATATGGTGATGTACTAGCTCCAACTCGGTTTTACAGTGAAAACTGCAGGAACTTCAAACCGGCACTAGGAAACAGACTGAGAAACCAGAGTAAAAGTTTATCCTGCAACCCGTTAAATTTGTGCTAGATGAACGAACGTCTCTCCACATGCTCATTTCTGAGAGATAAGTGTGAGTGAAAGCCGTCCTTCACCTAGCTTGTTGGGAACACAAATTTTCTATTCAGTTGCAAAATCCACACTATACATATATATGGGGAGGTACTAGCTCCAACTCGGATTTACAGTCAAAACTGCAGGAACTTCAAACCTGCACTAGGAAACTGACTGAGAATCCAGAGTAAATGTTTCTCCTGCAACCCGGTCCCTTTGTGCTAGATGAACGAACGTCTCTCCACATGCTCAGTTCTGAGAGATAACTGTGTGTGAAAGCCTTCCTTCACCAAGCTTGTAGGGAACACAAAGTTTCTCTTCAGTTGCAAACTCCAATCCTTACATATATATGGCGAGGTACTAGCTCCAACACTGTTTTACAGTGAAAACTGCAGGAACTTCAACCCGGCACTAGGAAACAGACTGAGAAACCAGAGTAAAAGTTTCTCCTGCAACCCGTTCCATTTGTGCTAGATGAACGAACTTCTCTCCACATGCTCAGTTCTGAGAGATAAGTGTGCGTGAAAGCCATCCTTCACCTAGCTTGTTGGGAACACAAAGTTTCTCTTCAGTTGCAAACTCCACTCTGTACATATATATGGGGAGGTACTAGCTCCAACACGGTTTTACAGTGAAAACTGCAGGAACTTCAAACCGGCACTAGGAAACAGACTGAGAAACCAGAGTAAAAGTTTCGCCTGCAATCCGTTCCCTTTATGCTAGATGAAAGAACGTCTCTCCACATGCTCAGTTCTGAGAGATAAGTGTGTGTGAAAGCGGTCCTTCACCTAACTTGTTGGGAACACAAAGTTTCTCTTCAGTTGCAAACTCTACTCTATAAATATATAAGGGGAAGTACTAGCTCCAACTCGGTTTTACAGTGAAAACTGCAGGAACTTCAAACCGGCACTAGGAAACAGACCGAGAAACCAGAGTAAAAGTTTCTCCTGCAAACCGTTCCCTTTTTGTTAGATGAACGAACGTCTCTCCACATGCTCAGTTCTGAGAGATAAGTGTGTTTGAAAGCCGTCCTTCACCTAGCTTGTTGGGAACACAAAGTTTCTCTTCAGTTGCAAACACCACTCCGTACATATATATGGGGAGTTACTAGCTCCAACTCGGTTTTACAGTGAAAACTGCAGGAACTTCAAACCGGCACTAGGAAACAGACTGAGAAACCAGAGTAAAAGTTTCTCCTGCAAACCGTTCCCTCTTGGCTAGATGAACGAATGTCTCTCCACATGCTCAGTTCTGAGAGATAAGTGTGTGTGAAAGCCGTCCTTCACCTAGCTTGTTGGGAACACAAAGTTTCTCTTCTGTTGCAAACACCACTCCATACATATATATGGGGAGGTACTAGCTCCAACTCGGTTTTACAGTTAAAACTGCAGGAACTTCAAACCGGCACTAGGAAACAGACTGAGAAACCAGAGTAAAAGTTTCTCCTGCAACCCTTTCCCTTTGTGCTAGATGAACGAATGTCTCTCCACATACTCAGTTCTGAGAGATAAGTGTGTGTGAAAGCCGTCCTTCACCTAGCTTGTTGGGAACACAAAGTTTCTCTCCAGTTACAAACTCCAGTCCATACATATATGTGGGGAGGTACTAGCTCCAACTCGGTTTCACAGTGAAAACTGCAGGAACTTCAAACCGGCACTAGGAAACAGACTGAGAAACCAGAGTAAAAGTTTCTTCTGCAACCCTTTCCCTTTGTGCTATATAAACGAACGTCTCTCCACATGCTCAGTTCTGAGAGATAAGTGTGAGTGAAAGCCGTCCTTCACCTATCTTGTTGGGAACACAAAGTTTCTCTTCAGTTGCAAACTCCACTCCATACATATATATGGGGAGGTACTAGCTCCAACTCGGTTTTACAGTGAAAACTGCAGGAACTTCAAACCGGCACTAGGAAACAGACTGAGAATCCAGAGTAAAAGTTCCCCCTGCAACCCGTTCCCTTTGTGCTAGATGAACGAACGTCTCTCCACATGCTCAGTTCTGAGAGATATGTGTGTGTGAAAGCCGTCCTTCAACGAGCTTGTTGGGAACACAAAGTTTCTCTTCAGTTGCAAACTCCACACCACACATATATATGGGGAGGTACTAGCTCCAACTCTGTTTTACAGTGAAAACTGCAGGAACTTCAAACCAGCACTATGAAAAAGACTGAGAAACCAGAGTAAAAGTTTCTCCTGCAACCCATTCCCATTGTGCTAGATGAACGAACGTCTCTCCACATGCTCAGTTCTGAGAGATTAATGAGTGTGAAGCCGTCCTTCACCTAGCTTGTTGGGAACACAAAGTTTCTCTTTAGTTGCAAACTCCAATCCGTACATATACATGGCGAGGTACTAGCTCCAACACGGTTTTACAGTGAAAACTGCAGGGACTTCATACCGGCACTAGGAAGCAGACTAAGAAACCAATGTAAAAGTTTCTCCTGCAACCCGTTCCCTTTGTGCTAGATGAACGAACGACTCTACACATGCTCAGTTCTGAGAGATAAGTGTGTGTGAAAGCCGACCTTCACCTAGCTTGTTGGGAACACAAAGTCTCTCTTCAGTTGCAAACTCCACTCCATACATATATATTGGGAGGTACTAGCTCCAACTCGATTTTACAGTGAAAACTGCAGAAACTTCACACCGGCACTAGGAAACAGACCGAGATACCAGAGTAAAAGTTTCTCCTGCAAACCGTTCCCTTTGTGCTAGATGAACGAACGTCTCTCCACATGCTCAGTTCTGAGAGATAAATGTGTGTGAAAGCCGTCCTTCACCTAGCTTGTTGGGAACACAAAGTTTCTCTTCAGTTGCAAACTCCACTCCGTACATATATATGGGGAGGTACTAGCTCCAACACGGTTTTACGGTGAAAACTGCAGGAACTTCAAACAGGCACTAGGAAACAGACTGAGAATCCAGAGTAAAAGTTCCTCCTGCATCCCGTTCCCTTTGTGCTAGATGAACGAACTTCTCTCCACATGCTCAGTTCTGTGAGATAATTGTGTGTGAAAGCCGTCCTTCACCTAGCTTGTTGGGAACACAAAGTTTCTCTTCAGTTGCAAAATCCACACTATACATATATATGGGGAGGTACTAGCTCCAACTCGGTTTTACAGTGAATACTGCAGGAACTTCAAACCAGCACTAGGAAACAGACTGAGAAACCAGAGTAAATGTTTCTCCTGCAACCCGGTCCCTTTGTGCTAGATGAACGAACGTCTCTCCACATGCTCATTTCTGAGAGATAAGTGTGTGTGAAAGCCATCCTTCACCAAGCTTGTAGGGAACACAAAGTTTCTCTTCAGTAGCAAACTCCACTCCTTACATATATATGGCGAGGTACTAGATCCAACACGGTTTTACAGTGAAAACTGCAGGAACTTCAAACCGGCACTAGGAAACAGACTGAGAAACCAGAGTAAAAGTTTCTCCTGCAACCCGTTCCATTTGTGCTAGATGAACGAACTTCTCTCCACATGCTCAGTTCTGAGAGATAAGTGTGTGTGAAAGCCATCCTTCACCTAGCTTGTTGGGAACACAAAGTTTCTCTTCAGTTGCAAACTCCACTCCGTACATATAAATGGGGAGGTACTAGCTCCAACACGGATTTACAGTGAAAACTGCAGGAACATCAAAACGGCACTAGGAAACAGACTGAGAAACCAGAGTAATAGTTTCGCCTGCAATCCGATCCCTTTGTGCTAGATGAACGAACGTCTCTCCACATGCTCAGTTCTGAGAGATAAGTGTGTGTGAAAGCCGTCCTTCACCTAGCTTGTTGGGAACACAAAGTTTCTCTTCAGTTGCAAACTCCACTCCACACATATATATGGGGAGGTACTAGCTCCAACTCCGTTTTACAGTGAAAACTGCAGGAAATTCAAAACGGCACTAGGAAACAGACTGAGAAACCAGAGTAAATGTTTCTCCTGCAAACCATTCCTTTTGTGCTAGATGAACGAACGTCTCTCCACATGCTCAGTTCTGAGAGATATGTGTGTGTGAAAGCCGTCTTTCACCTAGCTTGTTGGGAACACAAAGTCTCTCTTCAGTTGCAAACTCCACTCCATAAATATATATGGGGAGGTACTAGCTCCAACTCGATTTTACAGTGAAAATTGCAGAAACTTCACACCGGCACTAGGAAAAAGACCGAGATACCAGACTAAAATTTTCTCCTGCAACCCGTTCCCTTTGTGCTAGATGAACGAAAGTCTCTCCACATGCTCAGTTCTGAGAGATAAGTGTGTTTGAAAGCCGTCCTTCACCTAGCTTGTTGGGAACACAAAGTTTCTCTTCAGTTGCAAACACCACTCCGTACATATATATGGGGAGGTACTAGCTCCAACTCGGTTTTACAGTGAAAACTACAGGAAATTCAAACCGGCACTAGGAAACAGACTGAGAAACCAGAGTAAAAGTTTCTCCTGCAAACCGTTCCCTCTTGGCTACATGAACGAATGTCTCTCCACATGCTGAGTTCTGAGAGATAAGTGTGTTTGAAAGCCGTCCTTCACCTAGCTTGTTGGGAACACAAAGTTTCTCTTCAGTTGCAAACACTACTCCTTACATATATATGATGATATACTAGCTCCAACTCGGTTTTACAGTGAAAACTGCAGGAACTTCAAACCGGCACTAGGAAACAGACTGAGAAACCAGAGTAAAAGTTTCTCCTGCAACCCGTTAAATTTGTGCTAGATGAACGAACGTCTCTCCACATGCTCATTTCTGAGAGATAAGTGTGAGTGAAAGCCGTACTTCACCTAGCTTGTTGGGAACACAAATTTTCTATTCAGTTGCAAAATCCACACTATACATATATATGGGGAGGTACTAGCTCCAACTCGGTTTTACAGTCAAAACTGCAGGAAATTCAAACCTGCACAAGGAAACTGACTGAGAATCCAGAGTAAATGTTTCTCCTGCAACCCGGTCCCTTTGTGCTAGATGAACGAACGTCTCTCCACATGCTCAGTTCTGAGAGATAACTGTGTGTGAAAGCCTTCCTTCACCAAGCTTGTAGGGAACACAAAGTTTCTCTTCAGTTGCAACCTCCAATCCTTACATATATATGGCGAGGTACTAGCTCCAACACTGTTTTACAGTGAAAACTGCAGGAACTTCAACCCGGCACTAGGAAACAGACTGTGAAACCAGAGTAAAAGTTTCTCCTGCAACCCGTTCCATTTGTGCTAGATGAACGAACTTCTCTCCACATGCTCAGTTCTGAGAGATAAGTGTGCGTGAAAGCCATCCTTCACCTAGCTTGTTGGGAACACAAAGTTTCTCTTCAGTTGCAAACTCCACTCCGTACATATATATGGGGAGGTACTAGCTCCAACACGGTTTTACAGTGAAAACTGCAGGAACTTCAAACCGGCACTAGGAAACAGACTGAGAAACCAGAGTAAAAGTTTCGCCTGCAATCCGTTCCCTTTATGCTAGATGAAAGAACGTCTCTCTACATGCTCAGTTCTGAGAGATAAGTGTGTGTGAAAGCGGTCCTTCACCTAGCTTGTTGGGAACACAAAGTTTCTCTTCAGTTGCAAACTCTACTCTATAAATATATAAGGGGAAGTACTAGCTCCAACTCGGTTTTACAGTGAAAACTGCAGGAACTTCAAACCGGCACTAGGAAACAGACCGAGAAACCAGAGTAAATGTTTTTCCTGCATTACGTTCCCTTTGTGCTAGATGAACGAACGTCTCTCCACATGCTCAGTTCTGAGAGGTAAGTGTGTGTGAAAGCCGTCCTTCACCTAGCTTGTTGGGAACACAAAGTTTCTCTTCACTTGCAAACTCCACTCCACACATATATATGGGGAGGTACTAGCTCCAACACGGTTTTACAGTGAAAACTGCAGGAACTTCAAACCGGCACTAAGAAACAGACTGAGAAACCAGAGTAAAAGTTTCTCCTGCAACCCGTTCCCTTTGTGCTAGATGAACGAACGTCTCTCCACATGCTCATTTCTGAGAGATAAGTGTGTGTGAAAGCCGTCCTTCACCTAGCTTTTAGGGAACACAAAGATTCTCTTCAGTTGCAAACTCCATTCCATACATAAGTATGGGGAGGTACTAGCTCCAACTCTGTTTTACAGTGAAAACTGCAGGAACTTCATACCGGCACTAGGAAACAGACTGAGAAACCAGAGTAAAAGTGTCTCCTGCAACCCGTTCCCTTTGTGCTAGATGAAAGAACGTCTCTCCACATGCTCAGTTCTGAGAGATAAGTGTGTGTGAAAGCCTTCCTTCACCAAGCTTGTAGGGAACACAAAGTTTCTCTTCAGTTGCAAACTCCAATCCTTACATATATATGGCGAGGTACTAGCTCCAACACGGTTTTACAGTGAAAACTGCAGGAAATTCAAACCGGCACTAGGGAACAGACAGAGAAACCAGAGTAAAAGTTTCTCTGCAACCCGTTCCATTTGTGCTAGATGAACGAACTTCTCTCCACATGCTCAGTTCTGAGAGATAAGTGTGTGTGAAAGCCATCCTTCACATAGCTTGTTGGGAACACAAAGTTTCTCTTCAGTTGCAAACTCCACTCCGTACATATATATGGGGAGGTACTAGCTCCAACACGGTTTTACAGTGAAAACTGCAGGAACTTCAAACCGGCACTAGGAAACAGACTGAGAAACCAGAGTAAAAGTTTCACCTGCAATCCGTTCCCTTTATGCTAGATGAAAGAACGTCTCTCCACATGCTCAGTTCTGAGAGATAAGTGTGTGTGAAAGCGGTCCTTCACCTGGCTTGTTGGGAACACAAAGTTTCTCTTCAGTTGCAAACTCTACTCTATAAATATATTAGGGGAAGTACTAGCTCCAACTCGGTTTTACAGTGAAAACTGCAGGAACTTCAAACCGGCACTAGGAAGCAGACCGAGAAACCAGAGTAAATGTTTCTCCTGCATTACGTTCCCTTTGTGCTAGATGAACGAACGTCTCTCCACATGCTCAGTTCTGAGAGATAAGTGTGTGTGAGAGCCGTCCTTCACTTAGCTTGTTGGGAACACAAAGTTTCTCTTCAGTTGCAAACTCCACTCCACACATATATATGGGGAGGTACTAGCTCCAACTCGGTTTTACAGTGAAAACTGCAGGAACTTCAAACCGGCACTAAGAAACAGACTGAGAAACCAGAGTAAATGTTTCGCCTGCAACGCGTTCCGTTTGTGCTATATGAACGAACGTCTCTCCACATGTTCAGTTCTGAGAGATAAGTGTGTGTGAAAGCGGTCCTTCACCTAGCTTGTTGGGAACACAAAGTTTCTCTTCAGTTGCAAACTCTACTCCATAAATATATATGGGGAGGTACTAGCTCCAACTCGGTTTTACAGTGAAAACTGCAGGAATTTCAAACCGGCACTAGGAAATAAACCGAGAAACCAGAGTAAATGTTTCTCCTGCTTCAGGTTCCCTTTGTGCTAGATGAACGAACGTCTCTCCACATGCTCAGTTCTGAGAGATAAGTGTGTGTGAAAGCCGTCCTTCACCTAGCTTGTTGGGAACACAAAGTTTCTCTTCACTTGCAAACTCCACTCCATACATATGTATGGGGAGGTACTAGCTCCAACTCTGTTTTACAGTGAAAACTGCAGGAACTTCAAACCGGCACTAGGAAACAGACTGAGAAACCAGAGTAAAAGTTTCTCCTGCAACCCGTTCCCTTTGTGCTAGATGAACGAAAGTCTCTCCACATGCTCATTTCTGAGAGATAAGTGTGTGTGAAAGCCGTCTTTCACCTAGCTTGTTGGGAACACAAAGTTTCTCTTCAGTTGCAAACTCCACTCCATACATATGTATGGGGAGGTACTAGCTCCAACTCTGTTTTACAGTGAAAACTGCAGGAACTTCAAACCGGCACTAGGAAACAGACTGAGAAACCAGAGTAAAAGTTTCTCCTGCAACCCATTCCCTTTGTGCTAGATGAACGAACGTCTCTCCACATGCTCAGTTCTGAGAGATAAGTGTGTGTGAAAGCCGTCCTTCATTTAGATTGTAGGGAACACATAGTTTCTCTTCAGTTGCAAACTCCACTCCGTACATATATATGGGGAGGTACTAGCTCCAAATCTTTTTTACAGTGAAAACTGCAGGAACTTCAAACCGGCACTATGAAACAGACTGAGAAACCAGAGTAAAAGTTCCACCTGCAACCGGTTCCCTTTGTGCTAGATGAACGAACGTCTCTCCACATGCTCAGTTCTGAGAGATATCTGTGTGTGAAAGCCGTCCTTCACCTAGCTTGTTGGGAACACAAAGTTTCTCTTCAGTTGCAAACACCACTCCGTACATATATATGGGGAGGTACTAGCTCCAACTCGGTTTTACAGTGAAAACTACAGGAAATTCAAACCGGCACTAGGAAACAGACTGAGAAACCAGAGTAAAAGTTTCTCCTGCAAACCGTTCCCTCTTGGCTAGATGAACGAATGTCTCTCCACATGCTGAGTTCTGAGAGATAAGTGTGTTTGAAAGCCGTCCTTCACATAGCTTGTTGGGAACACAAAGTTTCTCTTCAGTTGCAAACACCACTCCATACATATATATGGTGATGTACTAGCTCCAACTCGGTTTTACAGTGAAAACTGCAGGAACTTCAAACCGGCACTAGGAAACAGACTGAGAAACCAGAGTAAAAGTTTCTCCTGCAACCCTTTCCCTTTGTGCTAGATGAACGAATGTCTCTCCACATGCTCAGTTCTGAGAGATAAGTGTGTGTGAAAGCCGTCCTTCACCTAGCTTGTAGGGAACACAAAGTTTCTCTCCAGGTACAAACTCCAGTCCATACGTATATATGGGGAGGTACTAGCTCCAACTCGGTTTTACCGTGAAAACAGCAGGAACTTCAAACCGGCACTAGGAAACAGACTGAGAAACCAGAGTAAAAGTTTCGCCTGCAACCCGTTAAATTTGTGCTAGATGAACGAACGTCTCTCCACATGCTCATTTCTGACAGATAAGTGTGAGTGAAAGCCGTCCTTCACCTAGCTTGTTAGGAACACAAATTTTCTATTCAGTTGCAAAATCCACACTATACATATATATGGGGAGGTACTAGCTCCAACTCGGTTTTACAGTCAAAACTGCAGGAACTTCAAACCAGCACTAGGAAACTGACTGAGAAACCAGAGTAAATGTTTCTCCTGCAACCCGGTCCCTTTGTGCTAGATGAACGAACGTCTCTCCACATGCTCAGTTCTGAGAGATAAGTGTGTGTGAAAGCCTTCCTTCACCAAGCTTGTAGGGAACACAAAGTTTCTCTTCAGTTGCAAACCCTACTCTATAAATATATAAGGGGAAGTACTAGCTCCAACTCGGTTTTACAGTGAAAACTGCAGGAACTTCAAACCGGCACTACGAAAAAGACCGAGAAACCAGAGTAAATGTTTCTCCTGCATTACGTTCCCTTTGTGCTAGATGAACGAACGTCTCTAAACATGCTCAGTTCTGAGAGATAAGTGTGTGTGAGAGCCTTCCTTCACTTAGCTTGTTGGGAACACAAAGTTTCTCTTCAGTTGCAAACCCCACTCCACACATATATATGGGGAGGTACTAGCTCCAACTCGGTTTTACAGTGAAAACTGCAGGAACTTCAAACCGGCACTAAGAAACAGACTGAGAAACCAGAGTAACTGTTTCGCCTTCAACCCGTTCCGTTTGTGCTATATGAACGAACGTCTCTCCACATGCTCAGTTCTGAGAGATAAGTGTGTGTGAAAGCGGTCCTTCACCTAGCTTGTTGGGAACACAAAGTTTCTCTTCAGTTGCAAACTCTACTCCATAAATATATATGGGGAGGTACTAGCTCCAACTCGGTTTTACAGTGAAAACTGCAGGAACTTCAAACCGGCACTAGGAAATAAACCGAGAAACCAGAGTAAATGTTTCTCCTGCATCAGGTTCTCTTTTTGCTAGATGAACGAACGTCTCTCCACATGCTCAGTTCTGAGAGTTAAGTGTGTGTGAAAGCCTTCCTTCACCAAGCTTGTAGGGAACACAAAGTTTCTCTTCAGTTGCAAACTCCAATCCTTACATATATATGGCGAGGTACTAGCTCCAACACGGTTTTACAGTGAAAACTGCAGGAACTTCAAACCGGCACTAGGAAACAGACTGAGAAACCAGAGTAAAAGTTTCTCCTGCAACCCGTTCCATTTGTGCTAGATGAACGAACTTCTCTCCACATGCTCAGTTCTGAGAGATAAGTGTGCGTGAAAGCCATCCTTCACCTAGCTTGTTGGGAACACAAAGTTTCTCTTCAGTTGCAAACGCCACTCCGTACATATATATGGGGAGGTACTAGCTCCAACACGGTTTTACAGTGAAAACTGCAGGAACTTCAAACCGGCACTAGGGAACAGACTGAGAAACCAGAGTAAAAGTTTCTCCTGCAACCCGTTCCATTTGTGCTAGATGAACGAACTTCTCTCCACATGCTCAGTTCTGAGAGATAAGTGTGTGTGAAAGCCATCCTTCACCTAGCTTGTTGGGAACACAAAGTTTCTCTTCAGTTGCAAACTCCACTCCGTACATATATATGGGGAGGTACTAGCTCCAACACGGTTTTACAGTGAAAACTGCAGGAACTTCAAACCGGCACTAGGAAACAGACTGAGAAACCAGAGTAAAAGTTTCGCCTGCAATCCGTTCCTTTTATGCTAGATGAAAGAACGTCTCTCCACATGCTCAGTTTTGAGAGATACGTGTGTGTGAAAGCGGTCCTTCACTAGCTTGTTGGGAACACAAAGTTTCTCTTCAGTTGCAAACTCTACTCCATAAATATATATGGGGAGGTACTAGCTCCAACTCGGTTTTACAGTGAAAACTGCAGGAACTTCAAACCGGCACTAAGAAACAGACTGAGAAACCAGAGTAAAAGTTTCTCCTGCAACCCGTTCCCTTTGTGCTAGATGAACGAACGTCTCTCCACATGCTCATTTCTGAGAGATAAGTGTGTGTGAAAGCCGTCCTTCACCTAGCTTTTAGGGAACACAAAGTTTCTCTTCAGTTGCAAACTCCACTCCATACATATGTATGGGGAGGTACTAGCTCCAACTCTGTTTTACAGTGAAAACTGCAGGAACTTCAAACCGGCACTAGGAAACAGACTGAGAAACCAGAGTAAAAGTTTCTCCTGCAACCCGTTCCCTTTGTGTTAGATGAACGAACGTCTCTCCACATGCTCAGTTCTGAGAGATAAGTGTGTGTGTAAGCCATCCTTCACCTAGCTTGTTGGGAACACATAGTTTCTCTTCAGTTGCAAACTCCACTCCGTACATATATATGGGGAGGTACTAGCTCCAAATCTATTTTACAGTGAAAACTGCAGGAACTTCAAACCGGCACTATGAAACAGACTGAGAAACCAGAGTAAAAGTTCCACCTGCAACCGGTTCCCTTTGTGCTAGATGAACGAACGTCTCTCCACATGCTCAGTTCTGAGAGATATGTGTGTGTGAAAGCCGTCCTTCACCTAGCTTGTTGGGAACACAAAGTTTCTCTTCAGTTGCAAACTCCACTCCATACATATATATGGGGAGGTACAAGCTCCAACTCGGTTTCACTGTGAAAACTGCAGGAACTTCAAACCGGCACTAGGAAACAGACTGAGAAACCAGAGTAAAAGTTTCTCCTCCAACCATTTCCCTTTGTGCTAGATGAACGAACGTCTCTCCACATGCTCAATTCTGAGACATAATTGTGTGTGAAAGCCGTCCTTCACCTAGCTTGTTGGGTACACAAAGTTTCTCTTCAGTTACAAACTCCAGTCCATACATATATATGGGGAAGTACGAGCTCAAAATCAGTTTTACAGTGAAAACTGCAAGAATTTCAAACCGGCACTAGGAAATAGACCGAGAAACCAGAGTAAATGTTTCTCCTGCAACCCGTTCCTTTGTGCTAGATGAACGAACGTCTCTCCACATGCTCAATTCTGAGAGATAAGTGTGAGTGAAAGCTGTCCTTCCCTTATCCTGTTGGGAACACATAGATTCTCTTCAGTTGCAAACTCCAGTCCATACATATATATGGGGAGGTACTAGCTCCAACTCGGTTTTACAGTGAAAACTGCAGGAACTTCAAACCAGCACTAGGAAACAGACTGAGAAACCAGAGTAAAAGTTTCTCCTGCAACCAGTTCCCTTTGTGCTAGATGAAAGAACGTCTCTCCACATGCTCAGTTCTGAGAGATAAGTGTGTCTGAAAGCCATCCTTCATCTAGTTTGTTAGGAACACAAAGTTTCTCTTCAGTTGCAAACTCCATTCCGTACATATATATGGGGAGGTGCTAGCTCCAACTCGGTTTTACAGTGAAAACTGCAGGAACTTCAAACCGGCACTAGGAAACAGACTGAGAAACCAGAGTAAAGTTTCTCCTGCAACCCGTTCCCATTGTGCTAGATGAACGAACGTCTCTCCACATGCTCATTTCTGAGAGATAAGTGTGTGTGAAAGCCGTCCTTCACCTAGCTTGTTGGGAACACAAAGTTTCTCTTCAGTTTCAACCTCCATTCCATACATATATATGGGGAGGTACTAGCTCCAACTCGGTTTTACAGTGAAAACTGCAGGAACTTCAAACCGGCACTATGAAACAGACTGAGAAATCAGAGTATAAGTTCCACCTGCTACCCGTTACATTTTTGCTAGATGAACGAACGTCTCTCCACATGCTCAGTTCTGAGAGATATGTGTGTGTGAAAGCCGTCCTTCACCTAGCTTGTTGGGAACACAAAATTTCTCTTCAGTTGGAAATTCCACTCCATACATATATATGGGGAGGTGCTAGCTCCAACTCGGTTTTACAGTGAAAACTGCAGGAACTTCAAACCGGCACTAGGAAACAGACTGAGAAACCAGAGTAAAAGTTTCTCCTACAACCCTTTCCCTTTGTGCTAGATGAACGAACGTCTCTCCACATGCTCAGTTCTGAGACATAATTGTGTGTGAAAGCCGTCCTTCACCTAGCTTGTTGGGTACACAAAATTTCTCTGCAGTTACAAACTCCAGTCCATACATATATATGGGGAGGTACTTGCTCAAACTCGGTTTTACAGTGAAAACTGCAAGAATTTCAAACCGGCACTAGGAAACAGACCGAGAAACCAGAGTAAATGTTTCTCCTGCAACCCGTTCCTTTTGTGCTAGATGAACGAACGTCTCTCCACATGCTCAGTTCTGAGAGATAAGTGTGAGTGAAAGCCGTCCTTCACCTATCTTGTTGGGAACACATAGATTCTCTTCAGTTGCAAACTCCACTCCATACGTATATATGGGGAGGTATAGCTCCAACTCGGTTTTACAGTGAAAACTGCAGGAACTTCAAACCAGCACTAGGAAAAAGACTGAGAAACCAAAGTAAATGTTTCTCCTGCAACCCGTTCCCTTTGTGCTAGATGAACGAACGTCTCTCCACATGCTCATTTCTGAGAGATAAGTGTGTGTGAAAGCCGTCCTTCACCTAGCTTTTAGGGAACACAAAGTTTCTCTTCAGTTGCAAACTCCACTCCATACATATGTATGGGGAGGTACTAGCTCCAACTCTGTTTTACAGTGAAAACTGCAGGAACTTCAAACCGGCACTAGGAAACAGACTGAGAAACCAGAGTAAAAGTTTCTCCTGCAACCCGTTCCCTTTGTGTTAGATGAACGAACGTCTCTCCACATGCTCAGTTCTGAGAGATAAGTGTGTGTGTAAGCCATCCTTCACCTAGCTTGTTGGGAACACATAGTTTCTCTTCAGTTGCAAACTCCACTCCGTACATATATATGGGGAGGTACTAGCTCCAAATCTATTTTACAGTGAAAACTGCAGGAACTTCAAACCGGCACTATGAAACAGACTGAGAAACCAGAGTAAAAGTTCCACCTGCAACCGGTTCCCTTTGTGCTAGATGAACGAACGTCTCTCCACATGCTCAGTTCTGAGAGATATGTGTGTGTGAAAGCCGTCCTTCACCTATCTTGTTGGGAACACAAAGTTTCTCTTCAGTTGCAAACTCCACTCCATACATATATATGGGGAGGTACAAGCTCCAACTCGGTTTCACTGTGAAAACTGCAGGAACTTCAAACCGGCACTAGGAAACAGACTGAGAAACCAGAGTAAAAGTTTCTCCTCCAACCATTTCCCTTTGTGCTAGATGAACGAACGTCTCTCCACATGCTCAATTCTGAGACATAATTGTGTGTGAAAGCCGTCCTTCACCTAGCTTGTTGGGTACACAAAGTTTCTCTTCAGTTACAAACTCCAGTCCATACATATATATGGGGAAGTACGAGCTCAAAATCAGTTTTACAGTGAAAACTGCAAGAATTTCAAACCGGCACTAGGAAATAGACCGAGAAACCAGAGTAAATGTTTCTCCTGCAACCCGTTCCTTTTGTGCTAGATGAACGAACGTCTCTCCACATGCTCAGTTCTGAGAGATAAGTGTGAGTGAAAGCTGTCCTTCCCTTATCCTGTTGGGAACACATAGATTCTCTTCAGTTGCAAACTCCAGTCCATACATATATATGGGGAGGTACTAGCTCCAACTCGGTTTTACAGTGAAAACTGCAGGAACTTCAAACCAGCACTAGGAAACAGACTGAGAAACCAGAGTAAAAGTTTCTCCTGCAACCAGTTCCCTTTGTGCTAGATGAAAGAACGTCTCTCCACATGCTCAGTTCTGAGAGATAAGTGTGTCTGAAAGCCATCCTTCATCTAGTTTGTTAGGAACACAAAGTTTCTCTTCAGTTGCAAACTCCATTCCGTACATATATATGGGGAGGTGCTAGCTCCAACTCGGTTTTACAGTGAAAACTGCAGGAACTTCAAACCAGCACTAGGAAACAGACTGAGAAACCAGAGTAAAGTTTCTCCTGCAACCCGTTCCCATTGTGCTAGATGAACGAACGTCTCTCCACATGCTCATTTCTGAGAGATAAGTGTGTGTGAAAGCCGTCCTTCACCTAGCTTGTTGGGAACACAAAGTTTCTCTTCAGTTTCAACCTCCATTCCATACATATATATGGGGAGGTACTAGCTCCAACTCGGTTTTACAGTGAAAACTGCAGGAACTTCAAACCGGCACTATGAAACAGACTGAGAAATCAGAGTATAAGTTCCACCTGCTACCCGTTACATTTTTGCTAGATGAACGAACGTCTCTCCACATGCTCAGTTCTGAGAGATATGTGTGTGTGAAAGCCGTCCTTCACCTAGCTTGTTGGGAACACAAAATTTCTCTTCAGTTGGAAATTCCACTCCATACATATATATGGGGAGGTGCTAGCTCCAACTCGGTTTTACAGTGAAAACTGCAGGAACTTCAAACCGGCACTAGGAAACAGACTGAGAAACCAGAGTAAAAGTTTCTCCTACAACCCTTTCCCTTTGTGCTAGATGAACGAACGTCTCTCCACATGCTCAATTCTGAGACATAATTGTGTGTGAAAGCCGTCCTTCACCTAGCTTGTTGGGTACACAAAATTTCTCTGCAGTTACAAACTCCAGTCCATACATATATATGGGGAGGTACTTGCTCAAACTCGGTTTTACAGTGAAAACTGCAAGAATTTCAAACCGGCACTAGGAAACAGACCGAGAAACCAGAGTAAATGTTTCTCCTGCAAACCGTTCCTTTTGTGCTAGATGAACGAACGTCTCTCCACATGCTCAGTTCTGAGAGATAAGTGTGAGTGAAAGCCGTCCTTCACCTATCTTGTTGGGAACACATAGATTCTCTTCAGTTGCAAACTCCATTCCATACGTATATATGGGGAGGTATAGCTCCAACTCGGTTTTACAGTGAAAACTGCAGGAACTTCAAACCAGCACTAGGAAAAAGACTGAGAAACCAAAGTAAATGTTTCTCCTGCAACCCGTTCCCTTTGTGCTAGATGAACGAACGTCTCTCCACATGCTCAGTTCTGAGAGATAAGTGTGTGTGAAAGCCATCCTTCATCTAGCTTGTTAGGAACACAAAGTTTCTCTTCAGTTGCAAACTCCACTCCGTACATATATATGGGGAGGTACTATCTCCAACACGGTTTTACAGTGAAAACTGCAGGAACTTCAAACCGGCACTAGGAAACAGACTGAGAAACCAGAGTAAAAGTTTCGCCTGCAACCCGTTCCCTTTGTGCTAGATGATCGAACGTCTCTCCACATGCACAGTTCTGAGAGGTAAGTGTGTGTGAAAGCCGTCCTTCACCTAGCTTGTTGGGAACACAAAGTTTCTCTTCAGTTGCAAACTCCATTCCATAAATATATATGGGGAGGTACTAGCTCCAACTCGGTTTTTCAGTGAAAACTGCAGGAACTTCAAACCGGCACTAGGAAACAGACCGAGAAACCAGAGTAAAAGTTTCTCCTGCAACATGTTCCCTTTGTGCTAGATGAACGAACGTCTCTCCACATGCTCAGTTCTGAGAGATAAGTGTGTGTGAAAGCAGTCCTTCACCTACCTTGTTGGGAACACAAAGTTTCTCTTCAGTTGCAAACTCCACTCCACACATATATATGGGTAGGTACTAGCACCAAATAGGTTTTACAGTGAAAACTGCAGGAAATTCAAACCGGCACTAGGAAACAGACTGAGAAACCAGAGTAAAAGTTTCTCCTGCAACCCGTTCCCTTTGTGCTAGATGAACGAACATCTCTCCACATGCTCAGTTCTGAGAGAAAAGTGTGTGTGAAAGCCGTCCTTCACCTAGCTTGTTGGGAAAACCAAGTCTCTCTTCAGATGCAAACTCCAATCCATACATATATATGGGGAGGTACTAGCTCCAACTCGGTTTTACAGTGAAAACTGCAGAAACTTCAAACCGGCACTAGGAAACAGACTGAGATACCAGAGTAAAAGTTTCGCCTGCAACCCGTTCCCTTTGTGCTAGATGAACGAAAGTCTCTCCACATGCTCAGTTCTGAGAGATAAGTGAGTGTGAAAGCCGTCATTCACCTAGCTTGTTGGGAACACATAGATTCTCTTCAGTTACAAACTCCACTCCATACATATATATGGGGAGGTACTAGCTCCAACACGGTTTTACAGTGAAAACTGCAGGAAATTCAAACCAGCACTAGGAAACAGACAGAGAAACCAGAGAAAACTTCCTCCTGCAACCCATTCCATTTGTGCAAAATTAATGAACGTCTCTCCAAATGCTCAGTTCTGAGAGATAATTGTGCGTGAAAGCCGTCCTTCACCTAGCTTGTTGGGAACACAAAGTTTCTCTTCAGTTGCAAACTCCACACCATACATATATATGGGGAGGTACTAGCTCCAACTCGGTTTTACAGTGAAAAATGCAGGAACTTCAAACCAGCTCTAGGAAACAGACTGAGGAACCAGAGTAAATGTTTCTCCTGCAACACGTTCCCTTTGTGCTAGATGAACGAACGTCTCTCCACATGCTCATTTCTGAGGGATAATATTTGTGAAAGCCGTCCTTCACATAGCTTGTTGGGAACACAAAGTTTCTCTTCAGTTGCAAACTCCACTCCGTACAAATATATGGCGAGGTACTAGCTCCAACACGGTTTTACAGTGAAAACTGCAGGAACTTCAAACCGGCAGTAGGAAACAGACTTAGAAACCAGAGTAAAAGTTTCTCCTGCAACCCGTTCCCTTTGTGCTAGATGAACGAACGTCTCTCCACAAGCTCAGTTCTGAGAGATAAGTGTGTGTGAAAGCCGCACTTCATCTAGCTTGTTGGGAACACAAAGTTTCTCTTCAATTGCAAAATCCACTCCACACATATATATGGGGTGGTACTAGCTCCAACTCGGTTTTACAGTGAAAACTGCAGGAACTTCAAACCGGCACTAGGAAAAAGACCGAGAAACCAGAGTAAAAGTTTCTCCTGCAACCCGTTCCCTTTGTGCTAGATGAACGAACGTCTCTCCACATGCTCAGTTCTGAGAGAAATGTGTGTGTGAAAGCAGTATTTCACATAGCTTGTTGGGAACACAAAGTTTCTCTTCAGTTGCAAATTCCACTCCATATATATATATATGGGGAGGTACTAGCTCCAACTCGGTTTTACAGTGAAAACTGCAGGAACTTCAAACCGGCACTAGGAAACAGACTGAGAAACCAGAGTAAAAGTTTCTCCTGCAAAACTTTCACTTTGTGCTAGATGAACGAACGTCTCCCCACATGCCCAGTTCTGAGAGATAAGTGGGTGTGAAAGCCGTCCTTCACCTAGCTTGTTGGGAACACAAAGTTTCTCTTCAGTTGCAAACTCCACTCCATACATATATATGGGGAGGTACAAGCTCCAAATCGGTTCTACAGTGAAAACTGCAGGAACTTCAAACCGGCACTAGGAAACAGACTGAGAAACCAGAGTAAAATTTTCTCCTGCCACCCGTTCCCATTGTGCTAGATGAACGAAAGTCTCTCCACATGCTCAGTTCTGAGAAATAAGTGTGTGTGAAAGCCGTCCTTCACCTAGCTTGTTGGGAACACAAAGTTTCTCTTCAGTTGCAAACTCCACTCCATACATTTATATGGGGAGGTACTAGCTCCAACTCGGTTTTACAGTGAAAACTGCAGGAACTTCACACCGGCACTAGGAAACAGACCGAGAAACCAGAGTAAAAGTTTCCCTGCAACACGTTTCCTTTTTTCTAGATGAACGAACGTCTCTCCACATGCTCAGTTCTGAGAGATAAGTGTGTGTGAAAGCCGTCCTTCACCTAGCTTGTTTGGAACACAAAGTATCTCTTCAGTTGCAAACCACACTCCACACATATATATGTGGAGGTACTAGCTCCAAGTCGGTTTTACAGTGAAAACTGCAGAAACTTCAAACCGGCACTAGGAAACAGACTGAGAAACCAGAGTAAAAGTTTCTCCTGCAAACTGTTCCCTTTGTGCTAGAAGAACGAACGTCTCTCCAAATGCTCAGTTCTGAGAGATATGTGAGTGTGAAAGCCGTCCTTCACCTAGCTTGTTGGGAACATAAAGTTTCTCTTCAGTTTCAAACTCCACTCCATACATATATATGGGGAGGTACTAACTCCAACTCTGTTTTACAGTGAAAACTGCAGGAACGTCAAAACGGCACTTGGAAACAGACTGAGAAACCAGAGTAAAAGTTTCACCTGCAACACTTTCCCATTGTGCTAGATGAACGAACGTCTCACCACATGCCCAGTTATGAGAGATAAGTGTGTGTGAAAGCCGTCCTTCACTTAGCTTGTTGGGAACACAAAGTTTCTCTTCAGTTGAAAACTCCAATCCATATATATATATGGGGAGGTACAAGCTCAAAATCGGTTCTATAGTGAAAACTGCAGGAACTTCACACCGGCACTAGGAAACAGACCGAGAAACCAGAGTAAAAGTTTCCCTGCAACACGTTCCCTTTGTTCTAGATGAACGAACGTCTCTCCACATGCTCAGTTCTGAGAGATAAATGTGTGTGGAAGCCGTCCTTCGCCTAGCTTGTTGGGAACACAAAGTTTCTCTTCAGTTGCAAACCCCACTCCACACATATATATGGGGAGGTACTAGCTCCAAGTCGGTTTTACAGTGAAAACTGCAGAAACTTCAATCCGGCACTAGGAAACAGACCGAGAAACCAGAGTAAAAGTTTCTCCTGCAACACATTCCCTTTGTGCTAGATGAACGAACGTCTCTCCACATGCTCAGTTCTGAGAGATAAGTGAGTGTGAAAGCCGTCCTTCACCTAGCTTGTTGGTAACATAAAGTTTCTCTTCATTTGCAAACTCCACTCCATACATATATATGGGGAGGTACTAGCTCCAACTCTGTTTTACAGTGATAACTGCAGGAACGTCAAACCGGCACTTGGAAACAGACTGAGAAACCAGAGTAAAAGTTTCACCTGCAACACTTTCCCTTTTTTGCTAGATGAACGAACGTCTCACCACATGCCCAGTTCTGAGAGATAAGTGTGTGTGAAAGCCGTCCTTCAATTAGCTTTTTGGGAACACAAAGTTTCTCTTCAGTTGCAAACTCCAATCCATATATATATATGGGGAGGTACTAGCTCCAACTCGGTTTTACAGTGAAAACTGCAGGAACTTCAAACCGGCACTAGGAAACAGACTGAGAAACCAGAGTAAAAGTTTCTCCTGCAACCTGTTCCCTTTGTGCTAGATGAACGAACGTCTCTCCACATGCTCAGTTCTGAGAGATATGTGAGTGTGAAAGCCGTCCTTCACATAGCTTGTTGGGAACACAAAGTTTCTCTTCAGTTGCAAACTCCACTCCATACATATATATGGGGAGGTACTAGCTCCAACTCGGTTTTACTGTGAAAACTGCAGGAACTTCAAACCGGCACTAGGAAACAGACTGAGAAACCAGAGTAAAAGTTTCACCTGCAACCCTTTCCCTTTGTGCTAGATGAACGAACGTCTCTCCACATGCCCAGTTCTGAGAGATAAGTGTGTGTGAAAGCCGTCCTTCACTTAGCTTTTTGGGAACACAAAGTTTCTCTTCAGTTGCAAACTCCAATCCATACATATATATGGGGAGGTACAACCTACAACTCGGTTTTACAGTGAAAACTGCAGGAACTTCCAACCGGCACTAAGAAACAGACTGAGAAACCAGAGTAAAAGTTCCACCTGCTACCCGTTACTTTTTGCTAGATGAACGGACGTCTCTCCACATGCTCAGTTCTGAGAGATATGTGTGTGTGAAAGCCATCCTTCACCTAGCTTGTTGGGAACACAAAGTTTCTCTTCAGTGGCAAACTCCACTCCATACATATGTATGGGGAGGTACTAGCTCCAACTCGGTTTTACAGTGAAAACTGCAGGAACTTCAAACCGGCACTAGGAAACAGACTGAGAAACCAGAGTAAATGTTTCTCCTGCAACCCGTTCCTTTTGTGCTAGATGAACGAACGTCTCTCCACATGCTCAGTTCTGAGAGATAAGTGTGTGTGAAAGCCGTCCTTCACCTATCTTGTTGGGAACACATAGATTCTCTTCAGTTGCAAACTACACTCCATACATATATATGGGGAGGTACTAGCTCCAACTCGGTTTTACAGTGAAAACTGCAGGAACTTCAAACCAGCACTAGGAAACAGACTGAGAAACCAGAGTAAAAGTTTCTCCTGCAACCAATTCCATTTGTGCTAGATGAACGAACGTCTCTCCACATGCTCAGTTCTGAGAGATATGTGAGTGTGAAAGCCGTCCTTCACATAGCTTGTTGGGAACACAAAGTTTCTCTTCAGTTGCAAACTCCACTCCATACATATATATGGGGAGGTACTAGCTCCAACTCGGTTTTACAGTGAAAACTGCAGGAACTTCAAACCGGCACTAGGAAACAGACTGAGAAACCAGAGTAAACGTTTCAACTGCAACCCTTTCCCTTTGTGCTAGATGAACGAACGTCTCTCCACATGCCCAGTTCTGAGAGATAAGTGTGTGTGAAAGCCGTCCTTCACCTAGCTTGTTGGGAACACAAAGTTTCTCTTCAGTTGCAAACTCCAATCCATACATATATATGGGGAGGTACTAGCGTCAACTCGGTTTCACAGTGAAAACTGCAGGAACTTCAAACCGGCACTAGGAAACAGACCGAGAAACCAGAGTAAATGTTTCTCCTGCAACACGTTCCCTTTGTGCTAGATGAACGAAAGTCTCTCCACATGCTCAGTTCTGAGAGATATGTGAGTGTGAAAGCCGTCCTTCACATAGCTTGTTGGGAACACAAAGTTTCTCTTCAGTTGCAAACTCCACTCCATACATATATATGGGGAGGTACTAGCTCCAACTCGGTTTTACAGTGAAAACTGCAGGAACTTCAAACCGGCACTAGGAAACAGTCTGAGAAACCAGAGTAAAAGTTTCACCTGCAACCCTTTCCCTTTGTGCTAGATGAACGAACGTCTCTCCACATGCCCAGTTCTGAGAGATAAGTGTGTGTGAAAGCCGTCCTTCACTTAGCTTTTTGGGAACACAAAGTTTCTCTTCAGTTGCCAACTCCAATCCATACATATATATGGGGAGGTACTAGCGTCAACTCGGTTTTACAGTGAAAACTGCAGGAACTTCAAACCGGCACTAGGAAACAGACCGAGAAACCAGAGTAAATGTTTCTCCTGCAACCCGTTCCCTTTGTGCTAGATGAACGAAAGTCTCTCCACATGCTCAGTTCTGAGAGATAACTGTGGGTAAAATCTGTACTTCACCTATCTTGTTGGGAACACAAAGTTTCTCTTCAGTTGCAAACTCCACACCATACATATATATGGGGAGGTACAAGCTACAACTCGGTTTTACAGTGAAAACTGCAGGAACTTCCAACCGGCACTAAGAAACAGACTGAGAAACCAGAGTAAAAGTTCCACCTGCTACCCGTTAATTTTTGCTAGATGAACGGACGTCTCTCCACATGCTCAGTTCTGAGAGATATGTGTGTGTGAAAGCCGTCCTTCACCTAGCTTGTTGGGAACACAAAGTTTCTCTTCAGTTGCAAACTCCACTCCATACATATATATGGGGAGGTACTATCTCCAACTCGGTTTCACAGTGAAAACTGCAGGAACTTCAAACCGGCACTAGGAAACAGACTGAGAAAACAGAGTAAAAGTTTCTCCTACAACCCTTTCCCTTTGTGCTAGATGAACTAACGTCTCTCCACATGCTCACTTCTGAGACATAATCTGTGTGAAAGCCGTCCTTCACCTAGCTTGTTGGGTACACAAAGTTTCTCTTCAGTTACAAACTCCAGTCCATACATATATATGGGGAGGTACTTGCTCAAACACGGTTTTACAGAGAAAACTGCAAGAATTTCAAACCGGCACTAGGAAACAGACCGAGAAACCAGAGTAAATGTTTCTCCTGCAACCCGTTCCTTTTGTGCTAGATGAACGAACGTCTCTACACATGCTCAGTTCTGAGAGATAAGTGTGTGTGAAAGCCGTCCTTCACCTATCTTGTTGGGAACACATAGATTCTCTTCAGTTGCAAACTACACTCCATACATATATATGGGGAGGTACTAGCTCCAACTCGGTTTTACAGTTAAAACTGCAGGAACTTCAAACCAGCACTAGGAAACAGACTGAGAAACCAGAGTAAAAGTTTCTCCTGCAACCCATTCCATTTGGGCTAGATGAACGAAACTCTCTACACATGCTCAGTTCTGAGAGATAAGTGTGTGTGAAAGCCATTCTTCATCTAACTTGTTAGGAACACAAAGTTTCTCTTCAGTTGCAAACTCCACTCCGTATATATATATGGGGAGGTACTAGCTCCAACAAGGTTTTACAGTGAAAACTGCAGGAACTTCAAAGCGGCACTAGGAAACAGACTGAGAAACCAGAGAAAAAGTTTCTCCTGCAACCCGTTCCCTTTGTGTTAGATGATCGAACGTCTCTCCACATGCTCAGTTCTGAGAGATAAGTGTGTGTGAAAGCCGTCCTTCACCTAGCTTGTTGGGAACACTAAGTTTCTCTTCAGTTGCATACTCCATTACATACATATATATGGGGAAGTTCTAGCTCCAACTCGATTTTACAGTGAAAACTGCAGGAAGTTCAAACCGGCACTAGGAAACCGACCGAGAAACCAGAGTAAAAGTTTCTCCTGCAACATGTTCCCTTTTTGCTAGATGAACGAACGTCTCTCCGCATGCTCAGTTCTGAGAGATAAGTGTGTGTGAAAGCGGTCCTTCACCTATCTTGTAGGTTATACAAAATTTCTCTTCAGTTACAAACTCCAGTCCATACATATATATGGGGAGGTACTAGCTCAAACTCGGTTTTACAGTGAAAACTGCAAGAATTTCAAACCGGCACTAGGAAACAGACCGAGAAACCAGAGTAAATGTTTCTCCTACAACCCGTTCTTTTTGTGCTAGATGAACGAACGTCTCTCCACATGCTCAGTTCTGAGAGATAAGTGTGAGTGAAAGCCGTCCTTCAACTATCTTGTTGGGAACACATAGATTCTCTTCAGTTGCAAACTCCACTCCATACATATATATGGGGAAGAACTAGCTCCAACTCGGATTTACAGTGAAAACTGCAGGAACTTCAAACCGGCAGTAGTAAACAGACTGAGAAACCAGAGTAAAAGTTTCTCCTGCAACCCGTTCCCTTTGTGCTAGATGATCGAACGTGTCTCCACATGCTCAGTTCTGAGAGATAAGTGTGTGTGAAAGCCGTCCTTCACCTATCATGTTTGGAACACAAAGTTTCTCTTCAGTTACAAACTCCATTCCATACATATATATGGGGAGGTACTAGCTCCAACTCGGTTTTACAGTGAAAACTGCAGGAACTTCAAACCGGCACTAGGAATCAGACCGAGAAACCAGAGTAAAAGTTTCTCCTGCAACATGTTCCCTTTGTGCTAGATGAACGAACGTCTCTCCACATGCTCAGTTCTGAGAGATAAGTGTGTGTGAAAGCCGTCCTCCACCTAGCTTGTTGGGAACACAAAGTTTGTCTTCAGTTGCAAAATCCACTCCACACATATATATGGGAGGTACTAGCTCCAACTCGGTTTTACAGTGAAAACTGCAGGAAATTCAAACCGGCACTAGGAATCAGACTGAGAAACCAGAGTAAAAGTATCCCTGCAACCCGTTCCCTTTGTGCTAGATGAACGAACATCTCTCCACATGCTCAGTTCTGAGAGATAAGTGTGTGTGAAAGCCGTCCTTCACCTAGCTTGTTGGGAATACAAAGTCTCTCTTCAGTTGCAAACTCCACTCCATACATATATATGCGGAGGTACTAGCTCCAACTCGGTTTTACCGTGAAAACTGCAGAAACTTCAAACCGGCACTAGGAAACAGACCGAGATACCAGAGTAAAAGTTTCTCCTGCAACCCGTTCCCTTTGTGCTAGATGAACGAACGTCTCTCCACATGCTCAATTCTGAGAGATATGTGAGTGTGAAAGCCGTCCTTCACATAGCTTGTTGGGAACACAAAGTTTCTCTTCAGTTGCAAACTCCACTCCATACATATATATGGGGAGGTACTAGCTCCAACTCGGTTTTACAGTGAAAACTGCAGGAACTTCAAACCGGCACTAGGAAACAGACTGAGAAACCAGAGTAAAAGTTTCACCTGCAACCCTTTCCCTTTGTGCTAGATGAACGAACGTCTCTCCACATGCCCAGTTCTGAGAGATAAGTGTGTGTGAAAGCCGTCCTTCAATTAGCTTGTTGGGAACACAAAGTTTCTCTTAAGTTGCAAACTCCAATCCATACATATATATGGGGAGGTACTAGCGACAACTCGGTTTTACAGTGAAAACTGCAGGAACTTCAAACCGGCACTAGGAAACAGACCGAGAAACCAGAGTAAAAGTTTCTCCTGCAACCCGTTCCCTTTGTGCTAGATGAACGAAAGTCTCTCCACATGCTCAGTTCTGAGAGATAACTGTGTGTGAAATCCGTCCTTCACCTATCTTGTTGGGAACACAAAGTTTCTCTTCAGGTGCAAACTCCACACCATACATATATATGGGGAGGCACAAGCTACAACTCGGTTTTACAGTGAAAACTGCAGGAACCTCAAACCGGCACTAGGAAACAGACTGAGAAACCAGAGTAAAAGTTCCACCTGCTACCCGTTATTTTTGCTAGATGAACGGACGTCTCTCCACATGCTCAGTTCTGAGAGATATGTGTGTGTGAAAGCCGTCCTTCACCTAGCTTGTTGGTAACACAAAGTTTCTCTTCAGTTGCAAACTCCACTCCATACATATATATGGGGAGGTACTAGCTCCAAATCGGTTTTACCGTGAAAACTGCAGGAACTTAAAACCGGCACTTGGAAACAGACTGAGAAACCAGAGTAAAAGTTTCTCCTACAACCCTTTCCCTTTGTGCTAGATGAACTAACGTCTCTCCACATGCTCAGTTCTGAGACATAATCTGTGTGAAAGCCGTCCTTCACCTAGCTTGTTGGGTACACAAAGTTTCTCTTCAGTTACAAACTCCAGTCCATACATATATATGGGGAGGTACTTGCTCAAACACGGTTTTACAGTGAAAACTGCAAGAATTTCAAACCGGCACTAGGAAACAGACCGAGAAACCAGAGTAAATGTTTCTCCTGCAACCCGTTCCTTTTGTGCTAGATGAACGAACGTCTCTCCACATGCTCAGCTCTGAGAGATAAGTGTGTGTGAAAGCCGTCCTTCAACTATCTTGTTGGGAACACATAGATTCTCTTCTGTTGTAAACTCCACTGCATATATATATATGTGGTGGTACTAGCTCCAACTCGGTTTTACAGTGAAAACTGCAGGAACTTCAAACCAGCACTAGGAAACAGACTGAGAAACCAGAGTAAAAGTTTCTCCTGCAACCCATTCCATTTGTGCTAGATGAACGAACGTCTCTCCACATGCTCAGTTCTGAGAGATAAGTGTGTGTGAAAGCCATCCTTCATCTAGCTTGTTAGGAACACAAACTTTCTCTTCAGTTGCAAACTCCATTCCGTATATATATATGGGGAGGTACTAGCTCCAACACGGTTTTACAGTGAAAACTGCAGGAACTTCAAACCGGCACTAGGAAACAGACTGAGAAACCAGAGTAAAAGTTTCTCCTGCAACCCTTTCCCTTTGTGCTAGATGAACGAACGTGTCTCCGCATGCTCAATTCTGAGAGATAAGTGTGTGTGAAAGCGGTCCTACACCTAGCTTGTTGGTTACACAAAATTTCTCTTCAGTTACAAACTCCAGTCCATACATATATATGGGGAGGTACTATCTCAAACTCGGTTTTACAGTGAAAACTGCAAGAATTTCAACCCGGCACTAGGAAACAGACCGAGAAACCAGAGTAAATGTTTCTCCTGCAACCCGTTCCTTTTGTGCTAGATGAACGAACGTCTCTCCACATGCTCAGTTCTGAGAGATAAGTGTGAGTGAAAGCCGTCCTTCACCTATCTTGTTGGGAACACATAGATTCTCTTCAGTTGCCAACTCCACTCCATACATATATATGGGGAGGTACTAGCTCCAACTCGGTTTTACAGTGAAAACTGCAAGAATTTCAACCCGGCACTAGGAAACAGACCGAGAAACCAGAGTAAATGTTTCTCCTGCAACCCGTTCCTTTTGTGCTAGATGAACGAAGGTCTCTCCACATGCTCAGTTCTGAGAGATAAGTGTGTGTGAAAGCCGTCCTCCACCTAGCTTGTTGGGAACACAAAGTTTGTCTTCAGTTGCAAACACCACTCCACACATATATATGGGAGGTACAAGCTCCAACTCGGTTTTACAGTGAAAACTGCAGGAAATTCAAACCGGCACTAGGAATCAGACTGAGAAACCAGAGTAAAAGTTTCCCTGCAACCCGTTCCCTTTGTGCTAGATGAACGAACATCTCTCCACATGCTCAGTTCTGAGAGTTAAGTGTGTGTGAAAGCCGTCCTTCACCTAGCTTGTTGGGAACACAAAGTCTCTCTTCAGTTGCAAAATCCACTCCATACATATATATGGGGAGGTACTAGCTCCAACTCGGTTTTACCGTGAAAACTGCAGAAACTTCAAACCGGCACTAGGAAACAGACCGAGATACCAGAGTAAAAGTTTCTCCTGCAACCCGTTCCCTTTGTGCTAGATGAACGAACGTCTCTCCACATGCTCAATTCTGAGAGATATGTGAGTGTGAAAGCCGTCCTTCACATAGCTTGTTGGGAACACAAAGTTTCTCTTCAGTTGCAAACTCCAATCCATACATATATATGGGGAGGTACTAGCGACAACTCGGTTTTACAGTGAAAACTGCAGGAACTTCAAACCGGCACTAGGAAACAGACCGAGAAACCAGAGTAAAAGTTTCTCTTGCAACCCGTTCCCTTTGTGCTAGATGAACGAAAGTCTCTCCACATGCTCAGTTCTGAGAGATAACTGTGTGTGAAATCCGCCCTTCACCTATCTTGTTGGGAACACAAAGTTTCTCTTCAGGTGCAAACTCCACACCATACATATATATGGGGAGGTACAAGCTACAACTCGGTTTTACAGTGAAAACTGCAGGAACCTCAAACCGGCACTAGGAAACAGACTGAGAAACCAGAGTAAAAGTTCCACCTGCTGCCCGTTATTTTTGCTAGATGAACGGAAGTCTCTCCACATGCTCAGTTCTGAGAGATATGTGTGTGTGAAAGCCGTCCTTCACCTAGCTTGTTGGTAACACAAAGTTTCTCTTCAGTTGCAAACTCCACTCCATACATATATATGGGGAGGTACTAGCACCAAATTGGTTTTACCGTGAAAACTGCAGGAACTTCAAACCGGCACTTGGAAACAGACTGAGAAACCAGAGTAAAAGTTTCTCCTACAACCCTTTCCCTTTGTGCTAGATGAACTAACGTCTCTCCACATGCTCAGTTCTGAGATATAATCTGTGTGAAAGCCGTCCTTCACCTAGCTTGTTGGGTACACAAAGTTACTCTTCAGTTACAAACTCCAGTCCATACATATATATGGGGAGGTACTTGCTCAAACACGGTTTTACAGTGAAAACTGCAAGAATTTCAAACCGGCACTAGGAAACAGACCGAGAAACCAGAGTAAATGTTTCTCCTGCAAACCGTTCCTTTTGTGCTAGATGAACGAACGTCTCTCCACATGCTCAGTTCTGAGAGATAAGTGTGTGTGAAAGCCGTCCTTCAACTATCTTGTTGGGAACACATAGATTCTCTTCAGTTGTAAACTCCACTGCATATATATATATGGGGTGGTACTAGCTCCAACTCGGTTTTACAGTGAAAACTGCAGGAACTTCAAACCAGCACTAGGAAACAGACTGAGAAACCAGAGTAAAAGTTTCTCCTGCAACCCATTCCATTTGTGCTAGATGAACGAACGTCTCTCCACATGCTCAGTTCTGAGAGATAAGTGTGTGTGAAAGCCATCCTTCATCTAGCTTGTTAGGAACACAAAGTTTCTCTTCAGTTGCAAACTCCACTCCGTATATATATATGGGGAGGTACTAGCTCCAACACGGTTTTACAGTGAAAACTGCAGGAACTTCAAACCGGCACTAGGAAACAGACTGAGAAACCCGAGTAAAAGTTTCTCCTGCAACCCTTTCCCTTTGTGCTAGATGAACGAACGTGTCTCCGCATGCTTAATTCTGAGAGATAAGTGTGTGTGAAAGCGGTCCTTCACCTAGCTTGTTGGTTACACAAAATTTCTCTTCAGTTACAAACTCCAGTCCATACATATATATGGGGAGGTACTATCTCAAACTCGGTTTTACAGTGAAAACTGCAAGAATTTCAACCCGGCACTAGGAAACAGACCGAGAAACCAGAGTAAATGTTTCTCCTGCAACCCGTTCCCTTTGTGCTAGATGAACGAACGTCTCTCCACATGCTCAGTTCTGAGAGATAAGTGTGAGTGAAAGCCGTCCTTCACCTATCTTGTTGGGAACACATAGATTCTCTTCAGTTGCCAACTCCACTCCATACATATATATGGGGAGGTACTAGCTCCAACTCGGTTTTACAGTGAAAACTGCAGGAACTTCAAACCGGCACTAGGAAACAGACCGAGAAACCAGAGTAAAAGTTTCTCCTGCAAAATGTTCCCTTTCTGCTAGATGAACGAACGTTTCTCCACATGCTCAGTTCTGAGAGATAAGTGTGTGTGAAAGCGGTCCTTCACCTAGCTTGTTGGGAACACAAAGGTTCTCTTCAGTTGCAAACTCCACTCCATACATATATAAGGGGAGGTACTAGCTCCAACTCGGTTTTTCAGTGAAAACTGCAGGAACTTCAAACCGGCAGTTGGAAAGAGACCGAGAAATCAGAATAAATGTTTCTCCTGCATCACGTTCCCTTTGTGCTAGATGAACGAACGTCTCTACACATGCTCAGTTCTGAGAGATAAGTGTGTGAGAGAGCCGTCCTTCACCTAGCTTGTTGGGAACACAAAGTTTCTCTTCACTTGCAAACTCCACTCCACACATATATATAGGGAGGTACTAGCTCCAACTCGGTTTTACAGTGAAAACTGCAGGAACTTCAAACCGGCACTAGGAAACAGACTGAGAAACCAGAGTAAAAGTTTCTCCTGCAACCCTTTCCCTTTGTGCTAGATGAACGAACGTCTCTCCACATGCTCAGTTCTGAAATATAAGTGTGTGTGAAAGCCGTCCTTCACCTAGCTTGTTGGGAACACATAGTTTCTCTTCAGTTGCAAACTACACTCCGTACATATATATGGGGAGGTACTAGCTCCAACTCGGTTTTACAGTGAAAAATGCAGGGACTTCAAACCGGCACTGTGAAACAGACTGAGAAACCAGAGTAAAAGTTCCACCTGCAACCCTTTCCCTTTGTGATAGATGAACGAACGTCTCTCCACAAGCTCAGTTCTGAGACATAATTGTGTGTGAAAGCCGTCCTTCAACAAGCTTGTTGGGTACACAAAGTTTCTCTTCAGTTACAAACTCCAGTCCATACATATATATGGGGAGGTACTAGCTCAAACTCAGTTTTACAGTGAAAACTGCAAGAATTTCAAACCGGCACTAGGAAACAGACCGAGAAACCAGAGTAAATGTTTCTCCTGCAACCCGTTCCTTTTGTGCTAGATGAACGATCGTCTCTCCACATGCTCAGTTTTGAGAGATAAGTGTGAGTGAAAGCCGTCCTTCACCTATCTTGTTGGGAACACATAGATTCTCTTCAGTTGCAAACTCCACTCCATACATATATATGGGGAGGTACTAGCTCCAACTCGGTTTTACAGTGAAAACTGCAGGAACTTCAAACCGGCAGTAGTAAACAGACTGAGAAACCAGAGTAAAAGTTTCTCCTGCAACCCATTCCCTTTGTGCTAGATGATCGAACGTCTCTCCACATGCTCAGTTCTGAGAGATAAGTGTGTTTGAAAGCCGTCCTTCACCTAGCTTGTTGGGAACACAAAGTTTCTCTTCAGTTGCAAACTCCATTCCATACATATATATGGGGAGGTACTAGCTCCAACTCGGTTTTACAGTGAAAACTGCAGGAACTTCAAACTGGCACTAGGAAACAGACCGAGAAACCAGAGTAAATTTTCTCCTGCAACATATTCCCTTTGTGCTAGATGAACGAACGTCTCTCCACATGCTCAGTTCTGAGAGATAAGTGTGTGTGAAAGCCGTCCTCCACCTAGCTTGTTGGGAACACAAAGTTTCTCTTCAGTTGCAAACTCCACTCCACACATATTTATGGGGAGGTACTAGCTCCAACTCGGTTTTACAGTGAAAACTGCAGGAAATTCTAACCGGCACTAGGAATCAGACTGAGAAACCAGAGTAAAAGTTTCCCTGCAACCCGTTCCCTTTGTGCTAGATGAACGAATATCTCTCCACATGCTCAGTTCTGAGAGATAAGTGTGTGTGAAAGCCGTCCTTCACCTAGCTTGTTGGGATCACAAAGTCTCTCTTCAGTTGCAAACTCCACTCCATACATATATATGGGGAGGTACTAGCTCCAACTCGGTTTTACCGTGAAAACTGCAGAAACTTCAAACCGGCACTAGGAAACAGACCGAGATACCAGAGTAAAAGTTTCTCCTGCAACACGTTCTTTTTGTGCTAGATGAACGAACGTCTCACCACATGCTCAGTACTGAGAGAAAAGTGTGTGTGAAAGCCGTCCTTCACATAGCTTGTTGGGAACACAAAATTTCTCTTCAGTTGAAAACTCCACTCCATACATATATATGGGGAGGTACTAGCTCCAACTCGGTATTACAGTGAAAACTGCAGGAACTTCAAACCGGCACTAGGAAACAGACCGAGAAACCAGAGTAAAAGTTTCTCCTGCAACACGTTCCCTTTGTTCTAGGTGAACGAACGTCTCTCCACATGCTCAGTTCTGAGAGATAAGTGTGTGTGAAAGCCGTCCTTCACCTAGCTTGTTGGGAACACAAAGTTTCTCTTCAGTTGCAAACCCCACTCCACACATATATATGGGGTGGTACTAGCTCCAAGTCGGTTTTACAGTGAAAAATTCAGGGACTTCAAACCGGCACTATGAAACAGACTGAGAAACCAGAGTAAAAGTTCCACCTGCAACCCTTTCCCATTGTGCTAGATGAAAGAACGTCTCTCCACATGCTCAGTTCTGAGACATAATTGTGTGTGAAAGCCGTCCTTCAACTAGCTTGTTCGGTACACAAAGTTTCTCTTCAGTTACAAACTCCAGTCCATACATATATATGGGGAGGTACTAGCTCAAACTCGGTTTTACAGTGAAAACTGCAAGAATTTCAAACCGGCACTAGGAAACAGACCGAGAAACCAGAGTAAATGTTTCTCCTGCAACCCGTTCCTTTTGTGCTAGATGAACGAACGTCTCTCCACATGCTCAGTTTTGAGAGATAAGTGTGAGTGAAAGCCGTCCTTCAACTATCTTGTTGGGAACACATAGATTCTCTTCAGTTGCAAACTCCACTCCATACATATATATGGGGAGGTACTAGCTCCAACTCGGTTTTACAGTGAAAACTGCAGGAACTTCAAACCGGCACTAGGAAACAGACTGAGAAACCAGAGTAAAAGTTTCTCCTGCAACCCGTTCCCTTTGTGCTAGATGATCGAACGTCTCTCCACATGCTCAGTTCTGAGAGATAAGTGTGTGTGAAAGCCGTCCTTCACCTAGCTTGTTGGGAACACAAAGTTTCTCTTCAGTTGCAAACTCCATTCCATACATATATATGGGGAGGTACTAGCTCCAACTCGGTTTTACAGTGAAAACTGCAGGAACTTCAAACCGGCACTAGGAAACAGACCGAGAAACCAGAGTAAAAGTTTCTCCTGCAACATATTCCCTTTGTGCTAGATGAACGAACGTCTCTCCACTTGCTCAGTTCTGAGAGATAAGTGTGTGTGAAAGCCGTCCTTCACCTAGCTTGTTGGGAACACAAAGTTTCTCTTCAGTTGCAAACTCCACTCTACACATATATATGGGGAGGTACTAGCTCCAACTCGGTTTTACAGTGAAAACTGCAGGAAATTCAAACCGGCACTAGGAATCAGACTGAGAAACCAGAGTAAAAGTTTCCCTGCAACCCGTTCCTTTTGTGCTAGATGAACGAACATCTCTCCACATGCTCAGATCTGAGAGATAAGTGTGTGTGAAAGCCGACCTTCACCTAGCTTGTTGGGAACAGAAAGTCTCTCTTCAGATGCAAACTCCACTCCTTACATATATATGGGGAGGTACTAGCTCCAACTCGGTTTTACCGTGAAAACTGCAGAAACTTCAAACCGGCACTAGGAAACAGACCGAGATACCAGAGTAAAAGTTTCTCCTGCAACCCGTTCCCTTTGTGCTAGATGAACGAACGTCTCCCCACATGCTCAGTTCTGAGAGATAAGTGTGTGTGAAAGCCGTCCTTCACCTAGCTTGTTGGGAACACAAAATTTCTCTTCAGTTGCAAACTGCACACCATACATATATATGGGGAGGTACAAGCTCCAAATCGGTTCTACAGTAAAAACTGCAGGAACTTCAAACCGGCACTAGGAAACAGACTGAGAAACCAGAGTAAAAGTTTCTCCTGCAACACGTTCCCGTTTTTCTAGGTGAACGAACTTCTCTCCACATGCTCAGTTCTGAGAGATAATTGTGTGTGAAAGCCGTCCTTCACCTAGCTTGTTGGGAACACAAAGTTTCTCTTCAGTTGCAAACCCCACTCCACACATATATATGGGGTGGTACTAGCTCAAAGTCGATTTTACAGTGAAAACTGCAGGAACATCAAACCGGCACTAGGAAACAGACTGAGAAACCAGAGTAAATGTTTCTCCTGCAAACCGTTCCCATTGTGCTAGATGAACGAACGTCTCTCCACATGCTCAGTTCTGAGAGATATGTGAGTGTGAAAGCCGTCCTTCACCTAGCTTGTTGGGAACACAAAGTTTCTCTTCAGTTGCAAACTCCAATCCATACATATATATGGGATGGTACTAGCTCCAACTCTGTTTTACACTGAAAACTGCAGGAACGTCAAACCGGCACTTGGAAACAGACTGAGAAACCAGAGTAAAAGTTTCACCTGCTACACTTTCCCTTTGTGCTAGATGAACGAACGTCTCACCACATGCCCAGTTCTGAGAGATAAGTGTGTGTGAAAGCCGTCCTTCAATTAGCTTGTTGGTAACACAAAGTTTCTTTTCAGTTGCAAACTCCAATCCATATATATATATGGGGAGGTACTAGCTCCAACTCGGTTTTACAGTGAAAACTGCAGGAAATTCAAACCGGCACTAAGAAACAGACTGAGAAACCAGAGTAAAATTTCTCCTGCAAACCGTTCCCTTTGTGCTAGATGAACGAAAGTCTCTCCACATGCTCAGTTCTGAGAGATAAGTGTGTGTGAAAGCAATCCTTCACCTAGCTTGTTGGGAACACAAAGTTTCTCTTCAGTTGCAAACCCACTGCATACATATATATGGGTAGGTACTAGTTCCAACACGGTTTTACAGTGAAAACTGCAGGAACTTCAAACCGGCACTAGGAAACAGACTGAGAAACCAGAATAAAAGTTTCTCCTGCAAACCGTTCCCTATGTGCTGGATGAACGAACGTCTCTCTACATGCTCAGTTCTGAGAGATAACTGTGTGTGAAGCCGTACTTCACCTATCTTGTTGGGAACACAAAGTTTCTCTTCAGTTGCAAACTCCACTCCATACATATATATGGGGAGGTACTAGCTCCAACTCGGTTTTACAGTGAAAAATGCAGGAACTTCAAACCGGCACTAGGAAACAGACTGAGAAACCAGAGTAAAAGTTTCTCCTGCAACCCGTTCCATTTGTGCTAGATGAACGAACGTCTCTCCACATGCTCAGTTCTGAGAGATAACTGTGTGTGAAAGCCGTCCTTCACCTAGCTTGTTGGGAACACAAAGTTTCTCTTCAGTTGCAAACTCCACTACATACATATATATGGGGAAGTACTAGCTCCAACTCGGTTTTACGGTGAAAACCTCAGGAACAACAAACCGGCACAAGGAAACAGACCGAGAAACCAGAGTAAAAGTTTCTCCTGCATCCCGTTCCCTTTGTGCTAGATGAACGAACGTCTCTCCACATGCTCAGTTCTGAGAGATAAGTGTGTGTGAAAGCAATTCTTCACCTTGCTTTTTGGGAACACAAAATTTCTCTTCAGTTGCAAACTCCACTCCGTACATATATATGGGGAGGTACTAGCTCCAACTCGGTTTTACAGTGAAAACTGCAGGAACTTCAAACCGGCACTAGGAAACAGACTGAGAAACCAGAGTAAAAGTTTCTCCTGCAACACGTTCCCTTTGTGCTAGATGAACGAACGTTTCTCCACATGCTCAGTTCTGAGAGATAAGTGTGTGTTAAAGCCGTCCTTCACCTATCTTGTTGGAAACACAAAGTTTCTCTTCAGATGCAATCTCCACTACATACATATATATGGGGAAGTACTAGCTCCAACTCGGTTTTACAGTGAAAACTGCAGGAACTTCAAACCGGCACTAGGAAACAGACCGAGAATCCAGAGTAAAAGTTTTTCCTGCATCCCGTTCCCTTTGTGCTAGATGAACGAACATCTCTCCACATGCTCAATTCTGAGAGATAAGTGTGTGTGAAAGCAATCCTTCACCTAGCTTGTTGGGAAAACAAAGTTTCTCTTCAGTTGCAAACTCCACTACATACATATATATGGGGAGGTACTAGCTCCAACACGGTTTTACAGTAAAAACTGCAGGAACTTCAAACCGGCACTAGGAAACAGACTGAGAAACCAGAGTAAAAGTTTCTCCTGCAACCCGTTCCCTTTTTGCTAGATGAACGAACGTCTCTCTACATGCTCAGTTCTGAGAGTTAACTGTGTGTGAAGCCGTCCTTCACCTAGCTTGTTGGGAACACAAAGTTTCTCTTCAGTTGCAAACTCCACTCCTTACATATATATGGGGAGGTACTAGCTCCAACACGGTTTTACAGTGAAAACTGCAGGAACTTCAAACAGGCACTAGGAAAAAGACTGAGAAACCAGAGTAAAAGTTTCTCCTGCAACCCGTTCCATTTGTGCTAGATGAACGAACGTCTCTCTACATGCTCAGTTCTGAGAGATAACTGTGTGTGAAGCCGTCCTTCACCTAGCTTGTTGGGAACACAAAGTTTCTCTTCAGTTGCAAACTCCACTCCATACATATATATGGGGAGGTACAAGCGCCAACTCGGTTTTACAGTGAAAACTGCAGGAACTTCAATCAGGCACTAGGAATCAGACCAAGAAACCAGAGTAAAAGTTTCTCCTGCAACCCGTTCCTTTTGTGCTAGATGAACGAACGTCTCTCAACATGCTCAGTTCTGAGAGATAAGTGTGTGTGAAAGCCGTCCTTCACCAAGCTTGTTGGGAACACAAAGTTTCTCTTCAGTTGCAAACTCCACTACATACATATTTATGGGGAGGTACTAGCTCCAACTCGGTTTTACAGTGAAAACTGCAGGAACTTCAAACCGGCACTAGGAAACAGACCGAGAAACCAGAGTAAATTTTCTCCTGCAACCCGTTCCCTTTGTGCTAGATGAACGAACGTCTCTCCACATGCTCAGTTCTGAGAGATAAGTGTGTGTGAAAGCAATCCTTCACCTAGCTTGTTGGGAACACAAAGTTTCTCTTCAGTTGCAAACTCCACTCCGTACATATATATGGGGAGGTACTAGCTCCAACACGGTTTTACAGTGAAAACTGCAGGAAATTCAAACCGGCACTAGGAAACAGACCGAGAAACCAGAGTAAAAGTTTCTCCTGCAACCCGTTCCCTTTGTGCTAGATGAACGAACGTCTCTCCACATGCTCAGTTCTGAGAGATAAGTGTGTGTGAAAGCCGTCCTTCACCTAGCTTGTTGGGAACACAAAGTTTCTCTTCAGTTGCAAACTCCACTACATACATATATATGGGGAGGTACTAGCTCCAACTCGGTTTTACAGTGAAAACTGCTGGAACTTCAAACCGGCACTAGGAAACAGACCGAGAAACCACAGTAAAAATTTCTCCTGCAACCCGTTCCCTTTGTGCTAGATGAACGAACGTCTCTCCACATGCTCAGTTCTGAGATATAAGTGTGTGTGAAAGCAATCCTTCACCTAGCTTGTTGGGAACACAAAGTTTCTCTTCAGTTGCAAACTCCACTACATACATATATATCGGGAGGTACTAGCTCCAACACGGTTTTACAGTGAAAACTGCAGGAACTTCAGACCGGCACTAGGAAACAGACTGAGAAACCAGAATTATAGTTTCTCCTGCAAACCGTTCCCTTTGTGCTAGATGAACGAACGTCTCTCTACATGCTCAGTTCTGAGAGATAAGTGTGTGTGAATCCGTTCTTCACCTAGCTTGTTGGGAACACAAAGTTTCTCTTCAGTTGCAAACTCCACTCCATACATATATATGGGGAGGTACTAGCTCCAACTCGGTTTTACAGTGAAAACTGTAGGAACTTCAAACCGGCACTAGGAAACAGACTGAGAAACCAGAGTAAAAGTTTCTCCTGCAACCCGTTCCCTTTGTGCTAGATGAATGAACGTCTCTCCACATGCTCAGTTCTGAGAGATAAGTGTGTGTGAAAGCCGTCCTTCACCTAGCTTGTTGGGAACACAAAGTTTCTCTTCAGTTGCAAACTCCACTACATACATATATATGGGGAGGTACTAGCTCCAAATCGGTTTTACAGTGAAAACCTCAGGAACTTCAAACCGGCACTAGGAAACAGACCGAGAACCCAGAGTAAAAGTTTCTCCTGCAACCCGTTCCCATTGTGCTAGATGAACGAACGTCTCTCCACATGCTCAGTTCTGAGAGATAACTGTGTGTGAAAGCAATCCTTCACCTAGCTTGTTGGGAACACAAAGTTTCTCTTCAGTTGCAAACTCCACTCCGTACATATATATGGGGAGGTACTAGCTCAAACACGGTTTTACAGTGAAAACTGCAGGAACTTCAAACCGGCACTAGGAAACAGACTGAGAAACCAGAGTAAACGTTTCTCCTGCAACCCGTTCCCTTTGTGCTAGATGAACGATCGTCTCTCCACATGCTCAGTTCTGAGAGATATGTGTGTGTGAAAGCCGTCCTTCACCTATCTTGTTGGGAACACAAAGTTTCTCTTCAGTTGCAATCTCCACTACATACATATATATGGGGTGGTACTAGCTCCAACTCGGTTTTACAGTGAAAACTGCAGGAACTTCAAACCGGCACTAGGAAACAGACTGAGAATCCAGAGTAAAAGTTTCTCCTGCAACCCGTTCCCTTTGTGCTAGATGAACGAACGTCTATCCACATGCTCAGTTCTAAGGGATAAGTGTGTGTGAAAGCCGTCCTTCACCTAGATTGTTGGGAACGCAAAGTTTCTCTTCAGTTGCAAACTACACTACATACATATATATGGGGAGGTACTAGCTCCAACTAGGTTTTACAGTGAAAACTGCAGGAACTTCAAACCGGCACTAGGAAACAGACCGAGAAACCAGAGTAAAAGTTTCTCCTGCAACCCGTTCCCTTTGTGCTAGATGAACGAACGTCTCTCCACATGCTCAGTTCTGAGAGATAAGTGTGTGTGAAAGCAATACTTCACCTAGCTTGTTGGGAACACAAAGTTTCTCTTCAGTTGCAAACTCCACTACATACATATATATGGGGAGTTACTAGCTCCAACTCTGTTTTACAGTGAAAACTGCAGGAACTTCAAACAGGCACTAGGAAACAGACCGAGAAACCAGAGTAAAATTTCTCCTGCAACCCGTACACTTTGTGCTAGATGAACGACCGTCTCTCCACATGCTCAGTTCTGAGAGATAAGTGTGTGTGAAAGCAATCCTTCACCTAGCTTGTTGGGAACACAAAGTTTCTCTTCAGTTGCAAACTGCACTCCGTACATATATATGGGGAAGTACTAGCTCCAACATGGTTTTACAGTGAAAACTGCATGAAATTCAAACCGGCACTAGGAAACAGACTGAGAAACCAGAGTAAAAGTTTCTACTGCAACCCGTTCCTTTTGTGCTAGATGAACGAACGTCTCTCCACATGCTCAGTTCTGAGAGATAATTGTGTTTGAAAGCCGTCCTTCACCTAGCTTGTTGGGAACACAAAGTTTCTCTTCAGTTGCAACCTCCACTACATACATATATATGGGGAGGTACTAGCTCCAACTCGGTTTTACAGTGAAAACTGCAGGAACTTCAAACCGGCACTAGGAAACAGACCGAGAAACCACAGTAAAAGTTTCTCCTGCAAACCTTTCCCTTTTTGCTAGATGAACGAACGTCTCTCCACATGCTCAGTTCTGAGATATAATTGTGTGTGAAAGCAATCCTTCACCTAGCTTGTTGGGAACACAAAGTTTCTCTTCAGTTGCAAACTCCACTACATACATATATATCGGGAGGTACAAGCTCCAACACGGTTTTACAGTGAAAACTGCAGGAACTTCAAACCGGCACTAGGAAACAGACTGAGAAACCAGAATAAAAGTTTCTCCTGCAACCCGTTCCCTTTGTGCTAGATGAACGAACGTCTCTCTACATGCTCAGTTCTGAGAGATAACTGTGTGTGAAGCCGTCCTTCGCCTAGCTTGTTGGGAACACAAAGTTTCTCTTTAGTAGCAAACTCCACTCCATACATATATATGGGGAGGTACTAGCACAAACTCGGTTTTACAGTGAAAACTGCAGGAACTTCAAACCGGCACTAGTAAACAGACTGAGAAACGAGAGTAAAAGTTTCCCCTGCAACCCGTTCCATTTGTGCTAGATGAACGAACGTCTCTCTACATGCTCAGTTCTGAGAGATAACTGTGTGTGAAGTCGTCCTTCAGCTAGCTTGTTGGGAACACAAAGTTTCTCTTCAGTTGCAAACTCCACTCCATACATATATATGGGGAGGTACTAGCTCCAACTCGGTTTTACAGTGAAAACCTCAGGAACTTCAAACCGGCACTAGGAAACAGACCGAGAAACCAGAGTAAAAGTTTTTCCTGCAACCCGTTCCCTTTGTGCTAGATGAACGAACGTCTCTCCACATGCTCAGTTCAGAGAGATAAGTGTGTGTGAAAGCCGTCCTTCACCTATCTTGTTGGGAACACAAAGTTTCTCTTCAGTTGCAATCCCCTCTACATACATATATATGGGGAGGTACTAGCTCCAACTCGGTTTTACAGTGAAAACTGCAGGAACTTCAAACCGGCACTAGGAAACAGACCGAGAAACCAGAGTAAAAGTTTCTCCTGCAAACTTTTCCCTTTGTGCTAGATGAACGAAAGTTTCTGCACATGCTCAGTTCTGAGAGATAAGTGTGTGTGAAAGCGGTCCTTCACCTAGCTTGTTGGGAACGCAAAGTTTCTCTTCAGTTGCAAACTCCACTACATACATATATATGGGGAGGTACTAGCTCCAACTAGGTTTTACAGTGAAAACTGCAGGAACTTCAAACCGGCACTAGGAAACAGACTGAGAAACCAGAGTAAAAGTTTCTCCTGCAACCCGTTCCCTTTGTCCTAGATGAACGAACGTCTGTCCACATGCTCAGTTCTGAGAGATAATTGTGTGTGAAAGCCGTCCTTCACCTATCTTGTTGGGAACACAAAGTTTCTCTTCAGTTGCAAACTCCACTCCATACATATATATGGGGTGGTACTAGCTCCAACTAGGTTTTACAGTGAAAACTGCAGGAACTTCAAACCGGCACTAGGAAACAGACTTAGGAACCAGGGTAAAAGTTTCTCCTGCAACCCGTTCCCTTTGTGCTAGATGAACGAACGTCTCTCTACATGCTCAGTTCTGAGAGATAACTGTGTGTGAAGCCGTCCTTCGCCTAGCTTGTTGGGAACACAAAGTTTCTCTTTAGTAGCAAACTCCACTCCATACATATATATGGGGAGGTACTAGCACAAACTCGGTTTTACAGTGAAAACTGCAGGAACTTCAAACCGGCACTAGTAAACAGACTGAGAAACGAGAGTAAAAGTTTCCCCTGCAACCCGTTCCATTTGTGCTAGATGAACGAACGTCTCTCTACATGCTCAGTTCTGAGAGATAACTGTGTGTGAAGTCGTCCTTCAGCTAGCTTGTTGGGAACACAAAGTTTCTCTTCAGTTGCAAACTCCACTCCATACATATATATGGGGAGGTACTAGCTCCAACTCGGTTTTACAGTGAAAACCTCAGGAACTTCAAACCGGCACTAGGAAACAGACCGAGAAACCAGAGTAAAAGTTTTTCCTGCAACCCGTTCCCTTTGTGCTAGATGAACGAACGTCTCTCCACATGCTCAGTTCAGAGAGATAAGTGTGTGTGAAAGCCGTCCTTCACCTATCTTGTTGGGAACACAAAGTTTCTCTTCAGTTGCAATCCCCTCTACATACATATATATGGGGAGGTACTAGCTCCAACTCGGTTTTACAGTGAAAACTGCAGGAACTTCAAACCGGCACTAGGAAACAGACCGAGAAACCAGAGTAAAAGTTTCTCCTGCAAACTTTTCCCTTTGTGCTAGATGAACGAACGTTTCTGCACATGCTCAGTTCTGAGAGATAAGTGTGTGTGAAAGCGGTCCTTCACCTAGCTTGTTGGGAACGCAAAGTTTCTCTTCAGTTGCAAACTCCACTACATACATATATATGGGGAGGTACTAGCTCCAACTAGGTTTTACAGTGAAAACTGCAGGAACTTCAAACCGGCACTAGGAAACAGACTGAGAAACCAGAGTAAAAGTTTCTCCTTCAACCCGTTCCCTTTGACCTAGATGAACGAACGTCTCTCCACATGCTCAGTTCTGAGAGATAATTGTGTGTGAAAGCCGTCCTTCAACTAGCTTGTTGGGAACACAAAGTTTCTCTTCAGTTGCAAACTCCACTCCATACATATATATGGGGTGGTACTAGCTCCAACTAGGTTTTACAGTGAAAACTGCAGGAACTTCAAACCGGCACTAGGAAACAGACTGAGGAACCAGGGTAAAAGTTTCTCCTGCAACCCGTTCCCTTTGTGCTAGATGAACGAACGTCTCTCCACATGCTCAGTTCTGAGAGATAAGTGTGTGTGAAAGCCGTCCTTCACCTAGCTTGTTGGGAACACAAATTTTCTCTTCAGTTGCAAACCCCACTCCATACATATATATGGGGTGGTACTAGCTCCAACTCGGTTTTACAGTGAAAACTGCAGGAGCTTCTAACCAGCACTAGGAAACAGACTGAGAATCCAGAGTAAAAGTTTCCACTGCAACCCGTTCCATTTGTGCTAGATGAACGAACGTCTCTCCACATGCTCAGTTCTGAGAGATAATTGTGTGTGAAATCCGTCCTTCACCTAGCTTGTTGGGAACACAAAGTTTCTCTTCAGTTGCAAACTCCACTCCATACATATATATGGGGAGGTACTAACACCAACTCGGTTTTACAGTGAAAACTGCAGGAAATTCAAACCGGCACTAGGAAACAGACTGAGAAACCAGAGTAAAAGTTTATCCTGCAACCCGTTCCGTTTGTGCTAGATGAACGAACGTCTCTCCACATGCTCAGTTCTGAGAGATAATTGTGTGTGAAAGCCTTCCTTCACCTAGCTTTTTGGGAACACAAAGTTTCTCTTCAGTTGCAAACTCCACTCCATACATATATCTAGGGAGGTACTAGCTCCAACTCGGTTTTACAGTGAAAACTGCAGGAACTTCAAACCGGCACTAGGAAACAGACTGAGAAACCAGAGTAAAAGTTTCTCCTGCAACCCGTTCCCTTTGTCCTAGATGAACGAACGTCTCTCCACATGCTCAGTTCTGAGAGATAATTGTGTGTGAAAGCCGTCCTTCAACTAGCTTGTTGTGAACACAAAGTTTCTCTTCATTTGCAAACTCCACTCCATACATAAATATGGGGAGGTACTAGCTCCAACTAGGTTTTACAGTGAAAACTGCAGGAACTTCAAACCGGCACTAGGAAACAGACTGAGGAACCAGGGTAAAAGTTTCTCCTGCAACCCGTTCCCTTTGTGCTAGATGAACGAACGTCTCTCCACATGCTCAGTTCTGAGAGATAAGTGTGTGTGAAAGCCGTCCTTCACCTAGCTTGTTGGGAACACAAATTTTCTCTTCAGTTGCAAACCCCACTCCATACATATATATGGGGTGGTACTAGCTCCAACTCGGTTTTACAGTGAAAACTGCAGGAGTTTCAAACCGGCACTAGGAAACAGACTGAGAATCCAGAGTAAAAGTTTCCCCTGCAACCCGTTCCATTTGTGCTAGATGAACGAACGTCTCTCCACATGCTCAGTTCTGAGAGATAAGTGTGTGTGAAAGCCGTCCTTCACCTAGCTTGTTCGGAACACAAAGTTTCTCTTCAGTTGCAAACTCCACTCCATACATATATATGGGGAGGTACAAGCTCCAACTCGGTTTTACAGTGAAAAATGCAGGAACTTCAAACCGGCACTAGGAAACAGACTGAGAAACCAGAGTAAAAGTTTCTCCTGCAACCCGTTCCCTTTGTCCTAGATGAACGAACGTCTCTCCACATGCTCAGTTCTGAGAGATAATTGTGTGTGAAAGCCGTCCTTCAACTAGCTTGTTGGGAACACAAAGTTTCTGCTCAGTTGCAAACTCCACTCCATACATATATATTGGGAGGTACAAGCTCCAACTAGGTTTTACAGTGAAAACTGCAGGAACTTCAAACCGGCACTAGGAAACAGAATGAGGAACCAGGGTAAAAGTTTCTCCTGCAACCCATTCCCTTTGTGCTAGATGAACGAACGTCTCTCCACATGCTCAGTTCTGAGAGATAAGTGTGTGTGAAAGCCGTCCTTCACCTAGCTTGTTGGGAACACAAATTTTCTCTTCAGTTGCAAACCCACTCCATACATATATATGGGGTGGTACTAGCTGCAACTCGGTTTTACAGTGAAAACTGCAGGAGCTTCAAACCGGCACTAGGAAACAGACTGAGAATCCAGAGTAAAAGTTTACACTGCAACCCGTTCCATTTGTGCTAGATGAACGAACGTCTCTCCACATGCTCAGTTCTGAGAGATAAGTGTGTGTGAAAGCCGTCCTTCACCTAGCTTGTTCGGAACACAAAGTTTCTCTTCAGTTGCAAACTCCACTCCATACATATATATGGGGAGGTACTAGCTCCAACTCGGTTTTACAGTGAAAACTGCAGGAACGTCAAACCGGCACTAGGAAACAGATTGAGAAACCAGAGTAAAATTTCTCCTGCAACCAGTTCCCTTTGTGCTAGATGAACGAAAGTCTCTCCACATGCTCAGTTCTGAGAGATAAGTGTGTGTGAAAGCCGTCCTTCACCTAGCTTGTTGGTAACACAAAGTTTCTCTTCAGTTGCAAACTCCACTCCATACATATATATGGGGAGGTACTAGCTCCAAATCGGTTTTACAGTGAAAACTGCAGGAACTTCAAACCGGCACTAGGAAACAGACTGAGAAACCAGAGTAAAATTTCTCCTGCAACCAGTTCCTTTTGTGCTAGATGAACGAACGTCTCTCCACATGCTCAGTTCTGAGACATAAGTGTCTGTGAAAGCCGTCCTTCACATAGCTTGTTGGGAACACAAAGTTTCTCTTCAGTTGCAAACCTCACTGCGTACATATATATGGGGAAGTACTAGCCCCAACTCGGTTTTACAGTGAAAACTGGAGGAACTTCAAACCGGCATTAGGAAACAGACTGAGAAACCAGAGTAATAGTTTCTCCTGCAACCCGTTCCCTTTGTGCTAGATGAACGAACGTCTCTCCACATGCTCAGTTCTGAGAGATAAGTGTGTGTGAAAGCCGTCCTTCACCTATCTTGTTGGGAACACAAAGTTTCTCTTCAGTTGCAAACTCCACTCCGTACATATATATGGGGAGGTACTAGCTCCAACTCGGTTTTACAGTGAAAACTGCAGGAACTTCAAACCGGCACTAGGAAACAGACTGAGAAACCAGAGTAAAAGTTTATCCTGCAACCCGTTCCCTTTGTGCTAGATGAACGAACATCTCTCCACATGCTCAGTTCTGAGAGATAAGTGAGTGTGAAAGCCGTCCTTCATCTAGCTAGTTGGGATCACAAAGTTTCTCTTCAGTTGCAAACTCCACTCCATACATATATATGGGGAGGTACTAGCACCAACTCGGTTTTACAGTGATAACTGCAGGAACTTCAAACCGGCACTAGGAAACAGACTGAGAAACCAGAGTAAAAGTTTCTCCTGCAACCCGTTCCATTTGTGCTAGATGAACGAACGTCTCTCCAGATGCTCAGTTCTGAGAGATAACTGTGTGTGAAGCCGTCCTTCACCTAGCTTGTTGGGAACACAAAGTTTCTCTTCAGTTGCAAACCCCACTACATACATATATATGGGGAGGTACTAGCTCCAACTCGGTTTTACAGTGAAAACTGCAGGAACTTCAAACCGGCACTAGGAATCAGACCGAGAAACCAGAGTAAAAGTTTCTCCTGCAACCCGTTCCCTTTGTGCTAGATGAACGAACGTCTTTCCACATGCTCAGTTCTGAGAGATAAGTGTGTGTGAATGCAATCCTTCACCTAGCTTGTTGGGAAAACAAAGTTTCTCTTCAGTAGCAAACTCCACTACATACATATATATGGGGAGTTACTAGCTCCAACTCGGTTTTACAGTGACAACTGCAGGAACTTCAAACCAGCACTAGGAAACAGACCGAGAAACCAGAGTAAAAGTTTCTCCTGCAACCCGTACCCTTTGTGCTAGATGAACGAACGTCTCTCCACATGCTCAGTTCTGAGAGATAAGTGTGTGTGAAAGCAATACTTCACATAGCTTCTTGGGAACACAAAGTTTCTCTTCAGTTGCATACTCCCCTCCATACATATATATGGGTAGGTACAAGCTCAAACCCGATTTTGCAGTGAAAACTGCAGGAACTTCAAACCGGCACTAGGAAACAGACCGAGAAACCACAGTAAAAGTTTCTCCTGCAACCCTTTCCCTTTGTGCTAGATGAACGAACGTCTCTCCACATGCTCAGTTCTGAGATATAATTGTGTGTGAAAGCAATCCTTCACCTAGCTTGTTGGGAACACAAAGTTTCTCTTCAGTTGCAAACTCCACTACATACATATATATCGGGATGTACAAGCTCCAACACGGTTTTACAGTGAAAACTGCAGGAACTTCAAACCGGCACTAGGAAACAGACTGAGAAACCAGAATAAAATTTTCTCCTGCAAACCGTTCCCTTTGTGCTAGATGAACGAACGTCTCTCTACATGCTCAGTTCTGAGAGATAACTGTGTGTGAAGCCGTCCTTCCCCTAGCTTGTTGGGAACACAAAGTTTCTCTTCAGTTGCAAACTCCACTCCATACATATATATGGGGAGGTACTAGCTCCAACTCTGTTTTACAGTGAAAACTGCAGGAACTTCAAACCGGCACTAAGAAACAGACTGAGAAGCCAGAGTAAAAGTTTCTCCTGCAACCCGTTCCCTTTGTGCTAGATGAACGAAAGTCTCTCCACATGCTCAGTTCTGAGAGATAAGTGTGTGTGAAAGCCGTCCTTCACCTAGCTTGTTGGGAACACAAAGTTTCTCTTCAGTTGCAAACTCCACTACATACATATATATGGGAGGTACTAGCTCCAAATCGGTTTTACAGTGAAAACCTCAGGAACTTCAAACCGGCACTAGGAAACAGACCGAGAAACCAGAGTAAAAGTTTCTCCTGCAACCCGTTCCCATTGTGCTAGATGAACGAACGTCTCTCCACATGCTCAGTTCTGAGAGATAACTGTGTGTGAAAGCAATCCTTCACCTAGCTTGTTGGGAACACAAAGTTTCTTTTCAGTTGCAAACTCCACTCCGTACATATATATGGGGAGTTACTAGCTCAAACACGGTTTTACAGTGAAAACTGCAGGAACTTCAAACCGGCACTAGGAAACAGACTGAGAAACCAGAGTAAAAGTTTCTCCTGCAACCCGTTCCCTTTCTGCTAGATGAACGAACGTCTCTCCACATGCTCAGTTCAGAGAGATATGTGTGTGTGAAAGCCGTCTTTCACCTATCTTGTTGGGAACACAAAGTTTCTCTTCAGTTGCAATCTCCACTACATACATATATATGGGGAAGTACTAGCTCCAACTCGGTTTTACAGTGAAAACTGCAGGAACTTCAAACCGGCACTAGGAAACAGACTGAGAAACCAGAGTAAAAGTTTCTCCTGCAACCCGTTCCCTTTGTGCTAGATGAACGAACGTCTCTCCACATGCTCAGTTCTAAGAGATAATTGTGTGTGAAAGCCGTCCTTCACCTAGCTTGTTGGGAACGCAAAGTTTCTCTTCAGTTGCAAACTACACTACATACATATATATGGGGAGGTACTAGCTCCAACTAGGTTTTACAGTGAAAACTGCAGGAACTTCAAACCGGCACTAGGAAACAGACCGAGAAACCAGAGTAAAAGTTTCTCCTGCAACCCGTTCCCTTTGTGCTAGATGAACGAACTTCTCTCCACATGCTCAGTTCTGAGAGATAAGTGTGTGTGAAAGCAATCCTTCACCTAGATTGTTGGGAACACAAAGTTTCTCTTCAGTTGCAAACTCCACTACATACATATATATGGGGAGTTACTAGCTCCAACTCGGTTTTACAGTGAAAACTGCAGGAACTTCAAACAGGCACTAGGAAACAGACCGAGAAACCAGAGTAAAAGTTTCTCCTGCAACCCGTACCCTTTGTGCTAGATGAACGAACGTCTCTCCACATGCTCAGTTCTGAGAGATAAGTGTGTGTGAAAGCAATCCTTCACCTAGCTTGTTGGGAACAAAAAGTTTCTCTTCAGTTGCAAACTGCACTCCGTACATATATATGGGGAGGTACTAGCTCCAACATGGTTTTACAGTGAAAACTGCAGGAACTTCAAACCGGCACTAGGAAACAGACTGAGAAACCAGAGTAAAAGTTTCTACTGCAACCCGTTCATTTTGTGCTAGATGAACGAACGTCTCTCCACATGCTCAGTTCTGAGAGATAATTGTGTTTGAAAGCCGTCCTTCACCTATCTTGTTGGGAACACAAAGTTTCTCTTCAGTTGCAAATTCCACTACATACATATATAAGGGGAGGTACTAGCTCCAACTCGGTTTTACAGTGAAAACTGCAGGAACTTCAAACCGGCACTAGGAAACAGACCGAGAAACCACAGTAAAAGTTTCTCCTGCAAACCTTTCCCTTTGTGCTAGATGAACGAAAGTCTCTCCACATGCTCAGTTCTGAGATATAATTGTGTGTGAAAGCAATTCTTCACCTAGCTTGTTGGGAACACAAAGTTTCTCTTCAGATGCAAACTCCTCTACATACATATATATCGGGAGGTACAAGCTCCAACA